>NW_027142493.1:600000-1058706 GCF_026170545.1 Melanerpes formicivorus | reverse complement strand
GAGAGGGACATTCCAAAGAACCATGGAGGTGGTTGGCTTGGAGAAGACACTGAAGGTCATCAGTCTCAACCATGCTCTAACTCTGCCAAGGTTGGTGTCAACTACAGCCCTCAGCACCCACAGCTTCCCAACCCCCTCCAGCCATGGGGACTCCACCACTGCCCTGGGCAGCCTGCCACAGGCCTGAGCACCCCTCAAGGGGCACAAATTGCTCCTCAGGGCCAAGCTCAACCTGCCCTGCCACAACCTGAGGCCATCTCCTCTTGGCCCAGCCCTCAGGAGCAGCCCTTGAGCCCCAGCTGGCTGCAAGCTGCTCTCAGGGAGCTGCAGAGAGCCACAAGGTCTCCCCTCAGCCTCCTCTGCTGCAGCCTCAACCCCCCCTCTGCTGCTCCTCACAACTTCTCCACAGCCTTCTCCAGATCCTTCCCCTCCTGCTCTGGACCTTCCCCTCCTGCTCCTCACCCCACCAGAGATGGAGGCAGAACCAGAGGGCTTGAAGGCCCTGATCCATGAGGCCAAACCTCCTTGACCAAGCACAGGAGGCTGCTTGGCCACCACTGGGCACTCCCTTCAACCCCCAACCCCTCCCCCCTAGGTCTTCTTCATGGATCCCAGGAGGAGCTGGAGACACCCTGGCCAAGACCCTTGGAGAAGCCAAGTAGCTGGAGCAGCCACGGAGCTGGACAACCCAATGAGCTCTTCCAGCTGCAGGCCCTGAGGCAACATCATCAGGGGGGTTCCTCTGCCCTTGCTCATCTCACGTCCACCACCTTCAACCCTTCCAAGCTTCTGTGGCCCACAGCTTGCCCACAGCTGTGGAAGCCCCAAACCCAGCTGGGGTTGCTTTGGCTGTTCTTTTGGACCAACTGGTGGAAACCTCCAAGCCCAGAAGGTCAGAAGGTGATGCTGGAGGTTGGGGCTCCCCCTCATGCCAAGCCATGCCCCCACCACAAGCTTCTGGGCGGTGACCTCCTGTGGACCCTCTGCTGCACAGCGGTTTGTGCCCTCAGCCTGGTGCCTACTTCTGGTGGTAGATGACATCAAGAACACCTCCAGGGCAACCCCAGGAGATCCCAGGAGCTCTCCAAGGAGCTCTCCAGATCCTTTTTTTGAGATAGAGAATCATGGAACTGTTTGGGTTGGAGAAGACTTTGAAGATCATGGAGGCCAACCAGGAACCTCCATCACTGCCCCAGGGTGGCACCACCACCCCATGGCCTTCAGCACCACAGCTCTGAGAGCCCTCCAGGGATGGAGGCTCCACCACTGCCTTGGGCAACCTGTTCTAAGACTTCAGAGAAAGGTTTGGGTTGGAGAAGACCTTGGAGATGGTGGAGTTCAAACACAGAGCCAGCACTGCCCCAGGTTACTGCCAACCCCTGGCCCTCAGCACCACAGCTCCAAGGCTTCTTAGGACCTCCAAGAGGTGCACTCCTCTGGGACCCCCTGGAAGGCTCCCATGGAGGCCCACCAGGGGATGGCTCCCATGGAGGCCCACCACCCATCCCCACCACCATGATCTTCAAGGCTTGTTTGATACTGTTGGACACGTTTGTGGTCCAGGAAGCCCCAAGGTGATGATGTCCACCTAGGTGGGAGCAAGGTTGCTGCTGTCCTACCATCCTTCCCACCATGGTCATGGGAGAAGGTGGGACCATGGGGATGGGTGGATCTGGGTGGGAAAGGGAAGCAGCAGACAGCCAAGCATGGAGCAGGGAAAGGTTGGGTAGAGGTGGAGGAAGAAGGGAGAAGAAGACAGGAGGAGGATGGACAATAAGGATTGGACCCTCAGCTCTGAAGCCTCTTGAGTCATTACTCCTGGTGAGGGCATCCTAGACTGGAGGATAGCTCAGGAGGCTTCTGAAGCTCAAGCAGGGTTTGGTCAACAAGAGCTTAGGGTCTCCACCAAGATGGTTCCATCCTTTGTCCCCTCAGCTCTGAAGCTTCTTGACCCACTTCTCCTGGTGAGGACATCCTAGGCTGGAGGAAAGCTCAAGACTTCCTCAGGGGGTTCTGATGCCCAAGCAGGACCACATCTTGGTGCCTCCACCACTCCATGGCCCAAGCCCACCAAGCACCCAGAGCCTGGTGGCACCAAAGCCTTCTCCCTAAGGTTGCCTCAAAGTTGCTGTCTTGGTTCATAGACTCAATTCATGTTTGGAGAAGACCTCTAAGAACATCAAGTCCAACCTTCTACCCCCAGCTCCATGACCACTGGACCATGCCTTGATCCAGCTGTGCTGTGCTCCTCATGGTGGCACAGCCAAAGAGGCTTCCGACCAGCCTCCACCTCTCACCAACCCAACTGGAGCTCCCTCCCTTCCCTTCTGGAAGACCTGGGACTTGTTCTCCTCATTGGGTGAGGAGGTGGCTTTGGAGGCCACCTCCCACCCAGCATGGTGGCCCTAACCTTGGTCCTACTTTGCTCCTGCTCTCCACATCTCCACCAGGTTCCTTCCCACGAAGCAGGCACCGGGCAGAGCAGAAACCTCTGTGCACCCAACACCCTCCAACCACCTTCTCCACCACCCCTGACCCCCAAAGGGACACTTGGGGGTTGGGTGGGGAGGGGGAAGTGGGAGGAGGGTCTTCCTCATGCCCCCAAACCCCACCAGGGTGGCAACCTCTCCAAAGTCAGGAGAGTCTCTGACCTTATCTGGAGCAGATCCTCTGAAGCCAATAGCAAAAGAGAAGCAAAGAAGAGTGAGGAGGTCACCAAAGAACTTCACCCAAGCACAGCTGGACAGCAGGGACCACCCTGCCCAGGTGGACCCCCAGGCAGATGTGAGCTCCAGCTGGCATGGAAGTGAAGGCAGCTTCTCCAACTGAGGCGGCCAACAGCTCCCTGGAGATGCTTTGTCTCCTGCCAGGACTCACCAAGGTTGGGATCTGCTGGACAGCAGAGAAGCTAAAGCCACCCAAGCAACCCAAGGAGCTCAAGGGGGCATCTGCCTCCTCCTCCTCCTCCTTCGCCTAACCAAGGAAGCCAGAAAGTTTTATGGTGGGCTTCCGCCATTTCATACTTGGCCATAAGCCATTGGAGGACCTCAGCTTCCCTACACCTCCTAAGAGGACCTCAGCTCCCCCACACCTCCTCCTTGCACCTCGTCTCCCCCACACCTCCTCCTCGCACCTCAGCTCCCCCCACACCTCCTCCTCCTCCTCCTCACACCTCGGCTCCCCCCACACCTCCTCCTCCTCCTCCTCACACCTCAGCTCCCCCACGCCTCCTCCTCCTCGCACCTCAGCTCCCCCATGCCTCCTCCTCCTCCTCCTCGCACCTCAGCTCCCCCACGCCTCCTCCTCCTCGCACCTCAGCTCCCCCACGCCTCCTCCTCCTCGCACCTCAGCTCCCCCACGCCTCCTCCTCCTCGCACCTCAGCTCCCCCACGCCTCCTCCTCCTCCTCACACCTCAGCTCCCCCACGCCTCCTCCTCCTCCTCGCACCTCAGCTCCCCCACGCCTCCTCCTCCTCCTCGCACCTCAGCTCCCCCACGCCTCCTCCTCCTCCTCGCACCTCAGCTCCCCCACGCCTCTTCCTCCTCGCACCTCAGCTCCCCCACGCCTCCTCCTCCTCCTCGCACCTCAGCTCCCCCACGCCTCCTCCTCCTCGCACCTCAGCTCCCCCACGCCTCCTCCTCCTCGCACCTCAGCTCCCCCACGCCTCCTCCTCCTCCTCGCACCTCAGCTCCCCCATGCCTCCTCCTCCTCCTCCTCGCACCTCAGCTCCCCCACGCCTCCTCCTCCTCGCACCTCAGCTCCCCCACGCCTCCTCCTCCTCGCACCTCAGCTCCCCCACGCCTCCTCCTCCTCGCACCTCAGCTCCCCCACGCCTCCTCCTCCTCGCACCTCAGCTCCCCCACGCCTCCTCCTCCTCGCACCTCAGCTCCCCCACGCCTCCTCCTCGCACCTCAGCTCCCCCACGCCTCCTCCTCCTCGCACCTCAGCTCCCCCACGCCTCCTCCTCCTCGCACCTCAGCTCCCCCACGCCTCCTCCTCCTCGCACCTCAGCTCCCCCACGCCTCCTCCTCCTCGCACCTCAGCTCCCCCACGCCTCCTCCTCGCACCTCAGCTCCCCCACGCCTCCTCCTCCTCGCACCCTCAGCTCCCCCACGCCTCCTCCTCCTCGCACCTCAGCTCCCCCACGCCTCCTCCTCCTCCTCGCACCTCAGCTCCCCCACGCCTCCTCCTCGCACCTCAGCTCCCCCACGCCTCCTCCTCGCACCTCAGCTCCCCCCACGCCTCCTCCTCCTCGCACCTCAGCTCCCCCACGCCTCCTCCTCGCACCTCAGCTCCCCCACGCCTCCTCCTCCTCCTCGCACCTCAGCTCCCCCACGCCTCCTCCTCCTCACACCTCAGCTCCCCCACACCTCCTCCTCGCACCTCAGCTCCCCCACGCCTCCTCCTCCTCACACCTCAGCTCCCCCACGCCTCCTCCTCCTCACACCTCAGCTCCCCACGCCTCCTCCTCGCACCTCAGCTCCCCCACGCCTCCTCCTCCTCGCACCTCAGCTCCCCCACGCCTCCTCCTCGCACCTCAGCTCCCCCACGCCTCCTCCTCCTCCTCGCACCTCAGCTCCCCCACGCCTCCTCCTCACACCTCAGCTCCCCCACGCCTCCTCCTCCTCCTCACACCTCAGCTCCCCCACGCCTCCTCCTCCTCCTCGCACCTCAGCTCCCCCACACCTCCTCCTCCTCCTCGCACCTCAGCTCCCCCACGCCTCCTCCTCCTCCTCGCACCTCAGCTCCCCCACGCCTCCTCCTCCTCCTCGCACCTCAGCTCCCCCACGCCTCCTCCTCCTCCTCGCACCTCAGCTCCCCCACGCCTCCTCCTCCTCCTCGCACCTCAGCTCCCCCACGCCTCCTCCTCCTCCTCGCACCTCAGCTCCCCCACGCCTCCTCCTCCTCCTCGCACCTCAGCTCCCCCACGCCTCCTCCTCCTCCTCGCACCTCAGCTCCCCCACGCCTCCTCCTCCTCCTCGCACCTCAGCTCCCCCACGCCTCCTCCTCCTCGCACCTCAGCTCCCCCACGCCTCCTCCTCCTCGCACCTCAGCTCCCCCACGCCTCCTCCTCGCACCTCAGCTCCCCCACGCCTCCTCCTCGCACCTCAGCTCCCCCACGCCTCCTCCTCGCACCTCAGCTCCCCCACGCCTCCTCCTCGCACCTCAGCTCCCCCACGCCTCCTCCTCGCACCTCAGCTCCCCCACGCCTCCTCCTCGCACCTCAGCTCCCCCACGCCTCCTCCTCGCACCTCAGCTCCCCCACGCCTCCTCCTCGCACCTCAGCTCCCCCCACGCCTCCTCCTCGCACCTCAGCTCCCCCACGCCTCCTCCTCGCACCTCAGCTCCCCCACGCCTCCTCCTCGCACCTCAGCTCCCCCACGCCTCCTCCTCGCACCTCAGCTCCCCCCACGCCTCCTCCTCGCACCTCAGCTCCCCCACACCTCCTCCTCGCACCTCAGCTCCCCCACACCTCCTCCTCGCACCTCAGCTCCCCCACACCTCCTCAGAGGCCCTTGGCTTCCCCACACCTCCTCAGAGGCCCTCTTCTGCTGACCTCTCTGGGAGGTTGTGGAGCTCCAAGGGATGGAAATGTCTCCAAGGGTCACTCAATCGTTTGACTTCATGGCCAAGGGAGATGCAATTGGCCAAAACAAACCAAGCCATGAAGAGCACCAGAAGAAGAAGATGGTTGGGCACCTTGGTTCTTCACTGGTGCCTTCTTCTGGAATGGACAGAGAGATGGATGGACATGGAGCTGGGAGCCACCTGAAGACACCACCCTTAGGTGGAACGTTCTGGATCTACACAACTTGGGCACTAAACTGATTGTCCTGCAAGCATCTAGGGGGAGGTTGTCAGGGACACTTGGAGAAACCAGGTCCACCTGCCACCAAAAATGACCAGGAAGGTCCTGGGGAGCTACTGAGTGCCTGTGGGGATGAAGGAGAAGACCGAAAGGCCTCACTTCTGATCTTCTAAGGACCTCTCAGCAAGGTTCTCCTCCCCTAAGGACCTCTCAGTCAAGTTCCTCTCTCCCAAGGAGTGAAGCACATACCCATGAGATGCAATGACCTGGCCATGGTAAGAAGGTCTGGACTCATTGGTGGTCCATCAAAACCCTTCCAACCTTTGCTCCTGCATTGCCACCTCCACCCTGGACTCCCTTGACCTAGAGGTAGCCACAGAATCCTCAGCTGAAGGTTCACAACAAGCATCCAGATGGACTCAAGGTCAACTATGGACCCTCAAGGACCTCCAAGGACTCCTGCCCTGGGGCCACCTGAGGATCCTGATCTTCTGGCTTGGGCCACAGAAGCTTTCTGAGCTCAGGAGGCCTCCTCTCAGCACCTCTAATGAAAGCAGAGAAGATTCTATCTGTGGCCCCACCAAGGCCTTCTCCTCTCCAATACCACTGAGGGGAACCTGGAGAGATTTAGAGGGATTTAGGGATGGAGATGCCAACATCTCCCTTGGATCCTCTAGGCTGGGCTGGGACTAGATGACCTCTGAAGGTCCCTTCCAATCAAACCATCCTCTGAAAAGTTCTCCTAGGAGCCATCACTTGGTGGCTCCAACAGTAAGAAGTTTCAACTCCTTCTCATCATTTAGAAGGTCCTCAACCAAAACAGAAGGCTTGGAGCTCCCCAACTCCTTCATCTTCTCATCATTTAGATTTTCCTTAGTCAAACCCCAACCAAAACAGAGGTCTTGAAGCTCCCCAACTCCATCTTCTCACCATTTAGGTGTTCCTCAACCAGACCCCAACCAAAACAAAGGTCAAGAAGCTGGCCTTCTCCATCTTCTCACCATTTAGATGCTCCCCAACCAAAACAGAGGTCTTCAAGCTCCTCAACTCCATCTTCTCACCATTTAGGTGTTCCTCAACCAGACCATGACTTTCCAAAGTTCCTTCAACCCAAACCATTCCATGATTCCACAACCTCTGAAGATGCCTTCAAGCCAAACCAAACCAGAGGTCACCCTGCACCTAACCCCTCCCAGATCCTGAGTGGCCACCACCGAGCTCCAAGCCCTCCAAAGCAGCCCCCAACCACTCCACCCTCAAGGGAACCTCCTTGTCGTGGTTCCCTTGCAATTTGCTTGGTGAAGAGCCCCAAAATGAATGGAGGCTTCAAAGAAGGTCAGGTTTGGATGGTCCTTTTGGTGGCCCACCCAAGTGTGGAGTGAGAACCATGTGCCCAGAGGTCCTCCTCCTTTGCTCAGCTAGGGCTCATCAAGAGCACCTCCACAGGCTGGGAGTCTATCAGCTAGAAGGCAGGGATTGTGGAAGCTCTACCAGGGTGGTGAGGTGCCAGAGATGGTGACCAAGTCATGAGATCGCCAAAACACCCCAAGGAGGAAAAGAGCAGAAGGAATGGAGGAGGGAAGAGCAACCCAAGCAAGCAGCAGCTCGTTGAGGACCACCCCGAGGGGGGAACCTCCAGAAGGCTCTAGAGAAGGGGAAAAAAAACAAAGATCAACAGGTACCCAAAGCTCTCAGCGTGACAACCAACTCCAGAAGTGACATCAGGAGGGGGCAGATCAAGGACGGAGTCCGTCGGGAGGAGGTAAGAGGAGGCGGTGTGATGGTAATAGACTGGGTGGCCATGGCCAGCAGCAGCGGTGGCAGCGGTGGTGGTGGTGGATGAAGAGCAAAAGGTGGAAGAAGAAGGATGAGGAGGAGGAGGAGGAGGAGAAGAAGAAGAGGTGGAAGAGGTGGTGGTGGTGGCAGCAGGAGATGCTGGGTTGGTGGTGGTGGTGGTGGCAGGAAGGTCAAAACTGAAGGACTGTCCAAAGGAGTGGTTCTGCATTCGGCGGAGGGGACACTCGGCCTGCCCGGCCGACCCGAGCTTGCCCCAACTCACTCTGGCCTTGCCCATAACTCTCTACCAACCTCTGGGAGCTGTGGAGGTGCTGCTGGGGCTCCACCAGGCGCTGGCGAACCGTGCTGGGCAGGGCAGGAGCTGCAGATGGAGAGGGGAAAGAAAGAGACAAAAAGGTTGTAGGTCAACAGCCAGGAGGAAGCTCTCCCTCCCCTCTCGCCGCCTGCCCACCCCCACCCTGGGTTTCCCCAACCACTACGACCTTGGCCACCAAAAGCCACCAGAAGATCAAGCCAGGCCACCCAGGTCGGAGCAGTCCCACCATGAGCTAAGGAGAGGTTATGGAGGGTGGTGGAGTGCTGGGGCAGCAGGGAGGTGGTGAGGGACATGCTGGGGGAAGGTCCGAGCAAGGCTGGGTGGTGTGGGGATAGGTGCTGGATGAACACCTTAGCCAGTCATGGAGCTGGAGGAGGAGGAAGGCAAGGCAGGCATGAGGGGGGAGGAAGGCAGGCATGAGGGGGGAGGAAGGCAGGCATGAGGGGGGAGGAAGGCAGGCATGAGGGGGGAGGAAGGCAGGCATGAGGGGGGAGGAAGGCAGGCATGAGGGGGGAGGAAGGCAGGCATGAGGGGGGAGGAAGGCAGGCATGAGGGGGGAGGAAGGCAGGCATGAGGGGGGAGGAAGGCAGGCAAGAAGGCAGGCATGAAGGAGGAGGAAGGCAGGCAAGAAGGCAGGCATGAAGGAGGAGGAAGGCAGGCAAGAAGGCAGGCATGAAGGAGGAGGAAGGCAGGCAAGAAGGCAGGCATGAAGGAGGAGGAAGGCAGGCAAGAAGGCAGGCATGAAGGAGGAGGAAGGAAGGAAGGAGTAAGTGGCTGCCTGCTTGGTTCATCCCACCCAAGCCTGCAGTGACCTGGGGTCAAGGTTGGGTGTCTCAAGACCAGGACTGCTCTTACTCTCAGGCAGCCACCTGAACACCTCAGAGGGTTCAGCAGGCCAGGCTGGGAGGGTTTGGGGCTCCCCAACCTGGAGAAGAAAAGGCTCCAAGGAGACCTTCTGGTGGGCCTGGAAGGCCTTCAAGGAGGCCAGAAGTAAGCTGGGGACAGACTTTTGAGCAGGGCCTGTTGGGACAGGCCAATGGGGGCCAGGGGTCCACAGAATGCTGAGGGTTGGAAGGGACCTCTTGGCCAACCTCCCTGCTGGTTTGGAGGTCAGACCAGGGAGAATTTCTTCACAGTAATGGTGGTGAGACCCTGGCCCAGGTGGCCCAGAGAGGTGAGAGATGTCCCATCCATCTTGATGGAGCTCTGAGCAACCTGCTCTGTTTGGGGATGTCCCTTCTGGCTGCAGGGGATTTGGACTGGATGGCCTTGGAAGGTGCCTTCAACCCAAACCATTCCATGCTTCCATGGCCTTGGAAGGTGCCTTCAACCCAAACCATGATTCCATGAAATGTGGTTCAGGATGATCCACTGGCTGCAGTCTCCAGCCAAGGTGGTCTTGGAGATGGTGAACTATGACCCTATGGAGTTCCATCACCACCTGGACCAATGGTTTGGAACCCACTGGCCACAACCTCCATCCAAGATGGTCTTGGAAGTGGCAAACTATGACCCTATGGAGTTCCACCATGACCTTGCTCATTGGTTTGGAACCCACTGGCCACAATCTCCATCCAAGATGGTCTTGGAGGTGGTGAACTATGAACCTATGGAGTTCCACCACCACCTGGTCCAGTGGCTTGGAACCCACTGGCCACAATCTCCATCAAAGATGGTCGAGTAGGTGGTGAACCATGACCCTGTGGAGTTCCACCACCATCTTGACCATTGGTTTGAAACCCACTGGCCAACAATTTGCATCCAAGATGGTCTTTTGCAGAAGATAAGGTGTTCAGGATCATGCAGCAGCAGCAGATGTCCAAAATGGGTTAAAAACAAACGGTGAAGAAAGAGAAGAAAGCTCAGAAATGGAGGAGGAGAGGTCCTTCGGGAATGGAAGAACCAACACATCCTGGCCAGGGCTGTTTCCACCTCCCCAAGGTCAACCAGAGATCCTCCCATGGGCTTCTACCACTCAGGTCCTTCACCACTATCCCCACCTCCAATCCTTTGAGAGGATGGTGGTGAAGGTGTCTAAACCACCTTCTTCCTAGGTCAAGTTTGAAGAGTTCCAGAGGTGACCTGAAGGCAAAATGAAGTCCCCTGGGGTCAAGGTGGAACTAAATCCACCTCCTGCTGGTGGGGACAACAGAAAACTGCTCCAAGGTGGTGGGGAAGGAGAGTTCCTGGGGAAGAGCTGGGGTTGACCCCAGCTGTCCCACCAGTAGCATGGACAGGAACTGCCCAGCAGATCCCTACTTGTCCACTGATGGTGGGGACCTACTTCAGGACTCTCAATCTGAAGGTCTAAGAAGGAGCCAAGCCCTGGAGAAGAATGAACTTGGAGGTGGGGGAAGACTCTGGGGTTCTGATCCAGGTTCTGGGTCATCTTGGACCAAGAAGTTTTTGCCCTCAGGGGTTGGGTTGAGGTTGTCTCCTGAGCTTCTACTCCTCCTTGCCCTCTCACCACTCTCAGTGGTGAGAGCTCTCTGAGTGCCCTCCTACTACAGGAGCAGAAACCGAGCTGCCTCCTTGGCCAGCCACAGCAGGCCTCCACTTCCCACCACTGCCTTGCTGTGGACACTCTGCCCATGTTCTATCAGCACTCAGCCAAAGGAGCTGCTCAAGGTCTTGAAGAAGACCATGACCACCAACCCTAAACCAATGACCTGGCATGGTGAAGAGCCTGGAGAAGGAGGAGAAGGCTGTGGAGAAGTTGTGAGGAGCAGCTGAGGGCCCTGGGGGGGTTGAGGCTGCAGCAGAGGAGGCTGAGGGGAGACCTTGTGGCTCTCTGCAGCTCCCTGAGAGCAGCTTGCAGCCAGCTGGGGCTCAAGGGCTGCTCCTGAGGGCTGGGCCAAGAGGAGATGGCCTCAGGTTGTGGCAGGGGAGGTTGAGCTTGGCCCTGAGGAGCAATTGGTGCCCCTTGAGGGGTGCCCAGGCCTGTGGCAGGCTGCCCAGGGCAGTGGTGGAGTCCCCATGGCTGGAGGAGTTTGAGCGCTGTGGAGCTGTGGTGCTGAGGGCCATGGGGTGGTGGTGCTGGGGCAGTGCTGGGGCCATGCTTGGTCCTGATGGTTATGGAATCATTGTGGTTGGAAATCTTGAAGCTCATCAAATCCAACCACTGACCCAACCCTAAAGGTCTTTCCCAAGCCAAATGACTCTCTGCCTGTCCTCCTCCATCCCCTCATGGCCAACATTCCACCCAGGGAAGACTTCCAGCCCAAATCAGGAGGCTTGGTGGGTCTACCCTGTCTCCATGGACCTGTCATGAAGAGGTGGCACTGATAGAACCTGAGTGAAGAAGGATCCATGGGGAGGGACCTCAACCAGCAAGAATCTGCCCGGAGAAGGTGGGATGGGACCTTCAACACCTCCCTGGAGGTGCAGGATGAGGCCTTGAGCAACCCTGGGCTAGTGGGAGGTGTCCCTGCCCATGGCAGGGGGGTTGGAGCTGGATGACCTTCAAGATGCCTTCCAACCCAACCCCCTTCATGAATCAAAGCAACATGGTCACCTCCTCCTGGCCTTGAAGGCCACCTTGATGTCCCCCTCAGGGGCTAAAAGCAAGCAAAAAGAACCTTCTAGATTCCATCACTGGTGGTTGCTTTGGGTGTTTTTTTTTGAGGGGGTAGGGGGGAGACTAAACCCCCAACCAAGCAGATGGAGAACTTGAACTAAAAGAGCTTTTGATTCTTCTTCATCCCACCAGACTCTTCCCTTTGTTTCTTGTGGGGGGGAGAGGTGAGGTTAGTATAAAGGTTGTGATGATGAAACCCCCCCCAAAAAAAATGGCCAGCAGAGGACAATTCATTAGTTTGGGTTTGGTGCCAGCAAGGTGGGGTGGAAAAAATTGGTGAATGTCCCCCAAAGAGCAAAAAAAACCCCAAAGAAAGGTAGAAGAAGAGCCATAAGAAGAGGAGAACTGAAGAAGAACCAAACCAGGATATCTCCAGAGGGACTGATCTTCTGAGGACAAGGACGAGCGGTCACTGAACCTGCGCCCCAAGAGCCAGGCTGCATCTGGGGAGGGGGCAAGCAGGTGGAGGTGGGAGAGAGAGAGAAAAAAAAGGATTTACTGGGAGAACCAAATCAGGGCCACCAACATCTCCACAACTTCTAGAGGAGGAGAAAGGTCCAAAAAGTGGCCCCAGGCCCCTTGCAGGTGGCCATGGGGAGAGAGAGTGGTGGTGAACGGAGCCCAGAGAGTGGTGGTGAATGGTGCCACATCCAGCTGGCAGCCAGGCACTAGTGGTGTGCCCCAGGGATCAGTGCTGGGCCCCAGCCTGCTCAATCTCTTTATTGATGATCTGGAGGAGGGCATTGAGTCAGTGTGCAGATGACAGCAAGCTGGGGGCAGGAGTTGAGCTGTTAGAGGGTGGGAGAGCTCTGCAGAGGCACCTTGCCAGGCTGGGCAGATGGGCAGAGTCCAAGGGCATCAGATTGAACACATCCAAGTGCCAGGTGCTGCACATTGGCCACAACAACCCCAGGCAGTGCTCCAGGCTGGGGTCAGAGTGGCTGAGAGCAGCCAGGCAGAGAGGGACCTGGGGGTACTGGTTGAGAGGAGGCTGAACATGAGCCTGCAGTGTGCCCAGAGGGCCAAGAAGGCCAAGGGCATCCTGGCCTGCATCAGGAACAGTGTGGCCAGCAGGAGCAGGGAGGTCATCCTGCCCTGTACTCAGCACTGGTTAGGCCACACCTTGAGTGCTGTGTCCAGTTCTGGGCCCCTCAGGTTAAGAAGGACATTGAGATGCTGGAAGGTGTCCAGAGAAGGGCAACAGAGCTGGGGAGGGGTCTGGAGCACAGCCCTGTGAGGAGAGGCTGAGGGAGCTGGGCTTGCTTAGCCTGGAGACCTTCTTGCTCTCTCCAACTCCCTGAAGGGAGGTTGTAGCTAGCTGGGGGTTGGTCTCTTCTCCCAGGCAGCCAGCACCAGAACAAGAGGACACAGTCTCAAGCTGTGCCAGGGGAGGTTTAGGCTGGAGGTGAGGAGGAAGTTCTTCCCAGCAAGAGAGATTGGCCATAGGGATGTGCTGCCCAGGGAGGTGGTGGAGTCCCCATCCCTGGAGGTGTTCAGGAGGAGACTGGATGTGGCCCTTGGAACCATGGTTTAGCTGTCAGGAGGTGTTAGGTATTAGGTCATAAGTTGGACTTGATGATCTCTGAGGTCTTTTCCAACCTGGCTGATTCTAGGAGATGAGGAGAAAACAACTGATCTTTGGGGGGGGTTGGGATTAAGCTTACATTCAGGGAACTGAAGAGAAGGCCACAGAGATGATGTCTACAGCAGGGGGTTGGATGAGGTGACCTCAAAAGGTTCCTTCCAACCCAAAGCCTTCCAGGAATCTCTGGTTGGATGTTGACTCACCAGTAAAACCCAGCTTAGATTGAGCACTTCTGCTGGAGGCAGCAGCTCCTGACCAACCACCACCAGGGGTGGCCTGGCTCTGAGAGACAGTCCTGACCATGACCTAACACTGTGGGGTCACCTACAACTCAATATGGACAACCTCATTCCTCCTAATGTTATTTGAACTCATCCCTGGAACCAGCCCAGGTCAAGCTGGAGAAGGTTCTGAGCAACCTGCTCTGGTTAAAGAAGTTGAACTAGGTGAGGGTGGACTAAGTGACCTTAGGTGGTCCTTCCAACCCAAACCCTGCCATGACCCTGGGACAGAGCAGCTCAGCTGTGGTCTTTTCTGTCATTGTTCATCACAGAACTGTTGAGTTTAGTAGAGATCCTGGAGGTCCACCAAGTCTAGAAGCTCCCAAACCCACCACCAGTGCTAAGCAGGTTGGACTCAAGGCCCATCCAAGGTCTCATCCACCCAAACTATTCCATGATTCCAGGACAGAGCAGCTCAGCTGTGGATCTTCTCATTGCTCATCATAGAGCTGTTGAATTTGGAGGAGACCTTGGAAGTCCACCAAGTCTAGAAGCTCCTGAACCCACTACTGCTAAGCAGGTTGGATTCAAGGCCCAGCCCAGGACTCATCAACCCAAATCATTCCATGACTCTAGAACAGAGCAGCTCAGGTGTGGATCTTCTCTGCCACTGCTCATCACAGAACTGTTGAGGTTAGAAGAGACCTTGGAAGTCTACCAAGCCTAGAAGCTTCCAAACCCACCAGGTTAAACTCAAGGCCCAGCCCAGGTCTCATCAACCCAAACCATTCCATGACTTTAGGACAAAGCAGCTCAGCTGTGATCTTCTCTGTCACTGCTCATCACAGAACTGTTGAGGTTAGAAGAGACCTTGGAGATCCACCAAGTCTAGAAGCTCCCAAACCACCACTACCACTAAGCAGGTTAGACTCAAGGCCCATCCAAGGTCTCATCCACCCAAACCATTCCATGACTTGTTCTAGGAACCCATTTCTATGCTCCCAGGACCTCCTCCTCCAGGACCACCCCACCTTCTCAGCTTCCCCAGCAGGCGAGGGCCACCTACATTGGATGGACATGGGAGAGACGATCTCCTCATCCAGGTCATCCACATCATCAGTCATGATGAAGTGGGAAGGGTTGGGCCTTGGGGTACCCATCCAGCTGGGGTCAATGTTGAGGGCTGAAGCCAAGGTGTGGATCCCAGGGTTGTTGACTATCTGGAAGCCACAGAGGAGCTCAATCTGCTGCCAGCGATGGAGTCGTTCCCGCAAGGCTGCGGTCACCTCGCTCAGAGCTTGCCTGAGGTGGAAAACAAAGTGGACATGGAGTGGCTTGGGACTTGGGGGAGCTTTGAGGGCCCCCTTCCAACCCAAAGCCTTCCAGGATTCTTTGACACACCCCCCACCCCCCCCCCAAAAAAAAAAACCAACACCTTAAACCACCACCAGAAATGGTCTGAAATCGGGACAGAGGTGGTTGAGTGACCACCTAAGACCTGGAGAGGTCAAGGGTGCTGGGAAGAAGCTTCTCCAGGCATGTGGAGATGGCACACAGAAGATGGAGAGCTGGGGGAGAGAAACCTCCTGAAGGCCAAGCAGGGCAAGGGCAGGGTCCTGCCCCTGGGTAGGGACAACCTCCTGCAGCAGCACAGCCCAGGGGGAAACAGCTGCCAGGAGAAGGAGCTGGAGGTGCTGGGGGGCAAGGAGGTGCCCAGCAGCCAGCAAAATGCCCTGGGGGCCAAGGAGGTGTCTTGGGGGGGCATGGAGCAGAGTGTGAGCAGCAGCAGGGGCAGGGAGGTTCTGCTGCCCCTCAGCTCTGCCCTGGGGAGGCCACAGCTGCAGGGCTGGGGCCAGAGCTGGGCTGCCCAGGTCAGAGCCTGAGAGCTGCTACAGAGAGTCCAGGGGAGACTGCACCTCAAAATGAGGAGAGACTTCTTGGCTTGAGGGTGACCAAGGCCTGGCCCAGGCTGCCCAGAGAGGTTGTGGAGTCTCTGTCTCTGGAGAGCTCCCAACCCCAACCTGGCCATGGTGCCTCTGGGGCAAGCTGCTGGGGGTACCCCTGGCCTGGCTGAGCTCCAGAGGTCCCTTCCCACCACCACTAGCACCACGCTGGGTTTCTGCTTTCACAGTGCTGAAGTCACTGTTTGGAAGGCTCAATCCCATCCTTAGCTAACTCAAGTGCAGAGAAATTCATCCAGATGAGCTGAAGAAGCTCATCTGCTGCTGCTGTCCACTTGTGTCTATCCCAGGAGAGGTCTAACAGGGTTGGCCAGGAGCAAGAGAAGCTTTGAGCTGGGTACTCACTTGGCAGTCAAGATCTTGTGGTCCACATCATCTAGAGAGGAGCTGTGGGCCACATGGAAGGTCCCAAACAAGGTGTTCCTCTTCTTCTTGATTTTCTCAGCCTGAAACATCAACAGAAAGAGGTCACAGGAGGAGGACAATCTGATGGTGTCTCCAGAAGAAAAACATCCTAAAAGGGTGGAGACTAAAAGAAGATCCAGAGAGGTTTGGAGACTCCAAAAGTGCTGAGAACTGGGAGGTTCTTCCTCCTGACACAAAGAGTCACGAGTTCACCAACAGCTTGGAGGCTTCTTAGAGGCCTCTTGGTCCTCCGTAGTTGTTCTGCTGCTTTCTCAAGGGTCAGAGGGAGCTCAACCAGCTCTTTGTCCAACCCTGGTTTCTCCTTCTCCTGAGTAAAGCCTCAGGAGAAGGTTGCTAAAGTACTTGGGTTGGTGGTTTAGGTTGGGCCACTTTCATCTTCTCCTTGGAGGGACAAAAGTGTCCACAAAGAGCTCCTCACTGTGGTTGGAGATCTTCAGCCTGGAGAAGGTTCCAAGAAGAGCTTCTGGTGGCTTTTCAGTGCTTAAAGAGGCTGAGAAGAAAGCTGGGGACAGCCATCTGAGCTGGGCAGGACAAAGGGGGGATGGTGGGAGCTGGGGAGGCCACAGCTGCACCTTAAAGGTCTTCTCCAACCAAAACCATTCCATGAAACATTAAAACCTTCAGAATGAAACCAGACTGGAGGCAGATGGAGATCCCTCTGCTGCCAGCTGCCACCACTCTGCATGTCCCCAGGGACAACCACGTGTTCCAGCACATCCCCCACACTTCCACTGTGTCTCAGAAGCATCCTGGCACAAGTAGGACCACCGAGATGACTCAGCTCCACCACAAGAAACCTCCTTGCCTGGTCATAGAGCAGGGATCATGAGGAACAGCTTCCAAACCTGCTCAGTGCCCACCCATGGCAGCTCCAGAAGGGATTAAAGCTCTGAACCTTCTCAAGGCTCCAAGCAGTGGTAGATAACAACCCAAGAGGTGGTTCCTGGTGGTCACTTCAACCTCTGCTTCTACCTTCTGTGGTGCACTTTTTAGGGTGTCAGGGAGTGATAGGACTGGGGGGGATGAAGCAGAACTAGAAGTGGGGAGATTCAGATTGGATGTGAGGAAGAAGTTCTTCCCCATGGGGGTGGTGAGAGCCTGGCACAGGTTGCCCAGGGAGGTGGTGGAAGCCTCATGCCTGTAGAGTTTTTAAGGCCAGGCTGGAGGTGTCCCTGCCCCTGGCAGGGGGCTTGGGACTGGCTGAGCCTTGAGGTCCCTTCCAACCCTGACCATTCCATGAGGGCTGTTTGGTACCTCTGGTGCTTCTCCAGTGGCTTGAGGACCACCAGCCTGAAGCTTGCTGGTGGCTCAAGGACGAAGGAGTGAAGCTGGAGAGAGGAACTGGATCAATCCTCCAACACCTTGAGCTCCTCCAGCTGAGTGCCCTCTGCAGAGGACAGCTCCTCCCTCCCCAGCTACCACACCCTTGGGGCTTAGCAGAGTTGGGTTTGGGTTGGGGGTTGGAACTGGCTGAGTCTTGAGGTCCCTTCCAACCCTGCCCCCTGATTCTCTGCTTCCATCTGCTCATTCAGGGAGGGAAGTGCAGCTCTCACCCCTTCCTTGGCCACCAGCAGCTGCTTCTCAGCGTTCTGCTTCTTGATGTTGTAGTACTGCACCTCCACCTCGTGGGTCAGCTGCAGCCACTTCTGCAGGGCCTCAGGAGCTGCCCAGCTGCAGTGGGACTCTAGCTCCTTCTCAGCGTTCTTCAGGGCCATGCGGACCTGCAGCACAACCACAGAATCCATTTCAGGGGCTGGAAGGGTCCTCAAAAGCTCCTCCAGTCCAACCCCCCCTGCCAGAGCAGGATCACCTGCACCAGGTGACACAGAACCAAGCAAGGGAGGTTGCAGCACTGCTGGGGGCAACCTGGGCCCTGCCAGCGAGGTTCTCTCCACCCCCAGCAGCTGCCAGAGCACAGCTTGGAAGGCAGGAGCAGAAAGCCGAGGGCCAGGGGGGATGGAGCTGTAACCAAGCTGGGGCTGCTGGAAGGAGACCCTGCCTGTGGCAGGGAAGGGGTTCAACATGGATGTCTTTAAGGTGTCTTCAACCCAACCCATTCCAGGATTCCAGGATCTTAAAGGGTGCCTTCAAGCCAACCCACTCCATGATCCCACCACCCATCAACCTAACCCATTCCAGGAGCTTTGAAGGTCCCACCAACCCAACCCACTCCATGGTTCCATGACTTTTGAAGGTACCTCCAACCCAACCCATTCCATGGTTCCATCACCTTGGAAGCTGCCATCAACCCAATCCATTCCATGGTACCATCACCTTGGAAGCTTCCATCAACCCAACCCATTCCATGGTTCCATCATCTTGGAAGCTGACATCAACCCAACCCATTCCATGGTTCCATCACTCTTGAAGGTCTCTTCAACTCAAGCCAACACATTCTATGGCCTTGGAGAGTGCCTCCAACCCATTCCATGATTCTGTGACCTTGGAAGGTCCTTCAACCCAATCCATGATTCCATGATCTTTAGGGTCCCATCAAACCAATCCATTCCATAATTCCATGACCCTTGAAGATGCCTCCAAACCAAACCATTCCATGACTCCATGACCTCAGAAGGTGCCCTCAACCCAACCCATCCCATGACCTTTGAAGGTGCCTCCAAACCAAACCATTCCAAGATCCCATGATCTTTGGAGGTGCCTTCAACCCAACCCATTCCATGACTCTGTGACCTTTGGAGGTGCCTTCAACTTTAGACCACAACTTTGACCACAATCCACAAGCATCTGGGGTTGAAGGACTCTAGAGGACAAGCAAGCAGGAGATCCAGCACTGGGGATGTGGGGTTGAGGAGCACTGGGAACACTGAGAGGAATAACCATGGAAAGGTGGAAAAGGGAAGTGGTGAAGAACATTCAAGGAACAAAGGTGGAGATGAGCCAGCAGACCAAACCAGAAACCATCCTGGTTCTCCAGGGACATCAACACCTTGAGTGTCTCCAACCTCCTGTGAAGATCTCTAAGCTGCCTGCTCAAAGAGGCCCTGGGGGGATTGGTGTCAGAGGCTGGAGAGGAGGCAGGGGGTGCCCAGGTGGGCAAGGAGGGCAGCAGCAGCCTGGGCTGGAGCAGCAATGGGGTGGGCAGCAGGAGCAGGGCAGGGATTGTGCCCCTGGGCTGGGCACTGGGGAGCCCACAGCTGCAAGCCTGGGGGCAGGCTTGGGACCTCCCTGCCAGGAGGACCTTGAGGGCTGGAGCAGGACCAGAGCAGGGCAAGGAAGCTGGGGAGGGGTCAGGGGAAGGAGGAGAAGGCTGTGGAGAAGTTGTGAGGAGCAGCTGAGGGCCCTGGGGGGGTTGAGGCTGCAGCAGAGGAGGCTGAGGGGAGACCTTGTGGCTCTCTGCAGCTCCCTGAGAGCAGCTTGCAGCCAGCTGGGGCTCAAGGGCTGCTCCTGAGGGCTGGGCAAGAGGAGATGGCCTCAGGTTGTGGCAGGGGAGGTTGAGCTTGGCCCTGAGGAGCAATTGGTGCCCCTTGAGGAGCAATTGGTGCCCCTTGAGGGGTGCCCAGGCCTATGGCAGGCTGCCCAGGGCAGTGGTGGTGTCCCCATGGCTGGAGGGGTTGGGAAGGTGTGGAGCTGTGGTGCTGAGGGCCATGGGGTGGTGGTGCCTGTGGGCAGTGCTGGGCTCCATGCTTGGACTCCACCAGCCTGGAGGTCTTCTCCAGCACAACTCCTTCCATCAGTCTCTTATTGCTCTCTGGGTCTGAGGCCCTGGGTGTGTCCCTGGGCTGGAGAAGGTTGACCAAGCAAGGTCTGAAGAAGCCATTCTGGATGAGTGCCACCAGGCTGCTTCTCCATCTCCCATCTAGGAGCTTCCAACCCCTCCAGTGGGACTCAAGTGATGCAGAAGGTCTTGGGTTTAGTCTTCCTCATGGTGCCACCAAGTGGAGCAACCCAGTCCCAGTGGGGTCAGTGGGAGTGAGTGGTTAATGTTGGGTGTGGTCAACATCTCACTGGCTTGGTGCTGGGGTTACAACCACACAGGGTGGGGTCAGGTGGGCACAACCAATACTCACCTGGGCACTGGAGACCTCCTGAGAACCTCTGGGAAACAACAGAGTGGTTAAAGTCACCTCTGGCTTTCCAGGCCTTAACTGGTGGAAGGTGGTAAGGGGGAAAGAAAGGGCTGGGAACCTGTCTTCTGCAGGAACCTTCTCCACAGCCTTCCCCTCAAACCCTCTCCACAAAGGTTCTCCACTAACCTTGTCCATAGCCTTCTCAAGCCCCCTCCACAAAGATGCATCTCAGGGACTTCATGGGGAGGCCGGAGGAGCAGTTAGGAGAAGGCTCTTGTATGATGGGACCAAAATCTGGTGACAGAGACCTGGGGGTGTCTGAGCTGTTGGTGTGTAGCTGGAGAGAAGAGGAGCCAGAGGGTGCCCAGGTGGGCAAGGAGGGCAGCAGCAGCCTGGGCTGGAGCAGCAATGGGGTGGGCAGCAGGAGCAGGGCAGGGATTGTGCCCCTGGGCTGGGCACTGGGGAGCCCACAGCTGCAAGCCTGGGGGCAGGCTTGGGCCTTCCCTGCCAGGAGGACCTTGAGGGCTGGGGCAGGGCCAGAGCAGGGCAAGGAAGCTGGGGAGGGGTCTGGGGAAGGAGGAGAAGGCTGTGGAGAAGTTGTGAGGAGCAGCTGAGGGCCCTGGGGGGGTTGAGGCTGCAGCAGAGGAGGCTGAGGGGAGACCTTGTGGCTCTCTGCAGCTCCCTGAGAGCAGCTTGCAGCCAGCTGGGGCTCAAAGGCTGCTCCTGAGGGCTGGGCCAAGAGGAGATGGCCTCAGGTTGTGGCAGGGGAGGTTGAGCTTGGCCCTGAGGAGCAATTTGTGCTCCTTGAGGGGTGCCCAGGCCTGTGGCAGGCTGCCCAGGGCAGTGCAGGGCTTTGGAAGCTGTGGAGCTGTGGTGCTGAGGGCCATGGGGTGGTGGCGCTGGGGCAGTGCTGAGGCCATGCTTCGCCACTATCACCTTGGAGCTCTTCTCCAACCCATTCCATGATGGCTCCAAGCTCAGTCCCTCTCCTGCAGCACAAGCTGGGATGCTGCTGCAGTGGTACCACATTGCTCTCAAGACATCTCCATGGCCCCTAGCACCCAGGACACAGTAAGCTCTGTGAAAGTCATCTCCAACCTCAATGACTCTCTGTGTAGCTCTCTACAGGGGTTTGGACTGGATGACCTTTGAAGGCGCCTTAAACCCAACCCATCCCATGATTCTGTCACCTTTGAGGGTGCCTTCAAGCCAAACCCTTTCATCATTCCATGACCTCTGAAGATCTCTCAACCCAACCCATTCTATGTTTCCATGATCTTTGAAAGTCCCATCCAAGCCAAAGCATTCCATGCTTCCATGACCTTGGAAGGTGCCTCCAAGGCCAACCCCTTCCATGACCTTGGAAGGTGTCTCCAGGCCAACCCCTTCCATGACCTTGGAAGGTGCCTTCAGGCCAACCCCTTCCATGACCTTGGAAGGTGTCTCCAGGCCAACCCCTTCCATGACCTTGGAAGGTGCCTTCAGGCCAACCCCTTCCCGACCTTTGCAGGTGCCTCAACCCCACCCACCCCCACCCCGCTTTGCATGAAGCCCACACAAGAAACCTTTGCCCCTTTCTCTCCACAAGGAGAAGCAAGGCTTGAAGGAGTTTTGAGTTCTCTACCACCACCACCACAGGTCACAGCAAGCTGAAGCAGCATGAGGGGGGCCCAAGAAGGGAGCTGGGTGAGGACCCACCTGCTCCAGCTCCTGCTCAGCGTATTTCTGCCTGCTGAGCTCATTCTCGGTGCCCTCCCGGAGCTCTCGCAGCCTGTGGGCCTCCTGCTTGGCAATGCTGATCTCATCCTGGAGCTTCTTCTCCAGGTGGACCTTTTCCACCTCCACAGAGCGATGCTCTTCCTGGGCCTTCTGCAACCTGCAGGGCACAGAGAGAGAGAGCAAGAAGCCAACGGTGGGAAGGGCTGGAGAGAGGAGGAAGGGGCTCAGAGGCCAGCAACCACAGCAGGGTTGGGCTGACTGGATCTGGCCTGATGGCAACAGAGGGCCTGGGAGGATGGAGGAGAGGCTGTCAGGAGGAGGAGGAGGAGGAGGAGGAGGAGAGGCTGTCAGGAGGAGGAGGAGGAGGAAGAGGAGGAGGAGAGGCTGTCAGGAGGAGGAGGAGGAGGAGGAGGAGGAGAGGCTGTCAGGAGGAGGAGGAGGAGGAGAGGCTGTCAGGAGGAGGAGGAGGAGGAGAGGCTGTCAGGAGGAGGAGGAGGAGGAGGAGGAGGAGGAGGAGGAGGAGAGGCTGTCAGGAGGAGGAGGAGGAGGAGGAGGAGGAGGAGAGGCTGTCGAGGAGGAGGAGGAGGAGGAGGAGGAGGAGGAGGAGAGGCTGTCGAGGAGGAGGAGGAGGAGGAGGAGGAGGAGGAGAGGCTGTCGAGGAGGAGGAGGAGGAGGAGGAGGAGGAGAGGCTGTCAGGAGGAGGAGGAGGAGGAGGAGAGGCTGTCAGGAGGAGGAGGAGGAGGAGGAGAGGCTGTCAGGAGGAGGAGGAGGAGGAGGAGAGGCTGTCAGGAGGAGGAGGAGGAGGAGAGGCTGTCAGGAGGAGGAGGAGGAGGAGGAGAGGCTGTCAGGAGGAGGAGGAGGAGGAGGAGAGGCTGTCAGGAGGAGGAGGAGGAGAGGCTGTCAGGAGGAGGAGGAGGAGAGGCTGTCAGGAGGAGGAGGAGGAGAGGCTGTCAGGAGGAGGAGGAGGAGGAGGAGAGGCTGTCAGGAGGAGGAGGAGGAGGAGGAGGAGAGGCTGTCAGGAGGAGGAGGAGGAGGAGGAGGAGAGGCTGTCAGGAGGAGGAGGAGGAGGAGGAGGAGAGGCTGTCAGGAGGAGGAGGAGGAGGAGGAGGAGAGGCTGTCAGGAGGAGGAGGAGGAGGAGGAGGAGAGGCTGTCAGGAGGAGGAGGAGGAGGAGGAGGAGAGGCTGTCAGGAGGAGGAGGAGGAGGAGGAGGAGAGGCTGTCAGGAGGAGGAGGAGGAGGAGGAGGAGAGGCTGTCAGGAGGAGGAGGAGGAGGAGGAGGAGAGGCTGTCAGGAGGAGGAGGAGGAGGAGGAGGAGAGGCTGTCAGGAGGAGGAGGAGGAGGAGGAGGAGAGGCTGTCAGGAGGAGGAGGAGGAGGAGGAGGAGAGGCTGTCAGGAGGAGGAGGAGGAGGAGGAGGAGAGGCTGTCAGGAGGAGGAGGAGGAGGAGGAGGAGAGGCTGTCAGGAGGAGGAGGAGGAGGAGGAGGAGAGGCTGTCAGGAGGAGGAGGAGGAGGAGGAGGAGAGGCTGTCAGGAGGAGGAGGAGAGGCTGTCAGGAGGAGGAGGAGGAGGAGAGGCTGTCAGGAGGAGGAGGAGGAGGAGAGGCTGTCAGGAGGAGGAGGAGGAGGAGAGGCTGTCAGGAGGAGGAGGAGGAGGAGAGGCTGTCAGGAGGAGGAGGAGGAGGAGAGGCTGTCAGGAGGAGGAGGAGGAGGAGAGGCTGTCAGGAGGAGGAGGAGGAGGAGAGGCTGTCAGGAGGAGGAGGAGGAGGAGAGGCTGTCAGGAGGAGGAGGAGGAGGAGAGGCTGTCAGGAGGAGGAGGAGGAGGAGAGGCTGTCAGGAGGAGGAGGAGGAGGAGAGGCTGTCAGGAGGAGGAGGAGGAGGAGAGGCTGTCAGGAGGAGGAGGAGGAGGAGAGGCTGTCAGGAGGAGGAGGAGGAGGAGAGGCTGTCAGGAGGAGGAGGAGGAGGAGAGGCTGTCAGGAGGAGGAGGAGGAGGAGAAGGAGGAGAGGCTGTCAGGAGGAGGAGGAGGAGGAGAAGGAGGAGAGGCTGTCAGGAGGAGGAGGAGGAGGAGAAGGAGGAGAGGCTGTCAGGAGGAGGAGGAGGAGGAGAAGGAGGAGAGGCTGTCAGGAGGAGGAGGAGGAGGAGAAGGAGGAGAGGCTGTCAGGAGGAGGAGGAGGAGGAGAAGGAGGAGAGGCTGTCAGGAGGAGGAGGAGGAGGAGAAGGAGGAGAGGCTGTCAGGAGGAGGAGGAGGAGGAGAAGGAGGAGAGGCTGTCAGGAGGAGGAGGAGGAGGAGAGGCTGTCAGGAGGAGGAGGAGAGGCTGTCAGGAGGAGGAGGAGAGGCTGTCAGGAGGAGGAGGAGGAGGAGGAGGAGGAGGAGAGGCTGTCAGGAGGAGGAGGAGGAGGAGGAGGAGGAGGAGGAGGAGAGGCTGTCAGGAGGAGGAGGAGGAGGAGGAGGAGGAGGAGAGGCTGTCAGGAGGAGGAGGAGGAGGAAGAGGAGGAGGAGAGGCTGTCAGGAGGAGGAGGAGGAGGAAGAGGAGGAGGAGAGGCTGTCAGGAGGAGGAGGAAGAGGAGGAGGAGAGGCTGTCAGGAGGAGGAGGAGGAGGAAGAGGAGGAGGAGAGGCTGTCAGGAGGAGGAGGAGGAGGAGGAGAGGCTGTCAGGAGGAGGAGGAGGAGGAGGAGAGGCTGTCAGGAGGAGGAGGAAGAGGAGGAGAGGCTGGCAGGAGGAGGAGGAGGCGGTGGAGAGGCTGGCAGGAGGAGGGGGGCCTGGATCTGGACTACCTAGGAAGTCAAGGAGAAAGTTCCCCATGGTCAAGAAGAGATGAGGAGATCCTGGGAAGATCAGAAGGTCCCAGAAAGAGCAGGATACCAAGAAAGATCTGGAGAGCCTGAAAAGAGCAGGAGAGCCTAGAAAGATCCAGGCATCATTCTGTGATCTTGGATCTGGGACTACCTGGGAAGTCAAGGAGAAAGCTCCCCATGGTCAAGAAGAGATGAGGAGGTCCTGGGAAGATCCAGAGATCTTGAAAGGCCAGAAGATCTTGAAAAGATCAATGTATCCTGGAAAGAGCAGGAGATCCTAGAAGGTTCAGAAGATCTTGGCTCTGGGACTACCTGGGTAGTCAAGGAGAAAGCTCCCCATGGTTAAGAAGAGATCAGGAGGCCCTGGGAAGAGCAGGAGGCCCTGGCCCACCTGGGAATTCAAGGAGAAAGTTCCATGGTAAAGAAGAGATCAGGAGGTCTTGGGAAGGGCAAGAGGCCCTGGGAAGGGCAGAAGGCCCTGGACCTGCACATCCTGGGAAGTCAAGGAGACAGTTCCCCATGGTCAAGAAGTCAAATTGGCAACTCCAGGGTCCAAGCTTTGCTTCACTGATTCCCAATTTCCCAAAGAACCTCCAAGATGCCCTTCAGAAAGCCCCAAATTCACCTCAGTTTTCAGTCTTCCTCAACATCTTCATCATCAGCCTGGATGAAGGCAAAGAATTCAACCAGTCTGATAGGACCAGACTGGGAGCAGTGGGCACAGCCCTCAGGGGCTGTGCTGGCAGCCAGGGAGCCCTGGGCAGGCTGAGAGCTGGGGGAGAGGAACCTCCTGAAGGCCAAGCAGAGCAAGGGCAGGGTCCTGCCCCTGGGCAGGGACAACCTCCTGCAGCAGCACAGCCCAGGGGGAGCTGCTGGGGAGCAGCTGCCAGAAGAAGGAGCTGGGGGTGCTGGGGGGCAAGGAGGTGCCCAGCAGCCAGCAAGGTGCCCTGGGGGCCAAGGAGGTCTCCTAGGGAGCATAGAGCAGAGTGTGAGCAGCAGCAGGGGCAGGGAGGTTCTGCTGTCCCTCTGCTCTGCCCTGGGGAGGACACAGCTGCAGTGCTGGGGGACAAGAGGCTGTGGCTGAGATGTTCTGAGTGGTGCCCAAAGACAGACCAAGGGACAACAAGTGGAACCCAAGAGATTCCACCTGAAGGTGAGGAGAAATTACTTGGCTTTGAAGCCCACCCTCCAGGCTGGGGGCAGAGGGACTGGGAAGTGCCTGGGGGGACAGGCCCTGAGGGGGTTGGTGTCAGAGGCTGGAGAAGAGCCAGGGAGTGCACAGGGTGGGCAAGGAGGGCAGCAGCAGCCTGGGCTGGAGCAGCAATGGTGTGGGCAGCAGGAGCAGGGCAGGGATTGTGCCCCTGGACTGGGCACTGGGGAGCCCACAGCTGCAAGCCTGGGGGCAGGGTTGGGACCTCAGTGCCAGAAGGTCATTGAGGGCTGGAGCAGGGCCAGAGCAGGGCAAGGAAGCTGGGGAGGGGTCTGGGGAAGGAGGAGAAGGCTCTGGAGAAGTTGTGAGGAGCAGCTGAGGGAGCTGGAAAGGCTCTAGATGCCTTCTGGAGGTCTGTCCAGCACCAGCTTTTGATGAAGCAGGCAAGGAGGTGACTTCACAGCCTGGGCTGCAGCAAGACAAGTGTGGCCAGCAGGGCCAGGGAGGTGAGTCTCCCTGTCTGCTCTATTCTGGTGAGACCCCACCTGGGGCACTGTGTCCAGTTCTGGAGCCTCTATTAACAAGAAGGATCTGGAGGTGCTGGAAGGGGTCCAGAGCAGGGCCACGAGAAGGAGAAGAGGGCTGGAGCTGCTCTGCCATGAGGACAGCCTGAGGGAGTTGGGGTTGTGCAGTCTGGAGAAGAGAAGGCTCCCAGGAGACCTTCTTGTGGCCTTCCAGGATCTGCAGGGGGCTACAGGAAAGCTGGGGAGGGACTCTTGAGGGTGTCAGGGAGGGATAGGACTGGGGGGGGTGGAGCAAAACGAGAAGTGGGGAGACTCAGTTTGGATGTGAGGAAGAAGTTCTATCCCATGAGGGTGGTGAGAGCCTGACACAGGTTGCCCAGGGAGGTGGTGGAAGCCTCATGCTTGTAGAGTTTTTAAGGCCAGGCTGGAGGTGTCCCTGCCCCTGGCAGGGGGCTTGGGACTGGCTGAGCCTTGAGGTCCCTTCCAACCCTGACCATTCCATGAGGGCTGTTTGGTACCTCTGGTGCTTCTCCAGTGGCTTGAGGACCACCAGCCTGAAGCTTGCTGGTGGCTCAAGGACGAAGGAGTGAAGCTGGAGAGAGGAACTGGATCAATCCTCCAACACCTTGAGCTACTCCAGATGAGTGCCCTCTGCAGAGGACAACTCCTCCCTCCCCAGCTACCACACCCTGGGCTTAGCAGAGTTGGTTTTGGGTTTCTTCCTGGCTTTAGGGCATTAAGTGAACTCCTGCAGCTCATCTCCTTGGGCAGGTGGCTTTGTCCTCAGCTGAAGGCCTCAAGGTCATTCTCCCACACAACACATTTAAAGCAGCCTCCAGGTGGACCCCCAGCTGTGACCTGCTCTTTGGGGACTTCCAGAAGACACTATCCTGGACACAGCTAGGTCCATCTGGTAGCACCTGGACACATCTTGACCTGGAGGATGGAGAAACCTCCTCCAACCTTCTGGTTGGAGGAACACAAGAAGACCTTTTCCTTTGGGCTAGGGCCAACCTCTTGTCTACAGGACACAAAGCTCCATCCAACCAGCTATGGAGAAGAGGCCACCTTGGACTTCATTCCATCACCAAGAGAAGCAGGAAGCAGATCAGAGATCCACCACAGTGCCAGGGGAACATCTCCAGCTTGGCAGCATCACCTTGGACTTCATCTACTGGGAAGTGTGGCCAGCAGGTCAAGAGAGCTCTGGTGGGACCTCACCTGCAGTGCTGGAGCAGCTCTGGAGGGCTCAGCACAGGCAGGGAGCTGCTGGGGCAGGGCCAGAAGAGGCCACAGCCATGCTGGGAGGACTGGAAGGACTCTGCTGGGTCCCCAGGCTGGCAGAACTGGGGGGGGCCCAGCCTGGAGAAGGCTCCAGGGAGACCTTCTGGTGGCCTGGCAGGGCTGGAAGGGGCCCAGGACCAAGCTGGGCACAGAGTTTGGAGCAAGAGCTGTGGGGCCAGGCCAAGGGGGGATGGTTTGGAGCTCCAAGAGAGAAGATCTGGAGTAGATCTGAGGAAGTTCTTGAGCAGGAGGCTGGGGAGAGCCTGGTTGAGGTCAGGCAGAGAGCTGGGAGCTGCCCCCTGGCTGGCAGTAGCCCAGGGCAGGTTGTTTGGGGCTCTGAGCTCTGCCTGGGGCTGTCCCTGCTGGCTGCAGGGGCTTGGGCTGGGTGACCTTGGAAGGTGCCTTCAACCCAAACTGGAAGCCAGGAGGTTCTATCAGGAGAAATTTGTTGGCTTTGAGGATGGTGGAGGCCTGGAGCAGGCTGCCCAGTGAGGCTGTGGAGTCTCCTTTTCTGGAGAGCTTCCAACCCTCCCTAAGAAGTCCAAAGTAACTCCTAGCTCAAGCATCCTGCTGGCCCTGGGCAAGCTGCTGTGGATGACCCTAGTCCTAGTATTGGACTGGGTGAGCTCCAGAGGTCCCTTCCCACCACCACCACCATGCTGAGGCTCTGGACCAAGTGGTTCACGTGACCAACGACCTCAAGCTGCATCAGGGGAGGTTGAGCTTGGCCCTGAGGAACAATTTGTGCCCCTTGAGGCTTGTCCAGGCCTGTGGCAGGCTGCCCAGGGCAGTGGTGGAGTCCCCATGGCTGGGGGGACTGGAAGCTGTGGAGCTGAGGGCCACGGGGGGGTGGTGCTCTGGGGGCAGTGCTGGAGCCATGGTTGGACTCCATCGCCTTGAAGGTCTTCTCCAGCCCAACCCATACCATCATTCTATGATTGCCCTCTGGGTCTGAGGCCCTGGCTGTGCCTCTGGGCTGCAGGAGGCTGACCAAGCAAGGTCTGAAAAAGCCATTCTCGGGTGAGTCCCACCAAGGCTGCTTCTCCATCTCACACCTAACTTGTTAGGTTTGGCAGGGACCCTCCCACCAGGATCACCCAGCTCCAACTCGAAGGAAAGCCCTTGAGAGATGCCTGCTCCAAAGGGGCTGGAGGCTTCCAAACCTACCTTTCTTGGAGGTCATGGAGAGATTGCTCAGCCCTGTGGAGGCCCTCGAGGTCTTTCATCATCTTCTTCATGTGCTCCTTGGAGTAGCGGTTCTGGATGTAGGCAAACCAGCAGCCTCCCACCCCGATGACGATGGAGACCACCAGCATGAAGTCCTTCAGGTGGTTGTGGCGAGTCACTGCAAGGCCAGCAGAGATGCTCAGC
Organism: Melanerpes formicivorus; assembly: GCF_026170545.1. NCBI lineage: Eukaryota > Metazoa > Chordata > Aves > Piciformes > Picidae > Melanerpes > Melanerpes formicivorus. Next base: position 1,030,147 of record NW_027142493.1, on the reverse strand, counting down.
ACTCAGGGAATCACAGTACAGAACACGTGAACCAGGATGGAAAAGACCTTTGGAGACCGGCCAGTCCAACCTCTCGCCCACCACCTTCTAAGGTGAGACCACAGCTGGAGCTCTGTGTCCAGCTCTGGAGCCTCTGTTCCAGGAAGGTGCTGGAAGGTGTCCAGAGCAGGGGCACAAAGATGAGCAGAGGGCTGGAGCTGCTCTGCTATGAGGACAGACTGAGGGAGTTGGGGTTGTGCAGTCTGGAGAAGAGAAGGCTCCCAGGAGACCTTCTTGTGGCCTTCCAGGATCTGCAGGGGGCTCCAGGAAAGCTAGGGAGGGACTTTTGAGGGTGTCAGGGAGGGATAGGACTGGGGGGGATGGAGCAGAACTAGAAGTGGGGAGACTCAGATTGGATGTGAGGAAGAAGTTCTTGCCCATGAGGGTGGTGAGAGCCTGGCACAGGTTGCCCAGGGAGGTGGTGGAAGCCTAATCCCTGGAGGTGTTGAAGGCCAGGCTGGAGGTGGCTGTGAGCAGCCTGCTCTGATGTGAGGTGACCCTGCCCATGGCAGGGGGGTTGGGACTGGCTGAGCCTTGAGGTCCTTTCCAACCCTGACAATCCTAAGAGTCTATACTCAACTCAACCATGGCACTGAGGGCCTCATCCAGGCTCTTTTTTAAACACTTCCAGGGGTGGTGACTCCACTACCTCCCTGGGCAGCCCATCCCAGTGGCCACTCAGGGTTGGCAGGGACCTTTCTTCCAACACCAGAAGACATCCAGCCAGCATCTTCACCATAGAACCATAGCAACATTCAGGTTGGAAGAGACCCTCAGGACCACCAATCCAACCCAGAACCTGCTCTGCAAAGTTCAGCCCTAAACCACAGCCCCAAGCACCACATCCAAACCCCCCTGAAACACATCCAGGCTTGGGGACTCCACCACCTCCCTGGGCAGCACAGTCCACTCCCTGACCACTCTGTGCTGGGGGAAAGGTTTTTTCCTACTTGTGGTAGAAGTCTCCCACTGGACAGTTATCTCCTATAAGATTGGTTGTACCAAAACAATCCTTCTCCTCTCTTTTCACTTCTTTGCTCTGGAGAGATCCTAACTTGCTTCTGCTTGTCCTTGGCTGCATTGTTTTGGTTAAGTCTAACAAGCAACTTTCCCTGCTTCTTTCTCTTCTCCCTTTTGGACAGAAGGGGGTCTGGGTAGGCAGGGAAGGAGAATCATGGACTGGGCAGGGTTGGAAGGGATCTCAAAGCTCAGCCAGTCCCAACCCCCCTGCCATGGGCAGGGACACCTCACATCAGAGCAGGCTGCTCACAGCCACCTCCAGCCTGGCCTTCAACACCTCCAGGGATGAGGCTTCCACCACCTCCCTGGGCAACCTGTGCCAGGCTCTCACCACCCTCATGGGGAAGAGCATAGAATAGAACAGGACAGGACTAGACTAGACGAACCAGGTTGGAAGAGACCTTTGAGACTGAGTCCAACCTATCCCCCAACAGCATCTAATCAACTAACCCATGGCACCAAGCTCCCCATCCAGTCTCCTCCTGAACACCTCCTGGGATGGGGACTCCACCACCTCCCTGGGCAGCACATCCCTATGGCCAATCTCTCTTGCTGGGAAGAACTTTCTCCTCACCTCCAGCCTAAACCTCCCCTGGCACAGCTTGAGACTGTGTCCTCTTGTTCTGGTGCTGGCTGCCTGGCAGAAGAGACCAACCCCCATCTGGCTACAGCCTCCCTTCAGGGAGCTGGAGAGAGCAAGAAGGTCACCCCTGAGCCTCCTCTTCTCCAGGCTAAGCAAGCCCAGCTCCCTCAGCCTCTCCTCACAGGGCTGTGCTCCAGACCCCTCCCCAGCTCTGTTGCCCTTCTCTGGACACCTTCCAGCATCTCAATGTCCTTCTTAACCTGAGGGGCCCAGAACTGGACACAGCACTCAAGGTGTGGCCTAACCAGTGCTGAGTACAGGGCAGGATGACCTCCCTGCTCCTGCTGGCCACACTCTTCCTGATCCAGGCCAGGATGCCCTTGGCCTTCTGGGCCCCCTGCTGGCTCGTGTTCTTCCTCACATCCAGTCTGAATCTCCCCACTTCTAGTTCTGCTCCATGCCCCCCAGTCCTATCCCTCCCTGACACCCTCAAAAGTCCATCCCCAGCTTTCCTGCAGCCCCTTTCAGATCCTGGAGGGCCACAATTAGGTCTCCTGGGAGCCTTCTCCTCTCCAGACTGAACAGCCCCAACTCCCTCAGTCTGTCCTCACAGGAAGATGTTAAACAGAAGTGGACCTAACACTGAGCCCTGAGGAACATCTTTCCTTATCTTGGTGACCATCATCTATTTAACCATTCTGTGAACACTCAACACTGAAGAGCCAATGAAGCCTTGATGTGGCTCTGGAGGCCCTCCCTGATGGATCATCCTCAGGAAGGAGCAGCTCCTGGCTTGTTGCTGCAGATAAGGTCACTTGGAATGCCTTGGAGAAGGCTTCTGGGTTGGGCTGTTGGATGGTTTGGTTTTCACCCACCCACAACTCCTTTGGGTCTTCTTCACTGTCCCCTCCAGCTATGCCCTTCCCTGCTGGGCCCAACCCAGGCACCTCCCCTGCCCCAAGCTAAGACAGGTTTGTTCCACCAAGAGGGAGCAGGCAGCCCCACCTGGAGATGATTCATATCCTGCTCCTCTCCCCAGTGCCAAGGCTGATCCTAGTGCCAGCTGTTCCCAGCTCCACCACACGAGGGCTACCTAAACCTCCTGCTGTTGGAGAAGTTCCTCAGGAGGAGGAAACCTTACAGAGAAGTCTCCCAAGACAAAGTCAAGGGAGGTTCTGCTGCCCCTCTGCTCTGCCCTGGGGAGGACACAGCTGCAGGGCTGGGGCCAGGGCTGGGCTGCCCAGTTCAGAGCCTGGGACCTGCTGGAGAGATTCCAGGGGAGGCTGGGGAGAAGCTGAGGGTCAAAGAAGGGCAAGGAAGCTGGGGAGGGGTCTGGGGAAGGAGGAGAAGGCTGTGGAGAAGTTGTGAGGAGCAGCTGAGGGCCCTGGGGGGGTTGAGGCTGCAGCAGAGGAGGCTGAGGGGAGACCTTGTGACTCTCTGCAGCTCCCTGAGAGCAGCTTGCAGCCAGCTGGGGCTCAAGGGCTGCTCCTGAGGGCTGGGCAAGAGGAGATGGCCTCAGGTTGTGGCAGGGCAGGTTGAGCTTGGCCCTGAGGAGCAATTTGTGCCCCTTGAGGGGTGCCCAGGCCTGTGGCAGGCTGCCCAGGGCAGTGGTGGAGTCCCCATGGCTGGAGGGGTTGGGAAGCTGTGGTGGTGAGGGCCCTGGGGTGGTGGTGCTGGGGCAGTGCTGTGGTCAGGATTAGATTCAATGATCTTGGAGGTCTTCTCCAACCCAAACCATTCCATGACTCCAAACTGTGTCTACCCCAAACCTCCACCTCCTCCATCAGGAGAAACAGGCCCTGATCAAGGAAGGTTTCTGTTGACCTCCCAGGAGCACCACAAGCTCATGAGAAAGCTGTGACTAAGCTAGAGGGAGACGAAAGGACCTTTGATAGACATGACCCAGACAGAAGAACAAAGGAGCAGAGCTGAGATATGGATCAGAGAGAGCTTGGAGACCACCTCAGGAGGTCTATAATCAACATCAAAGCAACCCAGCTCCTTGTTCTCATCTCTCCTCAAGGACTTCTCCTCCAGCCTGCTGCTCTTCTCCTCACCCAGAGGTGGTTCCTCTGCAGCCTGAGCCACCAGCAGAGCCCCAAGGTCTCTTTCCATCCAGAGAGGAAAGCTGGTGGCCCTCCAAAAGATATTCCTCAGGGCAATTTCCAATCTCACCATGTGGTCAGAAGGTCTGACCCTATGGCTAGGGGAAGGATCTGCAGGGTTGGGAACCCCAGGCAGGGTCGGGAGACCCCAAAACTGTGGCTCAACAACCTTCTGAGCAGCTGATGGAGATGGATGTGGAGATGAAAATGCCAGCCTAGGAGACAGGACACCTCCAGGCTCCAGATCTGCTCCAACAAGTCCCAACCCCTGCACCAGGAGAACCATTCCAGAGCAGCTTCATGGAAGTGAGACCAAGAAGGGCCAAGTTTGGGCCAGGGTGGTCTACCTTCACCACTGGAAGCAGAGAAGACAAAGCTCCTCCTGATGGACCCCCAGAGGACCTGGGCCCTGGTGGTACTTACACAGAGGAGGTCCAAAAAGCACAGTGTCCAAAGCCTTCAGCTGCAGCTTCTGCCTGTGGCTTCTGTCAGTCATCTTCAGGACACTTCCCATCAGGGTCACATTGTTCACAGCCAGCCTGGACCACAGAGATGGAGAGAAAAGCCCAGGTGAGGGCTGGGCAGAGCCATCTGGAGGAGAAATGGCATCAGCAAAGACCTCAGAGTTCCATGCTTAGGTTAGCAGGGCAGAAGGCTTTCCAACAATGGCTATTTGGCCTTGGGGGGTTGGTGTCAGAGGCTGGAGAGGAGCCAGGGGGTGCCCAGGTGGGCAAGGAGGGCAGCAGCAGCCTGGGCTGGAGCAGCAATGGGGTGGGCAGCAGGAGCAGGGCAGGGATTGTGCCCCTGGGCTGGGCACTGGGGAGCCCACAGCTGCAAGCCTAGGGGCAGGGGTGGGCCCTCCCTGCCAGAAGGACCTTGAGGTTGAGCTTGGCCCTGAGGAACAATTTGTGCCCCTTGAGGGGTGCCCAGGCCTGTGGCAGGCTGCCCAGGGCAGTGGTGGAGTCCCCATGGCTGGAGGGGTTGGGAAGGTGTGGAGCTGTGGTGCTGGGGCTGTGCTGGGACTCCCATGGGGCTGAGTTGAGTTGGGAAAGGGAAAAAGCAGAGAGCAAAGCATGGAGCAGGGAACGGTTGGGTAGAGATGGAGACAGAAGGGAGAAGACAGGAGGAGGATGGACAATAAGGATTGGGCCCTCAGCTCTGAAGCCTCTTGAGTCATTTCTCCTGGTGAGGGCATCCTAGACTGGAGGATAGCTCAGGAGGCTTCTGAAGCTCAAGCAGGGTTTGGTCTACCAGAGCTTTTGTCCCCTCAGCTTGGAAGCCTCTTGAGTCATTTCTCCTGGAGGGGACAACCTAAGCTGGAGGAAAGCTCAAGCAGGGTTTGGTCCACCAGCTCTTGGTGTCTCCACCAAGATAGCTCCACCTTGGACACAGCCCAAGGAGAGGAGGAGAAGGCAATACAGTGAGGACTGACCTGGGCATGGCATGACCACTCAGCTGGAGCTTCCTGAAGGTCTCCTCATACTGGGGTAGCTCCACATAAGTGATGAGCCACTGCACCACCTCATCAACTGTCCAGTTGTAGACTGTGGAGAGGCAGAGAAGGAGAAGAGTTGAGGGAACTCTAACCATTAAGACAACCAAAAGCAGTTCTCCAGCCACACCTTAGCCTTCTACAAAGGAGAAACATCTCCAGGCCTTCAACCCCTTCCTCTGAAGCTGGGGACAGCAAAGTCATGTAATGGTTTGGGTTGGAGGAGACCAAAGCCATGGAGATGTGGTGCTGAGAGCTATGGCTTGGTGGTGACCTGGGGTAGTGCTGGGGTCATGGTTGGACTCAAAGCCACCATCCCTGGAGGGGTTTCAAAGCTGTGGAGATGTGGTGCTGAGAGCTATAGCCTGGTGGTGGTGACCTGGGGCAGTAGAGGGCTCATGGTTGGCCTCCATCATCTTGGAGAGCTCCAAGCAAAATCATTCCATGATCCTTGTGGTGTCTACACCACCCCCAGCAACCCCAAAAGAGCCGGGGTGCACCTCCCCCACTGCTGGTGGCCCCCACCTCCAGCCCCTCACCACCCCTCAGGCTTCTCCAGCAGCCAAGCAGAGCAAAGGCCCATTTCCTGCTGGCTCCAAGAGCCATGAGGCTGCTGAGAAGCTCTGAATTGTCAACACTGGAGCTGTCTCCACAGCTCTGAGAAACATCTCCCAGCTTCCTCCAGCCAGCTGAGAGCCTTCGACCAGGAGAGGACAGAGTGGGCAGAGTGAAAGCCAAGAGCTGAGCAGAGCAGAGCAAGACAGGAGGAGAAGGTGGCAGCTCCACTCCTGCCCACACCATGACTCACAGGAGGAGCCTGGCAAAAAGCCCTCAATTGAGGAAACATCTGAAAGCTGCTCTGAAGCCTCCAGGCTCCTTTCCTCATGGAGTCATGGAATGGGTTGGATTGGGAGAGAGCTTGAAGGTGATGGAGGCCAAGCATGAGCCCAGCACTGCCCCAGCACCACCACCCCATGGCCCTCAGCACCACAGCTCCACAGCTTCCCAACCCCTCCAGCTATGGGGACTCCACCACTGCCCTGGGCAGCCTGCCACAGGCCTGGGCACCCCTCAAGGGGCACAAATTGCTCCTCAGGGCCAAGCTCAACCTCCCCTGCCACAACCTGAGGCCATCTCCTCTTGGCCCAGCCCTCAGGAGCAGCCCTTGAGCCCCAGCTGGCTGCAAGCTGCTCTCAGGGAGCTGCAGACAGCCACAAGGTCTCCCCTCAGCCTCCTCTGCTGCACCCTCAAACCCCCCAGGGCCCTCAGCTGCTCCTCACAACTTCTCCACAGCCTTCTCCTCCTTCCCCAGACCCCTCCCCAGCTTCCTTGCCCTTCTCTGGCCCTGCCCCAGCCCTCAAGCTCCTCCTGGCAGGGAGAGCCGAACCCTGCCCCCAGGCTTGCAGCTGTGGGCTCCCCAGTGCCCAGCCCAGAGGGAACAATCCCAAAATCATGGAGCTGTTATGGTTGGAGAAGACCTCTGAGCTCAAGTCTAACCATTCTCTAACTCTACCAAGTGCTGGAAGTTAAACCACATCCCAGGCTGGGGATCAAGGTTTGCTCCTCAATGATGGAACAAGAGATGGCCTCAGGTTGTGGCAGGGGAGGTTGAGCTTGGCCCCGAGGAGCAATTTGTGCCCCTTGATGCTTGCCCAGGCCTGTGGCAGGCTGCCCAGGGCAGTGGTGGAGTCCCCATGGCTGGAGGGGTTGGAAAGCTGTGCTGCTGAGGACCATGGGGTGGTGGTGCCCTGGGGCAGTGCTGGCTCCATGGTTGGACTCCATCTCCTTAAAGGTCTTCTCCAACCTCCATGATGTCATTCTCTGATATTTCCAGGAGCAGAGAAACCAACCCAGATGTTCCTCTGTGATGGCCATGCTCAGGTCCCACTGCTCAGGGGTGGGGAAGCAACCAAGTCCACCAAAACTCTGAAGGAACTCCCTCCCCAGGAACCATGATGGAGAAGCTCTCTTGGTCCTTTCTTACCTTCAGATGTCTTCCAGGCCTTCCAGAGGTCTTCCACACTGATGAGTTTGTCTTCTCCATGGAAGGTGCTGTGCTTAACCGTTGGGTCATGGTAATTCAGGTCCTCCCTCAAGAACTAGGAGAAGGAGGAAAGAAAAAGAGCTGAGTTTTTGGTTCATCTTCATGATGATGACACCTACAGAACCTCAGGCCATCATTTCCATGGCCAAGGCCTCATGAGGCTGAGAGATGGAACCTTCAAAAGGTCATGGAAGCATGGAATGGGTTAGGTTGAAGGGACCTTCCAAGGTCATGGAATGGAATGGGTTGGGTTGGAGGGACCTTCCAAGGTCATGGAATGGAATGGGTTGGAGGGACCTTCCAAAGTCATGGAAGTATGGAATGGGTTGGGTTGGAGGGAACCTTCCAAGGTCATGGAATGGGTTGGGTTGAAGGCACCTTCCAAGGTCATGGAATGGGTTGGGTTGGAGGCACCTTCCAAGGTCATGGAAGTATGGAATGGGTTGGGTTGGATTGATCTAGTTGGGGATATCCCTGCTGAGTGCAGGGTGGCTGGAGTGGATGACCTTAAAGGTCCTTTCCAACCCCAAACCACTCCATGATTCTGACCTTCCAAGGTTCTCCACAGCCCCACTCAGATGCCACCAAGTCCCTGCACTTGATCTGCTTAGGGACATCCCTGCTCAGTGCAGAGTGGGTTGGAGACGATGACCTTGGGAGGTCCTTTCCAACCCAAACCACTCCATGAGTCTAACCTCCAAGGTTCTCCACAACCCCATTTAGATGCCACCAAGACCAAGTCCCTGCAGCTTGAAGGTGGTTGGAAATGATGACCTTGAAAGGTCCTTTCCAACCCAAAGCATTCCATGATTCTAACCTCCAAGGTTCTCCACAACCCCATTTAGATGTCACTAAGGCCACCACCAAGTCCCTGCAGCTTGAAGGTGGTTGGAGATGACAATATTGAGAGGTCCTTTCCAACCCAAACCATTCCATGAGTCTGACCTTCCAAGGTTCTCCACAAACCCACTTAGATGCCCCCAAGGTCACCACCAAGTCCCTACACCTGATCTAGTTGGGGATGTCCCTGCTGACTGCACCAGGGCTGGAGAAGACCACCTTGAGAGGTCCTCTCCAACCCAAACCACTCCATGAGTCTGACCTTCCAAGGTCCTCCACAACCCCATTTAGATGCCACCAAGGCTACCACCACCACCAAGGCCCATTCAGCTCTTCCCTTCTGCTTCTCTCTCCCAGCAGAAAACCCTTTGGTTGCTCTTCAGGCCTTGAAGGGGAAAGGTGGCACAGGAGAACATTTGGGCAGCTTTGGAGAGCAGCTGGCTGCCATCTGGGGCCACTTTGAAGCCTGGTCCAGCACGAGGGAGCAGTGAGAGGGGAAGCTGTGGAGCTCCTGGGGTGGTGAGGGAGCAGGGGAGGTGCCAATGTCACCCTGCAGGGCTGCCAAGTCCACAGAGGGAGCTGGAAGGGATCAGCTGCTGCTTTATTTAGCTCAGGAGAGCAGAGGATGGAAAAGTGATCTCCTGAAACTTCCAGCAGCTCAACACCACCACAACAAACTCCCCCTCCACCCCCCCTCAAGGACTCCATGGAGGGAACAAAGCTGCCTGCTGGGACAGTATCTCCAGCAGTGATGTTGTGCATGATGGATGGGGCTGAGAGGTCCTCTGAGGAGCAGCTCAGAGGAAGTTTATGCAGCTCTGGGAAACCCTGGGCAGATGCCAGCTGCAGTGCTGGGGCAGCTCTGGAGGGCTCAGCACAGGCAGGGAGCTGCTGGAGCAGGCCCAGAAGAGGCCACAGCCATGCTGGGAGGGCTGGAAGGGCTCTGATGGGAGGCCAGGCTGGCAGAGCTGGGAGAGTTCAGGGAGACCTTCTGGTGGCCTGGCAGGGCTGGAAGGGGCCCAGGAGCAGCTGGGGACAGAGTTTGGAGCAGGAGCTGTGGGGCCAAGGGGGGATGGTTTGGAGCTCCAATAGAGATAAGCCAGCAGACACCAACCACAGGCACAGGGCCAGGAGCAGCCTTGTAAGCATCAACCACCAGGAGCTGAGATCATTGTGGCAAGGCAGAAAGAAGGTGAAGGACGCCAAAGCCACCACAGGCTGCTGACAGAGCAGGAGCAGGGCAGGGACTGTGCCCCTGGGCTGGGCACTGGGGAGGACACAGCTGCAGGGCTGGGGGCAGGCTTGGGCCCTCCCTGCCAGGAGGACCTTGAGGGCTGGGGCAGGGCCAGAGAAGGGCAAGGAAGCTGGGGAGGGGTCTGGGGAAGAAGGAGAAGGCTGTGGAGAGGCTGTGAGGAGCAGTTGAGGGCCCTGGGGGGGTTGAGGCTGCAGCAGAGGGGGCTGAGGGGAGACCTTGTGGCTGTCTGCAGCTCCCTGAGAGCAGCTTGCAGCCAGCTGGGGCTCAAGGGCTGTTCCTGAGGGCTGGGCAAGAGGAGATGGCCTCAGGTTGTGGCAGGGGAGGTTGAGCTTGGCCCTGAGGAGCAATTTGTGCCCCTTGATGCTTGCCCAGGCCTGTGGCAGCTGCCCAGGGCAGTGGTGGAGTCCCCATGGCTGGAGGGGTTGGGAAGCTGTGGTGCTGAGGGCCATGGGGTGGTGGTGCTGCTGGGGCAGTGCTTGGTAAAGGGTTGGACCTCCCCATGCTGGCAGCAGAGGATGAGAGGAAGCTGCTGGGATCCAGGAGTCTCCTCAGCAGGAAGCTCCACCAGAGCCAGCCCTCAGGAGCTGGAGCTGCCTTTGGAGGCAGTGTGAAGAGCAGAAATAGAGCAGCAATTAGAGATGGCCCCAGGAGGGACCTCCTCTGGCACCTGAATCAAGGCCACCAATGAGGTCATCTTCAACAGGGTGGAAAATGCCAACTCCAGAGAGAAGAAATCCAACCATGGCTTGAGGATGGGGACAAAGGTGTGGGACAGAACCTCACCAAACCCAGCATGTTGGTGGTGGGAAAGGACCTCTGGAGCTCATCCAGGTCCAATATCCCTGGCTGCAGCAGGGCAGCCACAGCAGCTTGCCCGGGAGCACAAAGGTCAGGTTGGGACTGGAAGCTCTCCAGAGAAGCTCCAGGTCTGTGGCTCAAACTTTTCCCCACCCCATGGACCACACAGAGGAGTTGTGCCCTGGGGAGGTGCTTCACAGAACAGAGTCATGGAATGGCTTTGGTAGGTGAGACCTTGGAGATGGGAGAGTCCAAGCATGAGCCCAGCAGAGCCCCAGCACCACCACCCCAGGGCCCTCAGCACCACAGCACCACAGCTTCCAAACCCCTCCAGCCATGGGGACTCCACCACTGCCCTGGGCAGCCTGCCACAGACCTGGGCACCACTCAAGGGGCACAAATTGCTCCTCAGGGCCAAGCTCAACCTCCCCTGCCACAACCTGAGGCCATCTCCTCTTGGCCCAGCCCTCAGGAGCAGCCCTTGAGCCCCAGCTGGCTGCAAGCTGCTCTCAGGGAGCTGCAGAGAGCCACAAGGTCTCCCCTCAGCCTCCTCTGCTGCAGCCTCAACCCCCCCAGGGCCCTCAGCTGCTCCTCACAACTTCTCCACAGCCTTCTCCTCCTTCCCCAGACCCCTCCCCAGCTTCCTTGCCCTGCTCTGGCTTGCAGCTGTGGCCTCCCCAGGGCCACCAGTGCAGAAGACAACACTGCCAGCCTGACTTGCTGGCACCAGGAGAAGCTCCCAAAGATGAAGCCCAAAAGCTCCAAAAGGCTCCAATCTGAGCCCCCTCCTGCTCCTGCTCCTCAGCAACTGTCCCAACACCAAGGCCAGAAGCTCAAACCTGCTTGGGGGGGATTGGAGCTGGTGGGTACCTTGATCACAGCTCCTGGAGCTTGGCTCCTGAAGGAGAATTCTTGGAATGCTTTCTCCAGGGGCTTCAAAGCCTGGATTGAAACCTCGATTTAAGGCAGCTTTTAATTCCCAGCTTCAAGCTGAGCAGAGGAGAAGCCTGAAACTGTGTTTTGAAGGGCCATGGAGTGGTTGAGCTTGGAACACACCTTGAGGATCATCCAAGTCCAACCCCTGGCCAGGCCCCACCACAAACACTGCTTTTGGTCTTCTCCATCTTGAACCCAAAGATGGTCACAAGTCACTTGTGAGGAAGAAAAGAGCTGTGACACCAACCAAGGAACCCTAGTATGGTGTGGTGGTGGGAAGGAACCTCTGGAGCTCCCCCAGCCCAGGGGCACCCCCAGCAGCTTTGCCCCAGGGGCACCATGGCTGGGGGGGTTGGAAGCTCTCCACAGGATGCTCCACAACCTCTCTGGGCAGCCTGCTCCAGGCCTCTCCAGCAGCCTCACCCCAAACAAGTTGCTCCTGCTGGCACCTCCTGGCTGCCACTTGCTGTCCCTTGAGCCCTGGGCACCCCTCAGCAGATATCAGCCCCAGGCTCTTGCCCCCCACAACTCCTTGAGCTCTTGCTGAGCATTGCTCAGACGCCCTCTGGGGCTGCCCTGCTCCAGGCTGAACATCCTCAGCTCCAGGGAGACCTTCTGGTGGCCTGGCAGGGCTGGAAGGGGCCCAGGACCAAGCTGGGCACAGAGTTTGGAGCAGGGCCTGTGGGGCCAAGCCAAGGGGAGATGGTTTGGAGCTCCAAGAGAGAAGATCTGGAGTAGATCTGAGGCAGTTCTTGAGCAGGAGGCTGGGGAGAGCCTGGTTGAGCTCAGGCAGAGAGCTGGGAGCTGCCCCCTGGCTGGCAGCAGCCCAGGGCAGGGTGTTTGGGGCTCTGAGCTCTGCTTGGGGCTGTCCCTGCTGGCTGCAGAGGGCTTGGGCTGGGTGAGCTTGGAAGGTGCCTTCAACCCAACCCCTTCCATCATCCCATGACCTCTGAAGGTGCCTTCAACACAACTCATTCCATGACCTTGGGAGGAGCCTTCAACACTACTCCTTCCTTGTCTCCATAACCCTTGAGGGTCCTTCCAAGCCAACCAATTCCACGACTCCCTGAGGTCCTCAGGTAGAAGTCATGTGGGAGCTGGTGTCCTCCAGATGCAGCTGGCAAAGACTGAGAGGTCTCCCAAGTGTTGGGGGCAACTATGAGGAGATGATTTGGACCACTGGTGGCCACCATGAGAACCTCCAGCAGGGCCACACAAGCTCAACACCACCTGAACCACTCTGCTTCCAAACAGAGGTCCAGAGAGAGGAGGAGAGCTACTGGGACCAAGCCCAGGAGATGCAAGAAGGTCAGAGCATGGAGCTGAGCCATCTCCAAGGGCTTGGAAAGCCACCTGGAGGTTGCACCAAGGGTGGGATAGGGAAGATTTGGAGCAAAATGGATTTTCTCAGCCCAAAAAATGGCAACACCTGGCCAGGAAGGGAAGTCCTACCAGGTGAGGAGAACAGAGTGATGATGAAGAGGAGGTTGGCCTGAAGGAGGCTGTGGGAGAAGCCTGGGCCAGGCCCTTGGTGCCACTCATGCCCTTGCCTCCTCACCAGGCTGCAGAGGAGCCAAGTCCAGGGGCACAATCCCTGCCCTGCTCCTGCTGCCCACCCCATTGCTGCTCCAGCCCAGGCTGCTGCTGCCCTCCTTGCCCACCTGGGCACCCCCTGCCTCCTCTCCACCTGCCGCCACCAGCCCCCCCAGGGCCTTTCATTACCTGGCACTTCCCAGCCCCTCTGCCCCCAGCCTGGAGCCTTCCTGGCCTTGCAGTGCCCCAGGGGCAGGTCCCAGCCCTTGCCCTTGCTGCCCTCATCCCATTGGCCTCCCCCATGGCTCCAGAGCCCTCTGCAGCTCCCCCCTGCTCCTCCAGCAGCTCAGCTCCCACCCAGCTTGGTGCCATCTCCAAGTGGTGATGGAGCCAGGCCAGAGCTTGCCTGGGGCTGGAGGTGGCTGCTGCAGCATCTCCAAGCTCCAGAGGGCTGAGGCCTGGGGACCTTTGGTGGCCCTCAGCAGGTTGCCAGGAGGTGACCCAAGCCTTGGCCTCTTCCAGGAGCGGAGGTCCTACAAGTGGAAGCAGCTGCTCTTCCTCTTCACCTTCATCACCTTTGGCTTTGCTGTCTGTGTCTACTTCCACCACAATTGGTACTGTGGGCCTGGAGGTAAGGAGACAACAGCCCCAGGACGACTGAGGTCCCACCAGGACTCAACCATCCCTGCTGGGATCAGCCCAGGGAAGGCACCAAAGGGCAGGAGAAGTGCTAGGAGAGGGTTGGGGCCCGTGGGATGACTTCCTCACCCAGCCTCCTGCTGCCCTGAGCAGCTCCAGGAGCTCTTCCAGCCCCTCAGGAGGTGCTGCAGGAGCCCCTCTAGGAAGTCTTTCAGCTCTCAAGCTTCAAGCTGATGGAGATGTGGCTCTAGGGGGGACATCAAAACCTTGGGAAGGTTTTGAATGGACTTTAATGACTCAAGGAATTGGGATGAAAGAGAGGGAGAGGCACCAAATCCTGGGATAAGTCATCCAACCCTGCTGGCAACTCATCAAGAGGATGGGAGAAGCTCCAAGCTGCTGGCCCAAGTTCCTGGAGGATGTCATCAGCCCTGGCACAGGTGAGACTTGGCCAAGAAACTCAACTGCTGCTTTAGCTTGGGTTGGAGATTCAACCTCCATGGAATGAGACCTGGGGGCAGGGTTGGGCCCCTCACTCTCAGAAGGACATTTGAGGAGCTGGTGCAGGGCCAGAGCAGGGCAAGGAAGCTGGGGAGGGGTCTGGGGAAGAAGGAGAAGGCTCTGAAGAAGTTGTGAGGAGCAGCTGAGGGCCCTGGGGGGGTTGAGGCTGCAGCAGAGGAGGCTGAGGGGAGATCTTGTGGCTCTCTGCAGCTCCCTGAGAGCAGCTTGCAGCCAGCTGGGGCTCAAGGGCTGCTCCTGAGGGCTGGGCCAAGAGGAGATGGCCTCAGGTTGTGGCAGGGGAGGTTGAGCTTGGCCCTGAGGAGCAATTTGTGCCCCTTGAGGGGTGCCCAGGCCTGTGGCAGGCTGCCCAGGGCAGTGGTGGAGTCCCCATGGCTGGAGGGGTGGGGGAGCTGTGGTGCTGAGGGCCCTGGGGTGGTGGTGCTGGGGCAGTGCTGGGGCCATGCTTGGACTCCATCATCTCCAAGGTCTTCTCCAATCCAACCCCCTGCACAACTCTGCTCTAGGAAATGTCCACCATGGGAAAGCAGCTCAGAGAAAGAGCCACAGAGGCGGCCCTCCTTCCATGAGAAGAAGGACATTCAAAGACCACCAACCTCACCTCCAGGTCCCCACCACCATAACTCAAGGGTCCTCTTCCAAGAGAACCTCCACAGGTTGGACTGGACCTCAGGAATCATCTGGTCCAACCTTCAAAGACCTTCCAGGAGAAGGAGGACACCAAAAGACCAACCAAGAACCAAACTCACTGCTCTCCTCCACATCATCACCACCCAATACCCAATGGTCCTCTCCAAGAGAGCCACCACAGGTTGGAATAGACCTCAGGCATCACCTCGTCTAACTTCAAAGACCTTCCATGACAAGAAGAAGAATGAAAGACACCCCCCAAAGCCCAACCTCATCCCTCTCCCCTACATCATCACCACCCAATACCCAATGGTCCTCTCCAAGAGAGTCAGCAGAGGTTGGAATAGACCAGGCCAGGTTGGAAGAGAACTTTGAGATCATCACATCCAGCCTGTCACCCAACACCATCTCATCAACTAAACCATGGCACCAAGCTCCCCATCCAGTCTCCTCCTGAACACCTCCAGGGATGGGGACTCCACCACCTCCCTGGGCAGCACATCCCTATGGCCAATCTCTCTTGCTGGGAAGAACTTTCTCCTCACCTCCAGCCTAAACCTCCCCTGGCACAGCTTGAGACTGTGTCCTCTTGTTCTGCTGCTGGGTGCCAGGGAGAAGAGGCCAACCCCCAGCTGGCTACAGCCTCCCTTCAGGGAGTTGGAGAGAGCAAGGTCTCCCCTGAGCCTCCTCCTCTCCAGGCTAAGCAAGCCCAGCTCCCTCAGCCTCTCCTCACAGGGCTGTGCTCCAGACCCCTCCCCAGCTTTGTTGCCCTTCTCTGGACACCTTCCAGCATCTCAATGTCCTTCTTAACCTGAGGGGCCCAGAACTGGACACAGCACTCAAGGTGTGGCCTAACCAGTGCTGAGTACAGGGCAGGATGACCTCCCTGCTCCTGCTGGCCACACTGTTCCTGATCCAGGCCAGGATGCCCTTGGCCTTCTGGGCCCCCTGGGCACACTGCAGGCTCATGTTCAGCCTCCTCTCAACCAGTACCCCCAGGTCCCTCTCTGCCTGGCTGCTCTCAGCCACTCTGACCCCAGCCTGTAGCACTGCCTGGGGTTGTTGTGGCCAATGTGCAGCACCTGGCACTTGGAATCATCTGGCAGAAGCTCTGAAGACCTTCCATGAGCAGGAGGAGAGCCAAGGCCCACCCCCAAGGCCCCACCTCATCGCTCTCCTCCACGTCCACGTTGCCGTTGGCGTCATCGTCCATCTGCTTGTGGATGCTGCGCACGGCCTCGAAGCTCAGCTGCTCGTCCTCGTCATGGCACAGGGCTTGGTCGATGCGGCAGAACTCTGCTGAGGGACAAACCAACCAAGCTCAGAACACCTGGGCCTCACCAGACCCCACCTGGGGCTCTCCCTCCCCAGGCTGCTCCAGCCCTGCTGAAGCTTCCCCAGCTCTGGAGAAGCTCCGAGGAAGGTTCTGTCCTTGGCACGGCGGTGAGGAGCGAAGGGAGACCTGGAGGAGGGCATCAAAGGATGGACTGGGCCAGGGTGGTCCTCTCCTGGTCAGCTGAGGGCCAGACAATCATGGGAGGAGTGGGAAGAGAGAGTGAAGGTCATGGAGATCAACCATGGCCCCAGCACTGCCACAGGGCACCACCACTCCATGGCCCTCAGCACCACAGCTCCACAGCTTCCCAACCCCTCCAGCCATGGGGACTCCACCACTGCCCTGGGCAGCCTGCCACAGGCCTGGGCACCCCTCAAGGGGCACAAATTGGCCCTCAGGGCCAAGCTCAACCTGCCCTGGCACAATATGAGGCCATCTTCTCTTGGCCCAGCCCTCAGGAGCAGCCCTTGAGCTCCAGCTGGCTGCAAGCTGCTCTCAGGGAGCTGCAGAGAGCCACAAGGTCTCCCCTCAGCCTCCTCTGCTGCAGCCTCAACCCCCCCAGGGCCCTCAGCTGCTCCTCACTTCTCCACAGCCTTCTCCTCCTTCCCCAGACCCCTCCCCAGCTTCCTTGCCCTGCTCTGGCCCTGCCCCAGCCCTCAAGCTCCTCCTGGCAGGGAAGGCCCAACCCTGCCCCCAGGCTTGCAGCTGTGGGCTCCCCAGTGCCCAGCCCAGAGGCACAATCCCTGCCCTGCTCCTGCTGCCCACACCATTGCTGCTCCAGCCCAGGCTGCTGCTGCCCTCCTTGCCCACCTGGGCACCCCCTGCCTCCTCTCCACCTGCTGCCACCAACCCCTCCAGGGCCTTTCCCCCCCAGGCACTTCCCAGCCCCTCTGCCCCCAGCCTGGAGCCCTTCTGGGGCTGCTGTGACCCAGGGGCTGAGCCTTGGTGCCCTCATCCCATTGGCCTCCCCCATGGCTCCAGCCTGGCCTAGACCCCTCTGGAGCTCCCTCCTACCCTTCCAGCAGCTCCGCTCCCACCCAGCTTGGTGACATCTGCAATCTGGGGGCTGCTTGATGCCCTCAGATGCTCCTCCAACATTTCCACCTGCTCTGGACCTCCCAAGTCCCACAGCTGGAGGGAAGCATTCTCGTGCCCACCCAGAGGCCACCACCTCTCTGTGGGCAGGAGAAGGGTGGGAGGACTCCAGCTCTGTTTTCCATCCCATTCCAAGAGCTTCATTCCTCCCTTGGAGGTTGTTGGGCTTGGCAGAAGATGCAGCTGGGGCCATTTGGAGAGTCAAGGGTTGGATGTTTAGAGAACATGTCAATGAAGACAAATGAAAACCTTCCTCCTGCCCATGGAGTGGCCTCTTCTTGGCTTCTCCTCCACACAGTTATCTACTCAAGACTAACCCTTCAGATCTGGCCACCTGCCCAAGTCCTGCTTGGACACCACCCTTGACAACCTGCTCTGAAGGAACCTGCTTTAGAAGGGAGGTTGGATAACCTCAAAGCTGGGCAGGGACCTCTGGAGCTCCCCCAGCCCAGGGGCACCATGGCCAGGGGAGGTTGGAAGCTCTCCACAGGAGACTCCACAACCTCTCTGGGCAGCCTGCTCCAGGCCTCTCCAGCAGCCTCACCCCAAACAAGTTGCTCCTGCTGGCACCTCCTGGCTGCCACTTGCTGTCCCTTGAGCCCTGGGCACCACTCAGCAGATGCCAGCCCCAGGCTCTTGCCCTCCACAGCTCCTTGAGCTCTTGCTGAGCATTGCTCAGATGCCCTCTGGGGCTGCTCTGCTGCAGGCTGAACATCCTCAGCTCCAGGGAGACCTTCTGGTGGCCTGGCAGGGCTGGAAGGGGCCCAGGACCAAGCTGGGGACAGAGTTTGGAGCAGGGCCTGTGGGGCCAAGCCAAGGGGAGATGGTTTGGAGCTCCAAGAGAGAAGATCTGGAGTAGATCTGAGGCAGTTCTTGAGCAGGAGGCTGGGGAGAGCCTGGTTGAGCTCAGGCAGAGAGCTGGGAGCTGCCCCCTGGCTGGCAGCAGCCCAGGGCAGGGTGTTTGGGGCTCTGAGCTCTGCTTGGGGCTGTCCCTGCTGGCTGCAGGGGTTTGGGCTGGGTGAGCTTGGAAGGTGCCTTCAACCCAACCCCTTCCATCATCCCATGACCTCTGAAGGTGCCTTCAACTCAACTCATTCCATGACCTTGGCAGGAGGGCAAGGGGCTGCTCTGCTCCAGCCTCAGCAGCCCTCAGAGCCCTCAGCTGCTCCTCACAACTTCTTCAGAGCCTTCTCCATCTTTGTTGTCCTCCTCTGGCCCTCAGCCTCTCCCCAGCACTTCCCAGGCTCTGACCTGGGCAGCCCAGCCCTGGCCCCAGCCCTGCAGCTGTGGCCTCCCCAGGGCAGAGCAGAGGGGCAGAACCTCCCTGCCCCTGCTGCTGCTCACACTCTGCTCCATGACCCCTAGGGGACCTCTTTGGCCCCCAGGGCACCTTGCTGGCTGCTGGGCAACTCCTTGCCTCCCAGCACCCCCAGCTCCTTCTCCTGGCAGCTGCTCCCCTTGCCCTGCTTGGCCTTCAGGACGTTCCTCCCCCCAACTCTCCATCTTCTCTCTCCCATTTCCATCACCATCCAGAAGCCTTCTGCCCATCACAAGTCTTATGAATCATTTTAGGCCACGCTCCTTGAGCCCAGAGGAGAAGACAACTCCCAGAAAAAGTCCCAAGGCCTCCTGAAGGATCCTGACCCCATCTGGGTCACCTACCCCTTGGACCATTTCTTTGTCACCTTGAGGACCCCCCACCAGATCTCCTTGCTTTGGTCCTACCCCTGAGGAGGGACCAAGCCCAGGTCCCAGCACAAGCCTGAAGTTACCTAACTGGAAACCAAGAGAGAAGGTCGTGGTGGGCACCAAGATGACCATGAGCAAAGATGTCCAAGGGCAGGCTAGGCTGGGCTAGTAGTTGTGAGACGATTCCTTGCTCACCACTGAGGAGGTCACACCTGGGCCCAGTTCTGGGCTCCCCAGGATGAGAGGGACAAGGCCAGACTGGAAAGAGTCCAGGGAAGAGTCATGAAGGGCCTGGAGCACCTCAAAGCCTGAGAGATCTGAGGCTGTCCAGCCTGGAGAAGACATCTCAGAGGGGACCTCATCAAGACCTGCAGGGAGGGTGCCCAGATGACAGAGTCAGGCTGCTCCCAGTGCTTCCCAGCACCAGGACCAGCAGCTGTGGGCACAAACTGGAGCACAGGAAGCTCACCTCTGAACATCAGGAGATGCTTCTCACTGTGAAGGTGACCAAGCACAGGTTGAGATTGTCCAGGGGAGGTGGTGGAATCTCCAGCCTTGGAGATACTCAACAAGCATCTAGACATGGTCATGGGCAACCAAGTTTGGGTGGCCCTGCCTGAGCAGGGGGCTTGGAACCAGATGGCTCCAGAAGAGATCCTCTCCCACCTCAACCACTTTGAGATGGCAGAATAGCAGCAGTCTCAGGAGGCCCTCTGCTGCTTGAGTTCCAAAGGTCAAGGTTCAACCATCTCCACCAAACCACTTCACCAAGGTCATCTAGTCATGGAATGGGTTGGAATAACCATTAAAGCTCTCTGTCTTGGAATGGGTTGGGTTGGAAGGGCCATCACAGGTCATGCAGTCCTGAGCTAGGACACTTTCAACTAGAGCAAGGTGCTCAGAGCCCAGACCAACCTGCCCTGGTGCCAGCCATGGGGCATCTCCTACCACTCTGAGTGACCTCAAGCAGGCTCTCCCCAGCCTCCTGCTGAAGAATTTCTCCCCTCCCTCTGTTCTGAGGCTCCCTCTTGGAGCTCCAAACCATTCCCTTGTCCTACCACCACAAAGATCTCCTTTCCCTGGCATGGTCAGGCTGTCCTCTCCCCAAAACTTCCCAGGGTGAAGCCATTTCTTTCTCTGTGGATTTTGATTGCCCCAAGGAGAAGAAACTGTGGCAGAGTTCTTCTGAACATCACCACCTGGACTTGAGGACTTCCCAAAGGTCTCTTTCCAACGCAAAGAACTCCCTGCTGCTGCCCTTCTTGGGGGTCCTCAAGTTGATGGCCACCAGATTTGGGGCTTCCTTCTCCTCCTAACCCTTTCTTCATGGGTGCAACAAAAGCAGCTGAGAGCCTTAGGTGGAGCTTCAGGAGGAGTTTTTTTCCAGCCCTGGTTTTGTCACCTTGACCTGGCTGAGGGAACAAAGGGTGGTGCTGGTAGTGCCCATGATACTGATCCAAGCTTTTGGAGCTGACTTCAGAAGGAAAACTGAAACCCTAAGAGATATCTCCTCAAGCATGACGTGGCCACAATGTTCTCAGCCCTCTGCTTATTGTTCCAGCACAGCTCTGGGCCAAGATCAAGTTGTTGGAAGGAAAGGTCATGGAGGAACCCAAGAATGACTTCATTAACCCTCAGAGAACCACCTCCCTCCTGAGCTGCAGGCCATGGCCTGGCCACAAAGCAGTCAAGAGACACAACCCAAGCATGGTGGGGGTGGGAAGGGACATCTGGAGCTCACCCAGACCAACCCCACCCTGCTCCAGCAGGGCACCCCCAGCAGCCTGCCCAGGGGCACCATGGTCAGGGGGAGTTGGAAGCTGGAGCCCCTCTGTCCCCAGCCTGGGGCTGCTGTGACCCAGGACCAGGTCCCAGCCCTTGCCCCTCGTGCCCTCATCCCATTGGCCTCCCCCATGGCTCCAGCCTGGCCTAGACCCCTCTGGAGCTCCCTCCTGCCTCTCCAGCAGCTCAACTCCCACCCAGCTTGGTGCCTCCTGCAACCTGCCTGGGGGAGCCTTCAGCCTTCCCCCAGCTCAGTGATGAAGACATCCAAGAGCCCTGGCCCAGCACTGAGCCCTGGGGACACCAGCTGGAGCTGTCTCCATTCCCCACTACCCCATGGACCTGGCCTGACCATTCCACCCATGGCACACTGGGGGGGTTTAAGAAACATCTTGGTCACCCAGAAGCTCCACCAACCACTGCTGGGACAGCAGCTGCTCCAAAGAGCCCCTGGGGTGCTTCTCATCCCTTGTCCCACCCCAAGCTTTAGGATGATGCCACGTGGACCTCTCAGCAGCTGACATCATCATCTCCACTCCACCTCTCTGACTCACCAAGAAGCTCTTTTGTCTCTCTTCATGCTGCCCTTCAGGCATTCTCTTTATCTCCTCACCATCACCTCTTCAACTCTCCACCCTCAGCCTTCCCCCCAGAACAAAGAGATCCTCTTCTCACCCCCCAGGTGACTTGAGAAGGCTGAGATGCTGACCTGGCCACTCTCAGTGGCATCTTTAGGGCCTTCTCCTGCTATTGTTCCACCTCTCCCCACCCACCTTCACCCCTCCAGGGCTTGAAGGCATTTTGCAAGCTCCTACCCAATCTCCTGGGAGCCAAGGTCCTGCTGCTACCCCCAGGGTGCCACCACCTCAGAGACCATCAAGAGGAGGAGCAGCTGAGAGCCCTGGGGAGGCCACAGCTCCAATCCTGGAGGCAGAGTTGGGCCCTGCGTGCCAGAAGGACCTTGAGGGCTGGGGCAGGGACAGAGAAAGGTAAGGAAGCTGGGTCTGGAGAAGGAGGGGAAGGCTCTGGAGAAGTTGTGAGGAGCAGCTGAAGGAGTTGTAGGAGGTTGAGGCTGGAGCAGAGCAGCCCCAGAGGGGATCTGAGCAGTGCTCAGCAAGAGCTCGAGGAGCTGTGGGGGGCAAGAGCCTGGGGCTGGCATCTGCTGAGTGGTGCCCAGGGCCCAAGGGGCACCGATTGGCAGCCAGGAGGTGCCAGCAGGAGCAACTTGTTTGGGGTGAGGCTGCTGGAGAGGCCTGGAGCAGGCTGCCCAGAGAACAGAACAGAACAGGTTTGGAAGAGACCTTCAAGATCATTGAGTCCAACCTATCATCCAACAACACCTAATCAACTAACCCATGCAACCAAGCACCCTGTCAAGTCTCCTCCTGAACACCTCCAGTGATGGTGACTCCACCACCTCCCCAGGCAGCACATTCCAATGGGCAATCACTCTCTCTGTGTAGAACTTCTTCCTAACATCCAACATAAACTTCCCCTGGCGCAGCCTGAGACTGTGTCCTCTTGTTCTGGTGCTGGCTGCCTGGCAGAAGAGACCAACCTCTGCCTGTCTACAACCTCCCTTCAGGGAGTTGGAGAGAGCAAGAAGGTCACCCCTGAGTCTCCTCCTCTTCTCCAGGCTGAGCAACCCCAGCTCCCTCAGCCTCTCCTCATAGGGCTTGTGTTCCAAGCTCCTCACCAACTTCATTGCCCTTCTCTGGGCACCTTCCAGCAAGTCAACATCCTTCCTAAACCGAGGGGCCCAGAACTGGACACAGCACTCAAGGTGTGGCCTAACCAGTGCTGAGTACAGGGCACAATGACCTCCCTGCTCCTGCTGGCCACACTGTTCCTGATGCAGGCCAGGATGCCCTTGGCCTTCTGGGCCCCCTGGACACACTGCAGGCTCATGTTCAGCCTCCTCTCAACCAGTACCCCCAGGTCCCTCTCTGCCTGGCTGCTCTCAGCCACTCTGACCCCAGCCTGTAGCACTGCCTGGGGTTGTTGTGGCCAATGTGCAGCACCTGGCACTTGGATGTGTTCAATCTGATGCCCTTGGACTCTGCCCATCTGTCCAGCCTGGCAAGGTGGCTCTGCAGAGCCTCTCTACCCTCCAGCAGATCAACTCCTGCCCCCAACTTGGTGTCATCAGCAAATTTACTGATGATGGACTCAGTGCCCTCATCCAGATCATCAATAAAGATGTTAGAGAGCACAGGGCCCAGCACTGATCCCGGGGGCACACCACTAGTGACTGGTCGCCAGCTGTGGAGCTTCCTCCTATGGAGAGATTCCAACCTCCCCCCTGGCCACAGTGCCCCTGGGCAAGCTGCTGGGAGTGCCCCTAGTCCTAGGGTTGAACTGGGTGGTCTCCAGAGATCCTTTCCCACCCCCAAGCATGCTGGGGTTCAGTGACCCCTCCCATGCAAAGCACTTTGGGTTGGTGTGGTGAAGAGCCGGGAAAGCTTCAGCTCAGGAGAACCCAGAGCCTGCAGTCCACCACTTCTGCTGCCTCCTCAACTCCAGTTTGCTCCAAGAAGACCAAGAGGCAGAGCCCCAAACCAGCTGAAACCTCCCAGGACCCCAGAATGATCGTGGTGAGAAGGGGTCTCAGTAACTCAGCCAGCCCAGGCTCACCCCCAGCAGCTTGCCCAGGGGCACAATGGCCAGGGGGGAAGCTGGAAGCTCTCTAGAGAAGAAAACTCCACAACTTCTCTGAGCAGGTTGTCCTCCTGGTGCTCTGGGTACCTCCTCTGAGGGTGGTCAAGGTGTTGTCTTTGAAGGACCTCAAAAAGGTCTCTTCCAATCTCCAGAGTGGCACAGAGCAGGTGTGGAGCCTCCATCCATGCAGACAGTCAACACTCAACTTGAACACCATCCTTGGACAACCAGCTCTGGGTGGCTCTGCTGGGGCAGGGTTGGAGAAGATGATCTCCAGAGGTTCCTGTCAGCCTCAGTGACTCTGGAACCTCCAACCATCTCAGTCCAGGGCTAGCCTTCCTCCTGGGAGCTTCTCTCTGAGGACAGCTCTGCGTAACTCGAGGGCTGAGGCCTTCCAGGTCTCCTCCTCCAGGGAGGGCTGAGATCTCTTTTCACCAAGTGCTGGGCCAAGAGGACATGGCCTGAAGCTGGCCCAGGGGAGGTTGAGGTTGTCCATGAGGAAAAATTTGTGCCCCTTGAGGCTTGTCCAGGCCTGTGCCAGGCTGCCCAGGGCAGTGGTGGATTCCCCATCCCTGGAGGGCTTTCCAAGCTGTGGTGGTTCCCTGGGGCAGTGCTGGGTCCATGGTTGGACCCCACCATTTCCCAGGTCTTATCCATGGCTCTGTGACACTCCAGAGTGAAGCTGGAGAAGCTGGCACATGTCCCTGGTGTCAATGACCTCCAGCTGCACTGTGTCAAATGGGGAGGCTAAAAATAACTTGGCCATCTTCTCCCTCCAGTGGAAGTGGTCCTGGTCCTCTCCTCTCTTTGTTTTGGTAACAAGAGCTGGAGACCTCCCCACAGCTCTGCCCTTCTCTCCTCACCCTCTGCTCTCCACACTTGTGGCTCTCCAACCTCGGGAGGTCTCTCAGTGCTCTTTCCATTGGTCCTCAACCCATCCTGGGGTGGAGAAATTCCATCCAAGCCTTTCTGTCTCAAGTTGTCCTTGGCAAGAGGTGCTTGGAGGAGGGAGCTCGAGGGAGGAAGTTCAAGCAAGGCTTTGATGCCATCACCCAAACATGGGAACCATCCCAGTACTCTTCTGTTTGTTTTTTTTTGACCCAAAATGGTCAAGGTTTCCTTGGCTGCCACTTCAGCCTTCAAAAGCAGCTCTTGGTGTCAACCACAGCTGGCAGCATGAAGCTAGCAGCTCATCCCCTCCCCACCACGGAGCTTTGGGACTGCTGTGCTTGGCCCTCAGGTCCTGAGGACAGGGCTGGCAGCTTCCCAGTGGTGCCCAGGGCCAGGCCAAGGGGCAGCAAGTGGCAGCCAGGAGGTGCCAGCAGAAGCAACTTGTTCAGGGTGAGGGTGGTGGAGGCTTGGAGCATGCTGGGCCAGAGAGGTTGTGGAGTCTCCCTGTGTGGAGAGCTCAGGTGGCCTTGAGGTGGATTTCCAAAGTTATTCAAGATGATAATGGAGGCCCGGAGGTGTTCCAGGCCAGGCTGGATGAGGCCTTCACCAGCCTGGTCTAGTGGGAGGTGGCCCTGCCCATGGCAGGGGGGTTGGGATTGGATGATCTTCAAGGTCCCTTCCAAGCCATTCTATGAAGCATGGAATGAGGAAAGCTGGAAAAGATCTCTAAGATGTCCAAGATTGTGGACTGAGTGGAGCAGAACCCTTCAGCTTGGCATGCTGAGGGCAGGACATCTCAGCTGCACTGCTGGGACAGGGAATCATGGAAGGGCTGGGTTGGAAAAAAGCTCCAAGGTGATGGATGTCCAAGCATGGCCCCAGCACTGCCCCAGCACCACCACCACAGGGCCCTCACCACCACAACTCTCCAACCCCTCCAGCCATGGGGATTCCACCACTGCCCTGGGCAGCCTGCCACAGGCCTGGGCACCACTCAAGGGGCACAAATTGCTCCTCAGGGCCAAGCTCAACCTCCCCTGCCACAGCCTGAGGCCATCTCCTCTTGGCCCAGCCCTCAGGAGCAGCCCTTGAGCCCCAGCTGGCTGCAAGCTGCTCTCAGGGAGCTGCAGAGAGCCACAAGGTCTCCCCTCAGCCTCCTCTGCTGCAGCCTCAACCCCCTCAGGGCCCTCAGCTGCTCCTCACAACTTCTCCACAGCCTTCTCCTCCTTCCCCAGACCCCTCCCCAGCTTTCTTGCCCTGCTCTGGCCCTGCCCCAGCCCTCAAGATCCTCCTGGCAAGGAGGGTCCAACCCTGCCCCCAGGCTTGCAGCTGTGGCCTCCCAGGGGGACAATCACCTCCCCAGTTCTGTTTCTACAGTTGAGTAGAACAAAACCAACCCAGGAGCCTTCCCACCTCACTTCCTGAAGACTTCAAAGGTTTCCTTTTCTTCCCTCCAGCGAATCACCTCCCACCATACAAAGCCACCTCTGCTCCTAGCCCAGATGAAAGAGTCTGCAGCAGATGTAAATGCCACCAGAAATGAGGCCATTTGATCTCTCATAGACCTTCAGAGGAAGCACCACCGCCAGCCTTGGCTGCTTCTCGTGGGAGGACCAACCAAAGATGTCCACAAAGCCTCTACTGAGAGCCTTCAGAGACACAGCTCATGAGGGATTCATCAGGTCTGAGGTGACTCCTCTCTTCTACTGGCACTTAGAAACTCCTGGATCATGCCCTGACACCTCAGGACCAACATGGCCAAGCCACAGAAGACAAAGGAGATGCAGGAGAAAGCCCTCAGAGATCCAGGAGGCCAGAAGCAGGAGGACCAAGCCCTCAGTGATCCAGGAGGCCAGAAGAAGAGGGAGGACAAAGCCTTCAGAGATCCAGGAGACCAGAAGCAGAGGGAGGACAAAGCCTTCAGAGATCCAGGAGGCCATAAACAGAGGCAGGACAAAGCCCTCAGTGATTCAGATCAGAAGCAAACAGAGGACAAAGCCCTCAGTGATTCAGGAGGCCATAAACAGAGGGAGGACAAAGCCTTCAGAGATCCAGGAGACCATTAACAGAAGGAGGACAAAGCCCTCAGTGATTCAGGAGGCCAGAAGCAGAGGGAGGACAAAGCCTTCAGAGATCCAGGAGACCAGAAGCAGAGGGAGGATAAAGCCTTCAGAGATCCAGGAGGCCATAAACAGAGGCAGGACAAAGCCCTCAGTGATTCAGGAGACCAGAAGTAGAGGGAGGACAAAGCCTTCAGAGATCCAGGAAGCCATAAACAGAGGGAAGACAAAGCCTTCAGAGATTCAGGAGGCTCCTGGCTCTCCAGCCCCTTCATGTCCCCAGCACCAGCCTGAGGCAGGAAGGAACCAAGCAGCCAAGTTGACACTTGAAGAGCTGCCAACCCTCCACTCAAACCTGAGAGCTTCCTCCCCAGATGGACTTCTCTCCTTGGCAGCAGTTCAAGGTTTACTCACTGCAATTAATCTTCTTCTCACTGATGGCCTCCTCCATCCATCCACTTCGTGGAAGACCACAACAGCTTCATCCCTTGCTTCCAAACATCCTCAGTCATCTCCACCACCACCAGAGCCCTTTTTAACCCTTGCTCCCACCCAATCTCCACCACAAACCTTTGATGGCCCCACTTGGACCTCAAAAAGACCAACTTCATCCCCACCCACTTGTGGTGAGAAGAACACAACCACCAACCCCACCCCAGCTCCTGAGCCTCCACCTGGAGCAGAGGAGGCTAAGGGGAGACCTTGTGGCTCTCTGCAGCTCCCTGAGAGCAGCATGCAGCCAGCTGGGGCTCAAGGGCTGCTCCTGAGGGCTGGGCCAAGAGGAGATGGCCTCAGGTTGTGGCAGGGGAGATTGAGCTTGGCCCTGAGGAACAATTTGTGCCCCTTGAATGGTGCCCAGGCCTGTGGCAGGCTGCCCAGGGCAGTGGTGGAGTCCACATAGCTGGAGGGGTTGGGAAGTTGTGGAGCTGTGGTGCTGAGGGCCATGGGGTGGTGGTGCCCAGGGGCAGTGCTGGGCTCAGGGTTGGATTCCATCACCTTGGAGATGATTCCCACCCTTGGTTGACTCCAGGCAAGCCGCTCTGTGGATGCTGTGGGAAGCCAGAAGCTGGCTGAGGGCTTGGTGGGCTGGAATCCAAAGGAGTTTGGAAAGCTCCAGCAGACATGAGTCAGCCTCAGCCCACGGAGCGCAGCTCCGGCTGCCACCAGCCCAAACTCCTCAGGAGGCTCCCAGAGGGCCACGTGAACCATTGGAGATGCCAGAAGCAGCTGAGAAGCTACCAAAGCACAACCCACCTGGGCCCTGCTCTTCCACCTCCTCAACCCACAGCAGAAGCTCTCGGCCCAAAGGCAGCTCCTCAGCTCTGCTCCTCGTGGCAGTAAGAAGATCACAAGGTGCAGCATTCCATGGAGTCATGGAATGGGTTTGGGTTGGAAAGGACCTTCACAGGTCATGGGAACGGATTGGGAGGGACCCTCATAGGTCATTGAATCATGGGATGGGTTGGAGGCACCTTCCAGGTCATGGAAGCATGGAATGGGTTGGGTTGGAAGGGACTTCCAAGCTCACCCAGCCCAAGTCCCCTGCAGCCAGCAGGGACAGCCCCAAGCAGAGCTCAGAGCCCCAAACACCCTGCCCTGGGCTGCTGCCAGCCAGGGGGCAGCTCCCAGCTCTCTGCCTGAGCTCAACCAGGCTCTCCCCAGCCTCTGAAGAACTTCTCCTTTCCATCCACTCAACCTCCTCTTGGAGCTCCAAACCATCTTCCCTTGGCCTGGCCCCACAGGCCCTGCTCCAAACTCTGTGCCCAGCTTGGTCCTGGGCCCCTTCCAGCCCTGAAAGGCCACCAGAAGGTCTCCCCAGAGTCTTCTCCCCTCCAGGCTGAGCACCCCCAACTCTCTCATCCTCTCCCACCCCTCTTCTCCTCTTCCTTTCCAGAACCTCCTGGCCCTGAGCTGAACTCCCTCCTGTCTCATCTTCAGGTCTACCTCATCTCTGTGGACTCAGAGGGAGGCTGATGGAGCAGATGGGACCAGGGAAAAGCTTCAGGAGGAGAGAAGCCAGAAGGACCTCTCCATCCATTGCCTGTTCTCCTCCTGCCTCCAAGGAGTCTCCCCACAAGATCCTTTACAGCCAAACTTCTCCATTGCTAACCCAAGAGGAGAACCATCCCATGGTGCCACATGAGGTTGAGAGAGGTCCTCCTGGGTGGGGCATGAAGGTCAAGGGAGGTTTTGCTGGCCCTCTGCTCTGCCCTGGGGAGGCCACATCTGGACTTGTGGGTTCAGTTCTGGGCTCCCCAGTTGCAGAGGGCCTGGGAGCTGCTGGAGATAGCCCAGGGAAGGCTACCAGCTGAAGATGAGGAGAAACTTCTTGGCTTAAGGGTGACCAAGGCCTGGAGCAGTTTGCCCAGAGAGGTTGTGGAGTCTCCTTCTGTGGAGAGCTTCCAACCCCTCCCTGGCCATTGTGTTCCTGGGCAAGCTGCTGGAGCAGGGTGGGGTTGGACTGGGTGAGACCTGAAAAGAGCCAAGATCTGAGGTGGGTTCTCCTAAAGCTTCCTTCTGCTAGCCCAAGGTCAGAGGTGTCCATTAGGAAGAGAGAAGAAAGAAATCAAACCTCCCTTTTCCCTCCCACCCATCCCCCAACTGCCTCTGTGAGAAGTTCTGCTGCAGGAAGCCATGGGTTGGGTTGGCATCGTGGCTCTAAGCCCAGGCCACCATGCTGGGAGGACATCTGGCCTGGCCAGCTGGAAGCTGAGCTGATGCCACCTCCTTAAGAAAGGTCTTGAATGAACAAACTCAGAAAGGAAGGAAGAGGCCACCCCAGGCCAAGCCAAAACAAAAGTCTTGGAATGAGTCACCACTGAGCAGGGCCTCAGTTGGGTGGTTCCTGGTCTGGCCTGAAATGTTTGGGTTGGAGTTCTCCAAGGTGATGGAGTCCAAACATGAGCCCAGCAGAGCCCCAGGGCACCACCACTCCATGGCCCTCAGCAGCACAGCTCCACAGCTTCCCAACCCCTCCAGCTATGGGGACTCCACCACTGCCCTGGGCAGCTGCCACAGGCCCGGGCACCACTCAAGGGGCACAAATTGCTCCTCAGGGCCAAGCTCAACCTCCCCTGCCACAACCTGAGGCCATCTCCTCTTGGCCCAGCCCTCAGGAGCAGCCCTTGAGCCCCAGCTGGCTGCAAGTTGCTCTCAGGGAGCTGCAGAGAGCCACAAGGTCTCCCCTCAGCCTCCTCTGCTGCAGCCTCAACCGCCCCAGGGCCCTCAGCTGCTCCTCACAACTTCTCCACAGCCTTCTCCTCCTTCCCCAGACCCCTCCCCAGCTTCCTTGCCCTGCTCTGGCCCTGCCCCAGCCCTCAAGGTCCTCCTGGCAGGGAAGGCCCAACCCTGCCCCCAGGCTTGCAGCTGTGGGCTCCCCAATGCCCAGCCCAGGGGCACAATCCCTGCCCTGCTCCTGCTGCCCACACCATTGCTGCTCCAGCCCAGGCTGCTGGTGGCCTTCAGGAGCAGCTCAGCACCATCATCCCCACCACCACTCTTATCAAGGAGATAAAAGCTTCAAAGCTCCTTCAGCCCAAGGCCTTTAAGTGCTGACCAAACAGCGCTGAGAACATCAACTTCGAGCTGACTTCCAAGAGCAGCTCCTAACAGTTTCTGAGGACCATGAGTCAGCCACTTAAGTGGCCGCTAAATGTCCTCAAAAGGAGGACACTTAAGTGATGAAAGAGTTAATGAGACCCTACCACAGCATCCAGCAGGAGAAGAGGCTGCTTGAGCTAGGAGCTACTTTGGACTTCTTAGGAAGGGTTGGAAGCTCTCCAGAGAAGGAGACTCCACAGCCTCTCTGGGCAGCCTGCTCCAGGCCTCCACCACCCTCCAAGCTAACCAGGTTCTCCTGAGGGTCAGGTGGAACCTCCAAGCTCTCTTCCCAGAATCACAAGGGTAATTTTGGTTGGAAAAGACCTTTGAGATCATGGAGTCCAACCCAAACACCACCATGGCTGCCAGCCCATGGCCCTCAGCACCACATCTGCACAGCTTTGAAAGTCCTCCAGGGATGGGGACTCCACTACTGCCTTGAGCACTGTGTTGAAGGCACCTTCCAAGCTCACCCAGCCCAAGCCCTTGCAGCCAGCAGGGACAGCCCCAAGAAGAGCTCAGAGCCCCAAACAACCTGCCCTGGGCTACTGCCAGCCAGGGGGCAGCTCCCAGCTCTCTGCCTGACCTCAACCAGGCTCTCCCCAGCCTCCTCCTCAAGAACTTCCTCAGATCTACTTCAGATCTTCTCTCTTGGAGCTCCAAACCATCCCCCCTTGGCCTGGCCCCACAGCTCCTGCTCCAAACTCTGTCCCCAGATTTCTTCTCAGCCCCTTCCAGTCCTGCCAGGCCACCAACTGTGCCCCACCCCAGGGCATAGCAGAGGGGCAGCAGAACCTCCCTGCCCCTGCTGCTGCCCACACTCTGCTCCATGACCCCCCGGACACCGCCTTGGCCCCAGAGCACCTTGCTGGCTGCTGGGCACCTCCCTGCCCCCCCAGCACCCCCAGCTTCTTCTCCTGGCAGCTGCTCCCCAGCAGCTCCCCACTGGGCTGTGCTGCTGCAGGAGGTTGTCCCTGGCCAGGGGCAGGACCCTGCCCTTGCTCTGCTTGGCCTTCAGGAGGTTCCTCTCCCCCAGCTCACCAGCCTGGCCTGGGGTCAACTTCTCAGGCTGGTGGGAGAAGCTCCAACGAGCACTCTGTGGCTCCCCAAAGCTTTGGTGACCACGAAAAGGAACCGAGGAAGACATTTTCCAAGGGGTGGACATAACCACGTCCCAAATCCAACCAAGCAACACCTCAGTGGAGAACCCAAACCAACCCAAGGCTTTGATGACCTCCTCACATTCTCCTGACCAGTTTGAGAACCCTTGGAGAGCAAAACTAGGACAAGATTGTTTTTTTAACACCCAGGACCATGCTTGGAAGGGGCTGATTCCTCTCCCTAGGTGAAGGACCCTACCCTGGTTGAACTTCAGGAGGTTCCTCTCCTCCAGCTCTCAGCCTGCCCAGGGCTGCCTGGCTGCCAGCACAGCTTGAGGGCTGTCACCACTGCTCGCAGCTGGGTCCCATCAGCAAACTGGTTGAGGGACTCATCTCTGCCCCTTCACCCAGGTCCTTGATGAACATCCATTGTTGGGGCTGGGAGGCCCCCTCTGGAGTGGGAGAAGAAGATGCCAAGGAGCCTCCCATGGGCCTGCAGTTCAAGGGAAGTGTCTCAATCTGAGGCTTGGCATGTCCCTGGCCCTCAACATCCCCAAGGCCCTCAACACCTTCCTTGGCCCACAACATCTCCATGCCCCTCAACATATCCCTGGCCACCAACACCCCCCAGCTCCCTCAGCTGCTCCTCACAACTTCTCCAGACCCCTCCCCAGCTTCCTTGCCCTGCTCTGGCCCTGCCCCAGCCCTCAAGCTCCTCCTGGCAGGGAGGGCCCAAGCCTGCCCCCAGGCTTGCAGCTGTGGGCTCCCCAGTGCCCAGCCCAGGGGCACAATCCCTGCCCTGCTCCTGCTGCCCACACCATTGCTGCTCCAGCCCAGGCTGCTGCTGCCCTCCCTTGCCCACCTGGGCACCCCCTGGCTCCTCTTTCAGGCTGCTCTCACCAGGCAGGTGTCACAAGCCCAGAGGAAGCTCTGCTGATGACCATCAGCAGCAGTAAGATGGAAAAACCCTCACCACCAACTGGTGAAACTGGGGACAAGCCACCAAGTGCAGGCAGGAACTGGAAGGAGAAGGTGAAAGCCACCACCCTCCAGCCCCCAAAAGCACCACCTGAAGGTTCTTCCCCAGGAGGAAAAGCCTCATGGCCCTTTTAGAAGGGGAGCTGCCAAAGAGCTCAGGGTTGGAAGCCTGCAGCCAAAACAAATCCAGGCTAAAAATAATCCCCCTGGTGACATCCTGCAGGGCAGCAGGGGACAGGCCACCAGCCTCCTGCCACCAGTTTCTGCTGAACCCTTGAGGTTTGGAGCCAAAGAAGGATGCTCTTGAAATGGGATTGGAGAAGTTTTTAGGGTCTCTGTTTCAGCAGGGTGGGGTCAGGATGGGGACTGGTTGGTCTTGGCTCCAAAGCATTTGAGGCCTCCAAGGCTTGGGAAATGGCTTCAGGGCTTTGGAGCATGACTGGAAGTGGAGATAAGGAGGAGGAGATGAAAGATTAAGAGCTGGGTGGCAGCACAAAGGCAGCAGGCAAACTGGTTTGGACTGGAGATCAGTCACCAGTTTGGTCCTCTGAGGATCAAAACCACCCCTCAGAAAGCTTCATCCTGAGAAAATCCAACCTGGGGAGCAGCAGCAAACACAAAGCCTTGAGCAGGGCAGCAGAAAGGTAGGAAAAGTCCTCCCTCAAGGTGATGGAGTCCAAGCATGAACTCAGCACTGCCCCAGCACCACCACCCCATGGCCCTCAGCTCCACAGCTTCCAAACCCCTCCAGCCATGGGGCCTCCATCACTGCCCTGGGCTCTCCTCAACTGCCTCTGCTGCAGCCTCAACAACACATCGCCATGCCCCCCCCAGCTCCCTCAGCTGCTCCTCACAACTTCTCCACAGCCTTCTCCTCCTTCCCCAGACCCCTCCCCAGCTTCCTTGCCCTGCTCTGGCCCTGCCCCAGCCCTCAAGCTCCTCCTGGCAGGGAGGGCCCAACCCTGCCCCCAAGCTTGCAGCTGAAGCTGTGGGCTCCCCAGTGCCCAGTCCAGGGGCACAATCCCTGCCCTGCTCCTGCTACCCACACCATTGCTGCTCCAGCCCAGGCTGCTGCTGCCCTCCTTGCCCACCTGGGCACCCCCTGCCTCCTCTCCAGTCGCTGACACCAACTTCCCCCAGGGCCTTTCCCCACCAGGCACTTTCCAGCCCCTCTGTCCCCAGCCTGGAGCCTTCCTGGGCTTGCCATGAGCCAAGGACAGGTCCCAGCCCTTGCCCTTGGTGCCCTCCTCCCCTTGGCCTCCACCATGGCTCCAGCCTGGCTTAGACCCCTCTGTATCTCCCTCCTGACCGCCCAGCAGCTCAACCTAGAATCGTTCCACATCCAGCATCTCATGACCATGCACAGGAACCTAAGAGACCTTTCCAGTCCAACCACCAACCCAGCACCACCATGGCCACCAAACCATGGCTCCAGATGCCATGGCCACACACTTCCTGAATACCTCCAGGGGTGGGGACTCCACCACCTCCCTGGGCAGCCTGTCCCAGTGCCTGAACAGTTTGGGTGACTATGCTTGTGTTGAAGAAACTCCTCCTGGACCCCACCCACTCCCCCCTAGGGCCAGCAGACCCCTCCTGGGCCACATTCTCCTCTACTTTTTGGCCTTCAACCTAATACCAAGAAACTTCTCTGGTGTTCTCCAAGGCCCCAAAGTGCTCAGCTGTGGAACTCCAGCAGGCCAAGCACTTTTTTATTGGGGTGGAAAAGTTGCCTTGGAGATGATTTTCTGTGTGTGGACTTCTCCTTGCTCTGCTGAGCCAGAAGAAGGGAGCCAGCAGCTGAATCACATCAGACTTTTCTGCAGGGGCTTCCAAAAATAACCCAGCTGGAAATTCCTTGGAGGCACAAAGCCTGCAGAGATCCAGTTTCCTTTACTGGTGTAAACTGGATGAGGAGGGAGAGCAGGCCCAGCCCCTCCAGGATTTAGGCTCATGGAACTTCTGATGGTGGGACATGTGGGGAGGATTAGAAAGGGCCACCAAAAAAGGAGTCCCCATAAATCATCCTGGGGAGGAGATCAAAGAAACCTGGCCCAGGCCACCAGACACCAAGTTCCTGATGGTGGTGATGATAGCCTGGTGCCAAGGGACACAAAGAGCCAAAGCCAGCATCACTGCTGTGCAGCCTTTCATCAGGAGGAACCACAGAGGCCACACCTGAGCCTTCCACCATCATAAAAAAAATAAAGAGGCTTCAGGCTAGCACCAAACCCCAGAGTCCAGACCTGGTGGGGGTGGAGGGAAGGCAGCTCTGGAGATCAGCCAGCAGGGCACCTTCAGCAGCTTGCCCCAGGAGCACAATGGCCCAGGGGGGGTTGGAAGCTCTCCACACAAGGAGACTCCACAACCTCTCTGGGCAGCCTGCTCCAGGCCTCCAGCACCCTCACACCAAACAACTTTCTCCTCTCCTGCTGCCACCTCCTGGCTGCCACTTTGTGCCCCTTGGCCTGTCCCTGGGCAGCACTCAGCAGATGCCAGCCCCAGCCTATTGCCCCCCACAGCCCCTTCAGCTCTTGCTGAGCATTGCTCAGCTCCCCTCTGGGGCTGCTCTTCTGCAGGCTCTCAGCCCTAGGGCTCTCAGCCTTTGCTGCTCACAGAGCTGCTCCAGGCCCCTCAGCCTCTCCCCAGCCTCCCCTGGACTCTCTCCAGCACTTCTCAGTCTCTCTGCAGCTAGGAAGCCCAGACCTGGACCCAGAAGTCCAGTTATGGCCTTCCCAGGGCAGAGCAGAGGGACAGCAGAACCTCCCTGCCCCTGCTGCTGCCCACACTCTGCTCTATGCTCCCTAGGAGACCTCCTTGGCCCCCAGGGCACCTTGCTGGCTGCTGGGCACCTCCTTGACCCCCATCTCCTTCTCCTGGCAGCTGCTCCCCAGCAGCTCCCCCCTGGGCTGTGCTGCTGCAGGAGGTTGTCCCTGCCCAGGGGCAGGACCCTGTCCTTGCCCTGCTTGGCCTTCAGGAGGTTCCTCTCCCCCAGCTCTCAGCCTGCCCAGGGCTCCCTGGCTGCCAGCACAGCCCCTGAGGGCTGTCAGCACTGCTCCCAGTCTGGTCCCATCAGCAAACTGGTTGAGGTCCACTCTGTGCCTTCATCCAGGCTGCTGATGAAGACATGACCAAGCCTGGACCCAACCCTGACCCCTGAAAAATCAACCTGAGGAGGGAGCAGCCTGCACCCAGCCAACACCTGACCAGCAGGCTCCAGGCTGGAGGTGGAGGGGCTGGGAAGTGCCTGGGGGGGAAAGGCCCTGGGGGGGAAAGGCCCTGGGGGGGAAAGGCCCTGGGGGGGAAAGGCCCTGGGGGGGAAAGGCCCTGGGGGGGAAAGGCCCTGGGGGGGAAAGGCCCTGGGGGGGGTTGGTGTCAGAGGCTGGAGAGGAGCCAGGCAGTGCTCAGGTGGGCAAGGAGGGCAGCAGCAGCCTGGGCTGGAGCAGCAATGGGGTGGGCAGCAGGAGCAGGGCAGGGATTGTGCCCCTGGACTGGGCACTGGGGAGCCCACAGCTGCAAGCCTGGGGGCAGGGTTGGGCCTTCCCTGCCAGGAGGAGCTTGAGGGCTGGGGCAGGGCCAGAGCAGGGCAAGGAAGCTGGGGAGGGGTCTGGGGAAGGAGGAGAAGGCTGTGGAGAAGTTGTGAGGAGCAGCTGAGGGCCCTGGGGGGGTTGAGGCTGCAGCAGAGGAGACTGCCCAGGGCAGT
Source organism: Melanerpes formicivorus (assembly GCF_026170545.1). NCBI lineage: Eukaryota > Metazoa > Chordata > Aves > Piciformes > Picidae > Melanerpes > Melanerpes formicivorus. Next base: position 994,822 of record NW_027142493.1, on the reverse strand, counting down.
GGTGGAGTTCCAGTGGCGGGAGGGGTTTGGAAGGTGTGGTGCTGAAGGCCCTGCGTTGGTGACGCCCTGGGGCTCTGTTGGGCTTTTCCTTGAACTCCATCCCCTTGGAGCTCTCTTCCAACCCAAACACCTCCATGCTGCTGGTGGAGATGCTGAGAGCTCTGCTCCCTGCCAAGCAGAACAGGCCTGGCCCACACCCAGGCTGGCTGAGCTCCAGGTCCTGGTCACCAACCTGGCTCTGTCCCAACCCAACCACACAGAGCTGAAGGTTCCTGACTCATTCCCAACAATTCCAAGCCCAATTCTTAGGGAGCAACCTCCTGCTTCTGCTCTTCAGGCACCATCAGGAGCACACACTGCAAGGCCACCAGCACCCAGTGTGGCATCACCAACTTCCCAACCCTGCACTGAAGGAGGCTCTGGAAGCTCCATGCCACCAAAACCTGGGTCCTGCTGGGCAAATCCACCCAGATCCAGAGGGATTTGAGCTCCTCCTGGGGTTCTTGTGGGGGATGGTCATGGAAGTTTTGGGGGTGAAAACCAGGAGGAAAACAAAGGAACTGGGATTAGGCCCCACCTAAAAAGGTTTAACTGGTTTTAGGTCTTCGCTACCAGTGCTAAGAGGTTTGAAAAGCTCAGGCAGGGCCAGGAGAATTCAGCAGCAGTATTGGGGCCAATAAATAAAGAAATTGCCTCCAAATGGAGCTGAGGAGCATAAACCAGTTCCCAGAGCCTTAATCCCATTCCCAGAGCCCTTAATCCAGCACCCAGTCCCAGTTTGCAGAGCCCCTAAATCAGCTAAGAGTCTCTAAACTAAACCAGTTCTCAGTGCCCCCAAAGCACTTTGCTGACTTCCTAAACCAGTCCCCAGAGCCTTAATCCACTTCCCAGAGCCCAAATCAAGTTTTCAGAGCACCTAAAACAGTCCCCAATACCCCCAAACCAGTGTGCCAAGTCCTTAAACCAGTTTCTAGAGCCTTAATCCAGTTCCCAGAGCCCAGTCCCAATCTGCAGAGCCCCTAAATCAGATCAGAACCTCTAAACCAGTTATCAGTACCCCAAACCAGTTTGCTGAGTCTTAATCCCATTCCCATAGCCCCAATCCCAATTTGCAGAGCCCTTAATCCAGACCCCAGTGCCCCCAAACCAGTTTGCTGAATCCCTAAACCAGTTCCCAGAGCCCTTAATCCAGTTTTCAGTGTCCCCCAAACCAGTTTGCTGAGTCCCTAAACCAGTTCCCAGAGCCTTAATCCCATTCCCAGAGGCCTTAACCCAGTTCCCAGTCCAAATTTGCAGAACCCTTAATCCAGTTCCCAGCACCCAATCCCAATTTGCTGAGTCCCTAAACCAGTTCCCAGTACCCAATCCCAGTTCCCAATCCCAGTGCCCTCACCCAGCTCTGAGCCCTTAATCCAGTTCCCACCTGCCCCAAACCCATTTCTCAGAGCCTAAATCCACTTTGCAGAGGCCCAAACACAGATCTCAGAGCCTTAATCCAGTTCTCAGACTCTCTAATCTGGTTCCAAAAGCCCCTAACCCAGATCTCTGGGATTTAATCCAGTTTGCAGAGCCCTCAATCCAGATATCAATGCCCAAATCCAGTACAAAGATTCCCTAAAGCAGACCTCAGACTCAAGAGCCTCAATCTGGTTTCTAGAGCCCTTAACCTGGTTCTCAATGCCCAGACCCATACCACAGAGCCCTTAAACCACTTCTAAATGCTTTAATCCAGTTCTGAGTGGTTTGATCCACTTATAAATGCCTTAATCCATGACTGAGTGCTTTAATCCACTTCTGCCTCGACCCACTTTGCAGGGCGCTTAATACAGTTCTCAGTGTCCTAACAAATCAGAGAGTCTCTAACTCAGTTCTCACTACTTTAATTCAGTTCTCAGCCCCCCAAACCCAGTTCCCAGAGCCTCAATCCCGTTCTCAGCCCCCCAAACCCAGTTCCCAGAGCCTCAATCCCGTTCTCAGCCTCCCAAACCCAGCTCCCAGAGCCTCAATCCAGTTCTCAGCCCCCCAAACCCAGTTCCCAGAGCCTCAATCCCGTTCTCAGCCCCCCAAACCCAGTTCCCAGAGCCTCAATCCCATTCTCAGACCCCCAAACCCAGTTCCCAGAATGCTAATCTGACTTTCAGACCCCCCAACCCACCCTACGGACCCAACACCCCCTTTCCTGACCCTTTTTCTTCCTCACAGACCCCAGACTCCCCTTTCCCTGCTCCTTTTCCCCGCTCACAACTCCCCACCCACTCCGCTCCCTGACCCCAGACCACTCTCACAGGCTCATCTCACAGACCCCAAACCTCCTTCCCTATTCCTTTTTCCTCCTCACAGACCCCAGACCTCCACTTGGCCTGTCCCTTTTTCTTCCTCACAGACCCCAACCCCCCCTTCCCTTCTCCTTTTCCCCCCTCACAGACCCCCAGCGCCCCCCCCCCCCCCCGTTCCTCCTTCCCCTCCTCAAGACCCCAAACTCCTTTCATGGACCCCAAACCCTCTCACAGACCTCAGACCCCCTTCCTTTTTCCTTTATTCCCCACCCCCCCCCAGACCCCAAACCCCTCTCATGGACCCCAGACCACTCTTCTCTAGCCCTTTTCCGCCTCACAAATCCCAGACCCCTCTCACAGACCACAGACCCCCCTTCCCTGCTCTTTCTTCCTCCTCAAGATCCCAAAACCCCTCCCATGGACCCCAGACCCTGTTCCTTTATCCCCTTCAGAGACCCCCTTCATGGATCCCAAACACCCCTGACAGACCACAGACCCCTTCTTCCCTAACCCTCTTCCCCTCTCCCAGACCCCAGACCCCTCTTCCCTGCCCTTTCCCCCCTCACAGACCCCAGACCCCTCTTCCCCAGCCCTTTCTCCCCTCACAGACCCCAGACCCCTCTTCCCTGCCCTTTCCCCCCTCACAGACCCCAGACCCCTCTTCCCTGCCCTTTCTCCCCTCACAGACCCCAGACCCCTCTTCCCCAGCCCTTTCTCCCCTCACAGACCCCAGACCCCTCTTCCCCAGCCCTTTCTCCCCTCACAGACCCCAGACCCCTCTTCCCCAGCCCTTTCTCCCCTCACAGACCCCAGACCCCTCTTCCCTGCCCTTTCCCCCCTCACAGACCCCAGACCCCTCTTCCCTGCCCTTTCCCCCCTCACAGACCCCAGACTGTCTCCTTCCCGGCTTTGTGGGGGGTGTTGGCCTCGTCCCGCTCCCACCCGCTCCCCGGAGTTCCCAAAGGCCTGGAGCCCTGGGGACGCAGGGTAGAGGAGGCCAGGGGGAGGCTGTCAGAGGGCGCGGGGGAGGCTGGAGACCGACCTGCGATGGCGGAGGGCTCGAGGTGCGTGCCGGGCGGCCTCTCGGCGCGTGCCGGCGCCAGCAGCAGCAGCAGGCCGCAGAGCGCCCAGCCCAGGGGCCGCGCGCCCGGACCCATGGAGCCCGCCGCGCGCCGCCGTCCAGCGCGTGAAGCCGTGCTCCCGGGGGCTGCTCCGCATCCACACCCCGCCTGCAAGCTCAAACCCGCCCCGCTCAGCGCCTCCGGCACGGCCCCGCGCCCGCGCCCGGCCCCTGCTGCTGCCGCCCAAGAGCTGAGCCTAACCCCTGCTGCTGCTGCTGCCCCCCAACAGCTGAGCCTAGCCCCTGCTGCTGCTGCCCCCCAAGAGCTGAGCCTAGCCCCTGCTGCTGCTGCCCCCCAACAGCTGAGCCTAACCCCTGCTGCTGCTGCTGCTGCTGCCCCCCCAACAGCTGAGCCTAGACCCTGCTGCTGCTGCTGGTGCCCAAGAGCTGAGCCTAGCCCCTGCTGCTGCTGCCCCCCAACAGCTGAGCCTAGACCCTGCTGCTGCTGCCCCCCAAGAGCTGAGCCTAGCCCCTGCTGCTGCTGCTGCCCCCCAACAGCTGAGCCTAGCCCCTGCTGCTGCTGCTGGTGCCCAAGAGCTGAGCCTAGCCCCTGCTGCTGCTGCCCCCCAAGAGCTGAGCCTAGCCCCTGCTGCTGCTGCTGCTGCCCCCCAAGAGCTGAGCCTAGCCCCTGCTGCTGCTGCCCCCCAAGAGCTGAGCCTAGCCCCTGCTGCTGCTGCTGCTGCCCCCCAACAGCTGAGCCTAGACCCTGCTGCTGCTGCCCCCCAAGAGCTGAACCTAGCCCCTGCTGCTGCTGCTGGTGCCCAAGAGCTGAACCTAGCCCCTGCTGCTGCTGCCCCCCAACAGCTGAGCCTAGACCCTGCTGCTGCTGCCCCCCAAGAGCTAAACCTAGCCTCTGCTGCTGCTGCTGCCCCCCAAGAGCTGAGCCTAGCCCCTGCTGCTGCTGCCCCCCAACAGCTGAGCCTAGACCCTGCTGCTGCTGCCCCCCAAGAGCTAAACCTAGCCCCTGCTGCTGCTGCCCCCCAACAGCTGAGCCTAGACCCTGCTGCTGCTGCTGGTGCCCAAGAGCTGAGCCTAACCCCTGCTGCTGCTGCTGCTGCCCCCCAAGAGCTGAGCCTAGCCCCTGCTGCTGCTGCCCCCCAAGAGCTGAGCCTAGCCCCTGCTGCTGCTGCCCCCCAAGAGCTAAACCCAACCCCTGCTGTTGCTGCCAAGAGCTACACCCAACCCCTGCTGCTGCTGCCCCCTCCCCAAAGCTACACCTAACCCCTGCTGCTGCTGCCCCCTCCCCAAAGCTACACCTAACCCCTGCTGCTGCCCCCTCCCCAAAGCTACACCTAACCCCTGCTGCTGCCCCCTCCCCAAAGCTAAACCTAACCCCTGCTGCTGCCCCCTCCCCAAAGCTAAACCTAACTGCTGCTGCTGCCCCCCAAAAGCTAAACCTAACTGCTGCTGCTGCCCCCCAAAAGCTAAACCTAACTGCTGCTGCTGCCCCCCAAAAGCTAAACCTAACTGCTGCTGCTGCCCCCCAAAAGCTAAACCTAACTCCTGCTGCCCCCTCCCCAAAAGCTAAACCTAACTCCTGCTGCCCCCTCCCCAAAAGCTAAACCTAACTCCTGCTGCCCCCTCCCCAAAAGCTAAACCTAACTCCTGCTGCCCCCTCCCCAAAAGCTAAACCTAACTCCTGCTGCTGCCCCCCAAAAGCTAAACCTAACTCCTGCTGCCCCCTCCCCAGAAGCTAAACCTAACTCCTGCTGCCCCCCTCCCCAGAAGCTAAACCTAACTCCTGCTGCTGCCCCCCAAAAGCTAAACCTAACTCCTGCTGCCCCCTCCCCAGAAGCTAAACCTAACTCCTGCTGCCCCCTCCCCAAAAGCTAAACCTAACTCCTGCTGCTGCCCCCCAAAAGCTAAACCTAACTCCTGCTGCCCCCCAAAAGCTAAACCTAACTCCTGCTGCCCCCTCCCCAGAAGCTAAACCTAACTCCTGCTGCTGCCCCCCAAAAGCTAAAGCTAACTCCTGCTGCCCCCCTCCCCAGAAGCCTAACCTAATTCCTGCTGCCCTCCCACCCCCCCTTCAACCTTCTTCTTCCTTCTTCTTCTTCCTCCTCCTCCTCCACCACCACTACCTCCGGTCTCAGGCAGCCACAGCCGGGTTCGGCTCTAGGAGGTGGTGGGGGAGGGACTGGTTGTTATTTTCCGGTGTTTCCCGGGTTGTACCAGGATAAAAGGCTCGGCCTGACCCCCTCGTCTAGCCCGGAACAAGCTGTAAGGGTGGGGAGAGCGGCGCAGGCACCTCACATCCCCCCCCCCCCCCCCCCAGCCCCCCACCCCCTTCTCCACCTCCAAACTGGGAGGGACCCAGGTTGGGACCAGCCCCCAGCAGCCTTCCTCCTGAGCTCAGAGCTGGGGTCAGGTTATCCCAGGATTGAGGTGAAACTTGCTCCTTGAGGGGTGGGATAAACTTGACTCCCCGTCCCCACCGCTTAAATACATTTATCCTGGGCCAGGCTGTCCCGAGATAAAGCTGAAATCCGCTCCCCAAGGAGTGGGATAAATCTGAGCAGCACCACCACCACTTAGATAGCTTTATCCTGGGCCAGGCTGTCCTGAGATAAAGCTGAAATCCTCTCCTCAAGGAGTGGGATAAATCTGAGCAGCACCACCACCACTTAGATAGCTTTATCCTGGGCCAGGCTGTCCTGAGATAAAGCTGAAATCCTCTCCTCAAGGAGTGGGATAAATCTGAGCAGCACCATCACCACTTAGATAGCTTTATCCTGGGCCAGGCTGTCCCGAGATAAAGCTGAAATCCTCTCCTCAAGGAGTGGCATAAGTCTGAGCACCACCACCACTTAAATACTTTATCCTGGGCCAGGCTTTCCCGGGATAAAACTGACCCACCACCACTTAGATAACTTTACCCTAGGCCAAGCTATCCTAGGATAAAGATGAAACCCCTTCCTCAAGGGATGAGATAAACCTGCCCCCCCCCCCCCCCCCCCCCAATTAAATAACCTTATCCTGATCCAGGCTATCGAAACCCCCTCCTCAAGGAGCAGGATAAACTGGGATAAACCTGACCCCCACCATCACTTAAATAACCTTATCCTGGGCCAGGCTTTCCCTGGGATAAACTTGACACCCCACCCCACCCCCCCCACCTAAATAACCTTATCCTGGGCCAGGCTATCCCGGGCTAAACTGGACATCCCCACCCCCTCCGTTATCCTCAGTAGTGGGATACACTGGGATAAGCCTGTCCCAGGTTGTCCCCCCCCCAGCCCCAAATGGTCTATCCCATGTTATTCCCCCCCAGCCCTCAATGGTCTATCCCGGGTTACCCCCCCGCACTCTCCCCCCCACACTCCAAAATGGTCTCTTCCAGCCCTTCCCCAGCGCGCACCGGGCAGTGAGGACACAGCGCTGCTCGCCACGCCGGAAGTCCCGCCCCCTAACCCCACCTCCTGACTAACCCGAAGCCGAAACTGTGAAACCCCTTTCCCGCTTCCCTCCGCTGGGGCCGCAGCGTCCCCTAGCGGCCGCGGGGAAGAATGCACCCCGTGGCGTCCCACCGGTGTTGGGCTTGGACTATTGGAGCGGTGAGGAAGCTGAGCAGGAAAAGCTGCGGGTGAAGCTCGGATGGGTGACCTGAAATGCCGGTTAAAAACCCTGCTTCCAGACCCGGCGAAAGGCTTCTCTGAGCACCCCCAAAACATCATAGCACCCCAGAACCTAGCTCTTTAGGGCCGTGAACCTGTTAGAGCACCCCCAACTCATCAGGGCACCCCAAAGCACCACAATACCCCAGCAGAGCACCCCACACCCACCCCAGCAGACCACCCCAAAAATCAGAGCACCCCAACACCCACTTGACTTGTTAGAGCACCCCAAATCTTGACAGCACCCCAAAACATCAGAGCACCCCTTCAGAGCACCCCAAAACAACAGAACACCCCAGCAGAGCACCCCCAGCACCCACCCCCTTGGATCACCCCAAAACATCGGAACACCCCAAAATCAGAGCACCCCAAAACACACCAGCAGAGCAACCCAGCAAGAGCATCCCAAAATCAACTAATTGAAGAACCCCATTGCAGGGTCTCAACTCACTGAAGAATCTCATTGGAGGACCTCAGCTCATCACAGAACCCCATTGGAGGGTCTCAACTTACTGAAGAATCCCATTGGAGGACCTCAACTCATCAAAGAGCCTCATTGGAGGAACTCAACTTCCCTTCTGCTTACTGGACCCCAGTTTGGTTGACCCAGCCCTTACTGGACCCCCAGTTTGGGGTCCCCTCCTCTTACTGGACCCCCAGTTTGGGGTCCCCTCCCCTCACTGGACCCCCACTTTCGGGACACTTCCCCTTACTGGACCCCAGTTTGGGTTCCCTTCTCTACTGGACCCCCAGTTTGGTTGACCCAGCCCTTACTGGACCCCCAGTTTGGGGACCCCTCCTTTTACTGGACCCAGTTTGGGGACCCCTCCCCCTACTGTACCCCTGTTTGGGTTCCCTTCTCCTTACCAGACCCAGTTTGGGGACCCTTCCCCTTACTGCACCCCCAGTTTGGGGTGTGCCAGCCCTTACTGGTGCCCCCAGTTCCATACAGGTGGGGTTCGGGGAGGGGATGTCCCTCGTTGTCGTGCCCGTCCCCTCCCCCCCCCCTTTTCGGTGCCACCAGTGGGTGTCCCACTCCTCCCAGTACAGCGGGAAGGAAGCAACTGGGCGGGCGGGGACCCGGGGCGGCGGGGGGGGGGGAAGTTTGTCTCTGGGGTGGCCTCAGACTTCCTCCTCCTCTTCTTCTTCCTCCTCCTCCTGCAGCCCGGCGCCAGCCATGCCCCGGGGTGAGTTTGGTACAGGGGTGGTACTGGGATGGTACTAGGATGGTGGAAAGATGCTGGGAAGGGTAGGGGGAAGGTTCTGGGGTCCCCCCTTGGGTTTGGGGTCCTTGGAAGGGGGGGAGGGAGGGGTCAGGAATGGCGGGAGGGGGTGAGGGAGCTGGGAGCTAACTGGGAGAACTGGGATGAGTAAGGGGGTACAGGGGGACTGGGGGGGACTGAGGTGCAGTGGACACTGCCCCCAGTTCCCAACTGGAACTGGTCCCAGTCTCCCACTGGAGCCCAGGACTGGGAAGTGGTTGGGAACCCTCCTGCCCAGCAGGGTTGTGGCACCCCCTGACACTGCTCCCCCTGGCACTGTACCCACTGCACCCTGTGCCCACTGCACTGCATCCACTGCACCCTGTGCTCACTGTACCCCCTGGCACTGCCCACTGCACGCTGTGCCCACTGCACTATGCCCACTGCACCGCCTGCCACAGCCCACTGCATTCTTTGCCTATTGCCCTGCACCCTCTGGCACTGTACCCACTGTACCCTATGCCCACTGCACCCCCAGCACTGCCCACTACACCCTGTACCCACTGCCCTACACTCTTTGGCACTGTACCCACTTCACCCTGTGCCCACTGCAGCCCCTGGCACTGCCCACTGCACCTTGTGCCCACTACCCTGCCAGGGCACTGGACTTTGTGCTCATTGCAGTGCCTGCTGCAGCCTGTGCCCACTACATTTCGCCCTGTGCCCACTGCACTGCGCCCTGCTTTGCCCACTGCAGTACCCACCCTGCACCTACTACACTGCTACTGCACTGCCCTCTGTGCCCACTGCACCCTCTGCCCACCACACTGCCCACTGTACCCTGCCCTGCCCACTGCCCTCTGTACCCTCTGCCCACTGCTCCCTCTGCACCCCCACACTGCTCCCTGTACCCTCTGCAGTGCCCACTGCACCCTGTACCCTCCACACAGGCCCCATGCACACTGCAGTGCCCACTGCCAGAATCAGTGCCCACTGCAATGCGCACTGCACCAGTGTGGGACCACGGGGAGCAGTGGGAGGCACTGGGAGAGAGTTCAGCAGCTCCCAGTTGGGTTTGTGCCAGCATGCAGTGCCAGGGGAGGTGATGCCCACCCTGGGCTGGGGTCCTGCTGGGCTCATTCCTCTCCTGGGGGTGGAAGGAGAAGCTGCTGGAGGTCCCCTGGTGGCACCCAGGGACAACATCCAGCCCCTGGTGCTGGGCTGGCACTGGGCCCATTGGTGGTCAGGAAGCACCCCTGAGTGTGAGGGGGATGGTTGTGGTGGTGCCAGGAGGTGCCCAAGCTGGTGGCATCTCAGCATGGGCAGGGGCTGGGTGGCCTCTGTCTGGTTGAGAGGTGGCAAAGTGGCCTGGGGGGCACTGGGGTGGTGCTGGTGGGGCTGGGAGTGGTGCTTGACCTGGGTCTCACCAGGGGGTCATGGAATGGGGGCTGGGAGGCAACATCCATCTTTATCCATCCCTCATCCATCATCTTCTCCATCTCCATCCTCTATACAACCATCATCCCTTCATCCATCTCCATCCATCCTTCATCCATCATCTTCTCCATCTATGCATCATCTTCTCCATCTCCATCCATCATCCATCCCTCCATCCATCATCTTCTCCATCCATCTTCATCCATCACCCATCCATCATCTTCTCCATCCTCTATCCAACCATCGTCCCTCTATCCATCTTCTTCTGTCCATCATCCACCCAACATCTTATCCATCCATCCATCCATCTCCAAAATCCATCTCCATCCATCCCTCCACCCCTCATCTCCATCTCCTTCCATACACCTCCATCCCTCCATGATCTCCTCCCAGGCTCAAGAGGAGCCTTCAGCTCTAAGATCCTGAACCCCAAAACCCTTTGAGCCCTCAGCAGAGCCCTGGGGTGGTGGCAAAGCAGCAGCAGAACCCTCCATGGTCCCTCCCCCAGAGGTGGGCCTCATCTTGGTGGCACCAGCAACAGGTTCTCACCCATCCCCATGGCCAAACCCAGGTCCCCAGGGGGTCCCTGCTGCTTATTTATAGACCTGAGCAGCTTCCTCTTTCTGCTGCCCAAGCGGCGTCGGCGCCTGATGGCTTCCTGCTGCCACCACTGACGGGACCTGGAGGGGTCTAGAAGGTCTCTCCATGGCCAACCTTCCATGGCATGAGTAGAGCAACCTCTTGGCCTGGCCAGGTCCATCTGCCCAAGGTGGACACTCTGCCCAACCTCTGAGCTGCTGCTTCTGCCTCTTCCACCACTGATAGGGTCTAGGTCTCTCCCTGGCCATCTCTCCATGGCTTGGGTAGGACAATCTCTTGGGCTGGCCAAGGTGGACACTCTGCCCAACCTCTGAGCTGCTGCTTCTGCCTCTTCCACCACTGATAGGGTCTAGGTCTCTCCCTGGCCATCTCTCCATGGCTTGGGTAGGACAATCTCTTCGCCTGGCTAGGTCCATCTGCCCAAAGTGGACACAATGTCCCCGGCCTCTGAGCTGCTGCTGCTGCTGCTTCTTCCACCACTGGTGGTGGTTGGTGGGGTCTAGAAGGTCTCTCCCTGGCCACCCATCCCCAGCTTCTGCTGCTCTGCTGGTGGCCAGCCCTGGGTGGGGTGTGGGGAATGCCCTGGCTGGGTGCTGCCTGCTGGCTTCTGCTTCCCTTTTCTGCTGAAGGAGGCCATGAGTCACCCCGGCAGAGGGTGACACAGGGGGTGGGAGGTCACCATGCTTCACCTCCTGCCGCGTTGTGTCCTCTCCTCCCCACCCCAACCCCCAGCTGAGGCCCTCAAGGGGCCTCCCCCTCCTTCCTTTTCCTCTTCTTGCTCCAGCTGGCACCGTGGGAAGGGTCTTGGTGGCTCTGGTGGCCCACGGGGGTTGTGTCCCCATGAGGCCACCCCCAATCCCCCAGCTCTCTGGGGGCACCTAGAAGCTGCCACTTTCTGCTGCCCTCTCCCAGCGTCCCCAGGGCTGTCTGGTGGGCTGAAGGACACTTGGGTGGCCCAGCCTGGAAGGAGAAGGCCATGGGGGACCTTGAGGGACCTGTTGGGACATTGGTGTCCTTGGGGTGCCCAAAGGGTGCCCAAAGTCATTTGGGTGCCTGTGGGGACACTGAGGACCTTGGAGTGCCCATGGGGTCACGAGTGTCCTTTGGGTGCCCACAGGGAAACTAGGGACCATGGGATACCCGTGGGGATTTTGGGGACATTGGGCAGGGATGCAGGCAGGGATGAGGCTGGGACAAGGCTGGGATCAGACAGGGACACAGGCAGGGTGGGGTCAGGAAGCCACTGCTGGGGTGGGAAGAGGAAGGAAGAGGAGCAGGACGTGACCCATAATGGGAATTCCAGGGGAAGGGAAACTGGGAAGCATCCTGCAGGGCTCCAGGATAAACAGAGAGAGGAGCTGGGAGCTGCTGGGCTTCATCCCATGGAGAGCTGGAGGCAGGGAATGGGTGAGGGCAGAGAGAGATGAGGGCAGCAAGGGCAAGGGCTGGGACCTGGTCCTGGGGTACAGCAAGGCCAGGAAGGCACCAGGCTGGGGGCAGAGGGGCTGGGAAGTGCCTGGGGGGAAAGGCCCTGGGGGGGTTGGTGGCAGAGGCTGGAGAGGAGGCAGGGGGTGCCCAAGTGGGCAAGGAGGGCAGCAGCAGCCTGGGCTGGAGCAGCAATGGTGTGGGCAGCAGGAGCAGGGCAGGGATTGTGCCCCTGGGCTGGGCACTGGGGAGCCCACAGCTGCAAGCCTGGGGGCAGGGTTGGGACCTCCCTGCCAGGAGGAGCTTGAGGGCTGGGGCAGGGCCAGAGCAGGGCAAGGAAGCTGGGGAGGGGTCTGGGGAAGGAGGAGAAGGCTGTGGAGAAGTTGTGAGGAGCAGCTGAGGGCCCTGGGGGGGTTGAGGCTGCAGCAGAGGAGGCTGAGGGGAGACCTTGTGGCTCTCTGCAGCTCCCTGAGAGCAGCTTGCAGCCAGCTGGGGCTCAAGGGCTGCTCCTGAGGGCTGGGCCAAGAGGAGATGGCCTCAGGTTGTGGCAGGGGAGGTTGAGCTTGGCCCTGAGGAGCAATTTGTGCCCCTTGAGGGGTGCCCAGGCCTGTGGCAGCTGCCCAGGGCAGTGGTGGAGTCCCCATAGCTGGAGGGGCTGGGAAGCTATGGGGCTGTGGTGCTGAGGGCCATAGGGTGGTGGTGCTGGGGCAGGTCAAGGACTGCTCCTGATGCTCCTGAAGGTCTTCTCCAACCAATCCAAGGCTTGGCCCTGGCAGCACCATCCTGGGGTCACCATCCCTGTCCCATCCCAGCCACAAGTGGCAACTGAGTTCACCTCCAACCTTACCTCCTGACCTTCTCCCCTTCCTGCAGGCTACTGAAGGCTAACCTTGAGGGCCACCAAGGAACCTTGGAAGGCCACCAAAGAACCTGACAAGGCCACAAGCAACCTTGGGAAGGTTGTCCCTGTCTTTCCCAACCATAGTGGCAACCTAGGTGACCTCCAACACATCTTCACCTTTTCCCCTTCCTGTAGCCTACAGAGGACAACCTTGGAAGTCCACCAGGCAGCCTTGGATGTCCACCAGGCAGCCTTGGAAGGGCCACCAGGGAGCCTTGGAAGGGCCACCAGGGAGCCTTGCTAGATCATCCTTGTCCTACTCCAACCACTGCGAAGTCTCCAACCCACTTTAACCTTCTCCCCTTTCCCCCAGTCTACTGAAGGAGAATCTTGAGGGCCACTAAGGAGCCTTGGAGTGCCACCAAGAAACCTTGAAAGGCCACCAAGGAATCTTGGAAGGCCACCAAGGAGCCTTGAGGAGATGGTCCCTGTCCTAACCCAACCACAGTGACAACCTAGGTGACCTCCAACACATCTTCACCTTCTCCCCTTCCTGTAGGCTTCTGCAGGAGAACCTTGAGGGCCACCAGGGAGCCTTGGGAACATCATCCTTGTCCTACCCCAACCATGGCATTTTCTGCCACCCACCTTAATCTTCTCTCCTTTCCCTTAGCCTACTGAAGGAGAACCTTGAGGGCCACCAGGAAGCCTTGAAGCCCACTGATGAACCTTGAATCCCTCTGAGGAACCCCAAACTACTCTGAGGAACCTTGGAGCCCACTGAGAAACCTTGAAGGGCCACCAAAGAACCTTAAAGGCTACCAAGGAATCCTGAATCCCTCTGAGGAACCTCAAAGCCCTCCAAGGAAGCTCAAAAGCCACTGAAGAATCTCAAAGTCCTCTGAGGAACCTCAAATTGCTCTGAGTAACCTCAAAGCCCTCCAAGGATCCTCAAATCCCACCGAGGAATTCAAGGCCCTCCGAGGAACCTCAAAGAGCCACTGAGGAATTTCAAAGCCCTCTGAGGAACCTTGAAGGGCCACCAAGGAACCTTGACAGCTACCAAGGAATCCTGAATCCCTCTGAAGAACCTCAAATTGCTCTGAGGAGCCTCAAAGGTCATTGAGGAACCTCAAATCCCTCTGAGCAACCTCAAAGACCACTGAGGAACCTCAAATCCCTCTGAGGAACCTCAAAGACCACTGAGGAACCTCAAAGCCCTCTGAGGAACCTCAAATCTCACTGGGGAGCTTCAAAGCCCTCTGGGCAACCTCGAATCCCACTGGGGAGCCTCAAAGCCCTCTGAGGAACCTCGAATCCCTCCAAGGAACGTGCGGGGGTCGGAGATGCAGAGCATCAAGTGCGTGGTGGTGGGGGATGGGGCGGTGGGCAAGACCTGCCTGCTGATCTGCTACACCACCAGGGCCTTCCCCCGCGAGTACATCCCCACCGTCTTCGACAACTACAGCGCCCAGACCACAGTGGACGGCCGGACCCTCAGCCTCAACCTGTGGGACACGGCCGGCCAGGAGGAGTACGACCGCCTCAGGACCCTCTCCTACCCCCAGACCAACGTCTTCCTCATCTGCTTCTCGGTGGCCAGCCCTCCCTCCTACGAGAACGTCAAGCACAAGTGGTACCCCGAGGTGTGCCACCACTGCCCCAGCGTCCCTGTCCTGCTGGTGGGCACCAAGAAGGACCTCAGGCACGACCCCGAGGCCCTGAGGAAGCTGAAGGAGCAGAACCAGGCTCCCATCAGCACTCAGCAGGGCCTCAGCCTCTGCAGGCAGATCAGGGCGGTCAAGTACCTGGAGTGCTCTGCCCTCAACCAGGAGGGCATCAAGGAGGTCTTCACCGAGGCCGTCAGGGCCGTGCTCAACCCCAGCCCGGCCAAGACCAAGAGGTCCTGCGTCCTCCTCTGATGGGCCGAGCTGGTGGCCACCCACCAGAGACCAGCCTGAGAACCCCAAGGGGACCTACTGCCTCCACCCTCACCCCAAGGGGACCTGTGAGCTCCACCCTGACCCCATAGGGACCTTCCACCTCCACTCTGAGCACCCCAAGGGGACCTGTGAGCTCCACCTTGATCCCATGGGGACCTGTGGCCTCCACCTTGATCCCATAGGGACCTTCCACCTTCACTCTGAGCACCCCATGGGGACCTGTGAGCTCCACCTTGACCCCATGGGGACCTGTGGCCTCCACTCTGAGCATCCCAAGGGGACCTGTGAGCTCCACCTTGATCCCATGGGGACCTTCCACCTCCACTCTGAGCACCCCAAGGGGACCTGGGAGCTCCACCTTGACCCCACAGGGACCTGTGGCCTCCACTCTGAGCACCCCAAGGGGACCTGGGAGCTCCACCTTGACCCCATGGGGACCTATGAGCTCCACCCTGATCCTAAGGGGATCTGTGGCCTCCACCTTGAGCACCCCAAGGGGACCTGTGGCCTCCCCCTTGACCCCATGGCGACCTTAGTGCTCTGCCCTCAACCAGGAGGGCATCAAAGAGGTCTTCACTGAGGCCATCAGGGCTGTGCTCAACCCCAGCCCAGCCAAGCCCAAGAGGTTCCTGTGTCCTCCTGTGATGGGACACAACCAGGTGCCTGGGCTCCCCTAGCACCTCAGGACCTCCATCCTGGTGGTCCCAGAGCTCCTGTTGCCCACCAGAAGCTTCTCTTGGTGGTGGTGGAGTCCCCTGGAGCCTGGCTTGTGCCTCTCAGGGATGGTGGCACCTGGGCCACCAAAGCTTTCAGCAGCCAGGAGCTCCTTCTGCACTCAGCCAGCCACCAGCCTGGGGACAGTGGAGACCTCCTGACCCCATGGCACCTCCTGTCCTGGGCCTGGCTCTCACTGGATTCCCTCTTTGGCCCCACTAAGGCTTCCTTAGGAGGAGGTGCTTGGCTTAGCCAAATCCTTTCTCCTTTCCCTCAGCACCAAACAGAAACCTTCCAAAGCAATCTTCAGCACCCCCTGTGGACCTGAGACCTCCTCCCTGACCCCATGGGGACCTTCCAGAGCAACCTTCAGCACCCCCTGTGGACCTGAGACCTCCTCCTTGACCCCATGGGGACCTGAGACCTCCTCCCTGACCCCATGGGGACCTTCCAGAGCAACCTTCAGCACCTCCTGTGGACCTGAGACCTCCTCCCTGACCCCATGGGGACCTTCCAGAGCAACCTTCAGCACCTCCTGTGGACCTGAGACCTCCTCCCTGACCCCATGGGGACCTTCCAAAGCAACCTTCAGCACCCCCTGTGGACCTGAGACCTCCTCCTTGACCCCCTGGGGACCTGAGACCTCCACCTTGACCCCATGGCGACTTGTGAGCTCCACCCTGGGGACTCCATCAGGACCTGTGAGCTCCACCTTCATCTCCACCATGGCATCTCCCAGGGCTGGGACAACCTCATCCTGCTGTGGGTGGTCCAGGAGGTCCCCTTGGTGCTGGGGATGTTGGGATGAGCCTGGGCACTGCCAGGGGACCATGGTCCTGGGCTCTGCAGGGCAGCAGGGACCCTGCTGGGGACCACAGATGCTCCCTGAGATGCTTCTCCTGAAATAAAAGGTGGTGCCCAGGTCCTGCTTGGTCTCCTGTCCTCTCCTGCCTGTGGCCCAAGCATGGGGACATCACTGAAGCCACCCTTGGGAACAACACAAGGATGTCCCCAAGCTGAGCTGGACTCCTTCACACTGCCCAGGGAAGCCCAAGGTATCACCAGCAGGGCCAACTTCAACCCCTGGCCACCACCATGGCCACATAGAGCCAGCAGGGCTTGGGGACATCCCAGGAGGTGGCCATGGGGAGCTTGCCCTGCCTGCAGTGGGGACAATGGAAAAGGTAGGAATGGGATCTCCAAGGCCCTGTCCTGCTCCCTCCATAGGGATCTCCAAGGCCCTGTCCTGCTGCCTCCATAGGGATCTCCATGGCCACATCCTGCTGCCTCCATAGGGATCTCCATGGCCCTGTCCTGCTGCCTCCATAGGGATCTCCATGGCCACATCCTGCTGCCTCCATAGGGATCTCCAAGGCCCTGTCCTGCTCCCTCCATAGGGATCTCCATGGCCACATCCTGCTCCCTCCATAGGGATCTCCATGGCCCTGTCCTGCTCCCTCCATAGGGATCTCCAAGGCCCTGTCCTGCTCCCTCCATAGGGATCTCCATGGCCACATCCTGCTCCCTCCATAGGGATCTCCAAGGCCCTGTCCTGCTGCCTCCATAGGGATCTCCATGGCCACATCCTGCTCCCTCCATAGGGATCTCCAAGGCCCTGTCCTGCTCCCTCCATAGGGATCTCCATGGCCACATCCTGCTCCCTCCATAGGGATCTCCAAGGCCCTGTCCTGCTCCCTCCATAGGGATCTCCATGGCCCTGTCCTGCTGCCTCCATAGGGATCTCCATGGCCACATCCTGCTCCCTCCATAGGGATCTCCAAGGCCCTGTCCTGCTCCCTCCATAGGGATCTCCAAGGCCCTGTCCTGCTCCCTCCATAGGGATCTCCATGGCCACATCCTGCTCCCTCCATAGGGATCTCCATGGCCCTGTCCTGCTCCCTCCATAGGGATCTCCAAGGCCCTGTCCTGCTCCCTCCATGGAGGACCCTCCATGGCCACATCCTGCTCCCTCCATGGGCACCCCCAGCAGAGCTCACCAGGGCTCTCCCCATGGCTGGAGAGCTCCCACCACAAACCTTCATCTCCAGGAGCAGGCAAGGGAGATGCAGGTGGGGCAGTGGTGGTGCCATGAAGTGAGGACCACAGCACCAAAGGTCCATCTCCTGCCCCCCCGCCCCACCACCCCAGGTCCATCTCCTGCCCCCCCGCCCCACCACCCCAGGTGCATCTCCTGCCCCCCAGCCCCACCACCCCAGGTCCACCTCCTCCACCCCAGCCCAACCACCCCAGGTGCATCTCCTGCCCCCCAGCCCCACCACCCCAGGTCCATCTCCTGCCCCCCAGCCCCACCACCCCAGGTGCATCTCCTACCCCCCAGCCCCACCACCCCAGGTCCACATCCCACCCCCACCCTGGTGTCCTAGGCAGGGCTGAGGCCCTGCTGGCCGCACTGGGATCAGGCAGTGGCCAAAGTGTTAGGAGGAGGCTTGGAGGCTGTGCCAGGAGGTGTCCCAATCCCTCAGCTGCTTTATTTGCCCCCAGGCCCAGGGACAGGGGACAGGGCAGGGGGGACACAGCCACAGGGGGACATGAGGGGGGTGGCAGGACCTGCTTGAAGGCCACCAAGCAGAGCCCTGCCCAAGGCCTGGCAGCAAGAGAGATGAGGCTGGAGGCATCTCAGGGGGCTTCTGGTGGTGGTGGCTCTGCTGATGCCCTGGAGCCACCAGGGGCCTGGCAGGGTCCAGCTGAGAGCTTCCCAATGGTCAAGGCAGGTTCAGCCTTCTCCTCCTGCTGCTGCTCTTCCAGACAGCTGCCAGCACCCAACACACACCAAGGTGCCACCACCATGGCCAAGGTGGCATCACCCCCAGGGTCCAGGGTGGCATCACCACCAGGGCCAAGATGCCACAACCCCCATAGCCAAGGTGGCATCACCCCCATGACTAAGATGCCACCACCAGCACCATGCCACTGCTCTTCTGCACCCTGGTAGATGAAGGTTCTCCTCCTCCTCAGCCACAGCTGAAGCTCAGCAGATCCCAGCCCAAGCCACAGCTGAAGCTCAGCAGATCCCAGCCCAAACCACAGCTGAACCTCAGCAGATCCCAGCCCAAGCCACAGCTGAACCTCAGCAGATCCCAGCCCAAGCCACAGCTGAAGCTCAGCAGATCCCAGCCCAAACCACAGCTGAAGCTCAGCAGATCCCAGCCCAAACCACAGCTGAAGCTCAGCAGACCCCAGCCCAAACCACAGCTGAAGCTCAGCAGACCCCAGCCCAAGCCACAGCTGAAGCTCAGCAGATCCCAGCCCAAACCACAGCTGAACCTCAGCAGATCCCAGCCCAAACCACAGCTGAAGCTCAGCAGACCCCAGCCCAAGCCACAGCTGAACCTCAGCAGATCCCAGCCCAAGCCACAGCTGAAGCTCAGCAGATCCCAGCCCAAACCACAGCTGAAGCTCAGCAGATCCCAGCCCAAACCACAGCTGAAGCTCAGCAGACCCCAGCCCAAGCCACAGCTGAAGCTCAGCAGA
The DNA here is from genome assembly GCF_026170545.1 of Melanerpes formicivorus. Taxonomy (NCBI): domain Eukaryota; kingdom Metazoa; phylum Chordata; class Aves; order Piciformes; family Picidae; genus Melanerpes; species Melanerpes formicivorus. Next base: position 976,158 of record NW_027142493.1, on the reverse strand, counting down.
TCCCAGCCCAAACCACAGCTGAAGCTCAGCAGATCCCAGCCCAAACCACAGCTGAACCTCAGCAGATCCCAGCCCAAACCACAGCTGAAGCTCAGCAGACCCCAGCCCAAGCCACAGCTGAAGCTCAGCAGATCCCAGCCCAAACCACAGCTGAAGCTCAGCAGATCCCAAGCCAAGGCCCAGAGGAACCCAAGCAGACCTCAAGAGCACAGACCTCCAGCACCAATCTCCAAGCCCCAGGCTCCCCAGGGTGGCCTTGGGCTGGAGCAGAGCAATCCTTGGATTGCTGGAGAGGTCTTCTGAGCAAAGGCCAGAGCAGACCTTGGATGCTCTTGGCAGCTCCATCCTGGTCTCACCTTCTCCTTGCCTTGCTCCCTTCCCCTTCAAGGCTTGGAAGGCCACCAGAGCCCTTTGGGAGGACCTTGACCATCAACCTCCAACCTGGAGGAGAAGGAACCATGAGGCAAAGCAGGAGGAGGAGGAAGAGGAGGAGGAGGTTGAAGCCATCCCACCAGGTCCTCCAAACCTTCCCCCCCTGCTCCCCAAGGGATGATGCTTGGAGCAGCTGTGGAAGCAGCAGGAGAAGACCTTTCTGTCCTGGCACCAGGCTGTGTCTGGAAGCCACCTCAGAAGTGCTTCTCCTCCAGCAGGGAGCTCACCACCAGCTCCTTGTTGCCAAAGTCCCAGAAGGCAGTCATGTGGAAGGCCATGTTGGAGAGGACAACCAAGTACTCCAGGAAGGCAAAGATGGTGTAGACTGGGGAAGGGAGACACAAAAACCACACCAGCTGAGGACAACCTGCAGACACAGCTGAAGAAGGTGGAGGAGCTCCTGGGGAACCTCCTCAAGGACTGGAGTAGCTCTTGCAGCACCTCCTCAGGGGCTGGAGGAGCTCCTGGAGCTGGTGGAATTCTTGGAGGATCTCCTCAGGGGCTGGAGGAGCTGCTAGAGCTGCAGTAGCTCCTGGGGCACCTTAGGAGCTGGAGGAGCTCCTGAAACACCTTGAGAGCTGAAAGACTTCCTAGAGGGGCTCCTGCAGCACCTCCTGAGGGGCTGGAAGAGCTCCTGGAGCTGCTCAGGGCAGCAGGAGGCTGGGTGAGGAAGTCATCCCACGGGCCCCAACCCTCTCCTAGCACTTCTCCTGCCCTTTGGTACCTTCCCTGGGCTGATCCCAGCAGGGATGGTTGAGTCCTGGTGGGACCTCAGTCGTCCTGGGGCTGTTGTCTCCTTACCTCCAGGCCCACAGTACCAATTGTGGTGGAAGTAGACACAGACAGCAAAGCCAAAGGTGATGAAGGTGAAGAGGAAGAGCAGCTGCTTCCACTTGTAGGACCTCCGCTCCTGGAAGAGGCCAAGGCTTGGGTCACCTCCTGGCAACCTGCTGAGGGCCACCAAAGGTCCCCAGGCCTCAGCCCTCTGGAGCTTGGAGATGCTGCAGCAGCCACCTCCAGCCCCAGGCAAGCTCTGGCCTGGCTCCATCACCACTTGGAGATGGCACCAAGCTGGGTGGGAGCTGAGCTGCTGGAGGAGCAGGGGGGAGCTGCAGAGGGCTCTGGAGCCATGGGGGAGGCCAATGGGATGAGGGCAGCAAGGGCAAGGGCTGGGACCTGCCCCTGGGGCACTGCAAGGCCAGGAAGGCTCCAGGCTGGGGGCAGAGGGGCTGGGAAGTGCCAGGTAATGAAAGGCCCTGGGGGGGCTGGTGGCAGCAGGTGGAGAGGAGGCAGGGGGTGCCTAGGTGGGCAAGGAGGGCAGCAGCAGCCTGGGCTGGAGCAGCAATGGGGTGGGCAGCAGGAGCAGGGCAGGGATTGTGCCCCTGGGCTGGGCACTGGGGAGCCCACAGCTGCAAGCCTGGGGGCAGGGTTGGGCCCTACCTGCCAGGAGGAGCTTGAGGGCTGGGGCAGGGCCAGAGCAGGGCAAGAAAGCTGGGGAGGGGTCTGGGGAAGGAGGAGAAGGCTGTGGAGAAGTTGTGAGGAGCAGCTGAGGGCCCTGGGGGGGTTGAGGCTGCAGCAGAGGAGGCTGAGGGGAGACCTTGTGGCTCTCTGCAGCTCCCTGAGAGCAGCTTGCAGCCAGCTGGGGCTCAAGGGCTGCTCCTGAGGGCTGGGCCAAGAGGAGATGGCCTCAGGTTGTGGCAGGGGAGGTTGAGCTTGGCCCTGAGGAGCAATTTGTGCCCCTTGAGGGGTGCCCAGGCCTGTGGCAGGCTGCCCAGGGCAGTGGTGGAGTCCCCATGGCTGGAAGGGTTGGGAAGCTGTGGAGCTGTGGTGCTGGGGCAGTGCTGGGCATCAAGGAGGACCCTTGGGGAACCCCAAAGCATGGCTGGACATCGAGGAGGACCCCAGGGGAACCCCAAAGCATCTCCATCTCAGAAGGCTGGGGGTGAAGCCTAAGCAGGAAGGGTTGGACAAGTCCCAACTGGCAGTTTCTGGGTGGTGGGAGGGGACTTTCCCTCTGGGGTTGGTGGTTTCCCCTGAGACAACTTCCTTCATGGTCACAGAAGAGGAGAAGGAGGTGGAAAATGTCACTCAAAGCTCTACCTCAGAGTTTCCACCACCACCACCTCCACCAGCAGGAGGTCCCAGCAAGGAGGAAAACCCAGAGAGAAAGAGGAAGGAGAAGAAACCTCATGGTGGTTGCCTCCACCAGCACAAGACTCAACCCTGCCCACCCCAACCATGGCCTGCTGTGGTGGAGATGATGATGATGGTGAAGATTCTTCTGCCCAGAACTTCTGGAGGAGCTTCTGAAGCCCCCAAAGTTCTGAGAAGCTTCTGAAGCCCCCAAAGTTCTGAGAAGCTTCTGAAGCCCCCAAAGTTCTGAGGAGCTTCTAGAGGAGCTTCTGAAGCAGCTTCTGAAGCCCCCAATGTTCTGAGGAGCTCCTGGAGAAGCTTCTGAAGCAGCTTCTGAAGCCCCCAATGTTCTGAGGAGCTCCTGGAGAAGCTTCTGAAGCAGCTTCTGAAGCCCCCAATGTTCTGAGGAGCTCCTGGAGAAGCTTCTGAAGCAGCTTCTGAAGCCCCCAATGTTCTGAGGAGCTCCTGGAGAAGCTTCTTAGCCCCATACAGGAGAAGAAGGAGGTGTGGGGTGAGCAGTGGTGGGAAGCCAAGGGTGGAACCAGCAGCAGGAAGAGGAGGAGGCCCTGAGGCTGAGTTTCACAGCGGAAGAGGAGGTCACCAACCAAGCTTTGTTCTCCTCCAGCTGCCACCAAAGAGGAAATGGTTACAGCTACCTCCTGCTGGAGCTCCTCTGAGCTGCAGGGTGGCACAACTTTGGGGGCTTCAGAAGACTCTCCAGAAAGCTCCTCAGAACATCTGGGGCTTCAGAAGTTCCTCCACAAGCTCCTTGGCACTTTGGGAGCTTCAGAAGCCTCTCCAGAACATTTGGGTCTTCAGAATGATCTGGATGAGGGCATCGAGTCCATCATCAGTCAGTGTGCAGACGACAGCAAGCTGGGGGCAGGAGTTGAGCTGTTAGAGGGTGGGAGAGCTCTGCAGAGGCACCTTGCCAGGCTGGGCAGATGGGCAGAGTCCAAGGGCATCAGATTGAACACATCCAAGTGCCAGGTGCTGCACATTGGCCACAACAACCCCAGGCAGTGCTCCAGGCTGGGGTCAGAGTGGCTGAGAGCAGCCAGGCAGAGAGGGACCTGGGGGGTACTGGTGGAGAGGAGGCTGAACATGAGCCTGCAGTGTGCCCAGGGGGCCCAGAAGGCCAAGGGCATCCTGGCCTGCATCAGGAAGAGTGTGGCCAGCAGGAGCAGGGAGGTCATCCTGCCCTGTACTCAGCACTGGTTAGGCCACACCTTGAGTGCTGTGTCCAGTTCTGGGCCCCTCAGGTTAAGAAGGACATTGAGATGCTGGAAGGTGTCCAGAGAAGGGCAACAAAGCTGGGGAGGGGTCTGGAGCACAGCCCTGTGAGGAGAGGCTGAGGGAGCTGGGCTTGCTTAGCCTGGAGAGGAGGAGGCTCAGGGGAGACCTTCTTGCTCTCTCCAACTCCCTGAAGGGAGGCTGTAGCCAGCTGGGGGTTGGTCTCTTCTGCCAGGCAGCCAGCACCAGAACAAGAGGACACAGTCTCAAGCTGTGCCAGGGGAGGTTTAGGCTGGAGGTGAGGAGGAAGTTCTTCCCAGCAAGAGAGATTGGCCATAGGGATGTGCTGCCCATGGAGGTGGTGGAGTCCCCATCCCTGGAGGTGTTCAAGAGGGGACTGGATGGGGAACTTGGAGCCATGGTTTAGTTGATGAGACGCTGTTGGGTGACAGGTTGGACTCAACCTGGAGGACCAGGAGGACTTTGAGGGCTGGGGCAGAGCCAGAGAAGGGCAAGGAAGCTGGGGAGGGGTCTGGGGAAGGAGGAGAAGGCTGTGGAGAAGTTGTGAGGAGCAGCTGAGGGCCCTGGGGGGGTTGAGGCTGCAGCAGAGGAGGCTGAGGGGAGACCTTGTGGCTGTCTGCAGCTCCCTGAGAGCAGCTTGCAGCCAGCTGGGGCTCAAGGGCTGCTCCTGAGGGCTGGGCCAAGAGGAGATGGCCTCAGGTTGTGGCAGGGGAGGTTGAGCTTGGCCCTGAGGAGCAATTTGTGTCCCAGCTGTGGCCTCCCCACAGCCCCACAGCTTCCCAACCCCTCCAGCCATGGGGACTCCACCACTGCCCTGGGCAGCCTGCCACAGGCCTGGGCAAGCCTCAAGGGGCACAAATCTCCTCCTCATTCTCCTCCCTCTCCTCCTCATCCTCCTCTCCCCCAGCTGCCACCTGCCCTTCCCCCCTTCAGGAGCTACTCTCTCAGCACCTTCCTGCCCTGGCAGAGGAGATTGCAACACGAAGCTGTCCCCAGGCTGGAGGCTTTCACAAGTCCAATTCCTGCCCCTCCCGTGCTGAGCCTCCTGCCTCTCCTTCCCCACCTCCTGGGCCCCCCAGCTGGGGTGAGAGAGCTTCATCCTCTCCAGCAGTGTTCACCAAAGCCACTACTGCCACCTCCAGACCCAACAGGAGGAAGATTGGGATCAAGCTCCAGGCTCCTTCCATGGAGTTTCTCCCTGCAGGTGGTGCCTAGAGGAGCTGAACCTCCCCTGGAGACCCTTGGAAGGTTCTTCTCCTGCAGAGGACACCGTGGTACATCCTTCTCCTCCTGCCTGCCTGGAAGTGGCCAAAGAGTTGCTCACAGCCAACAAGAACAGAACCAGACCTGGGCCCTGAGATGCTCTACAGGAAGAGGTCACCTGGGCCCTAGAACCATGGAATGGTTTTGGTTGGTGAGGCCTTGAGGTGACGGAGGCCAAGCATGGCCCCAGCACTGCCACAGGGCACCACCACCCCATGGCCCTCAGCACCACAGCTCCACAGCTTCCCAACCCCTCCAGCCATGGGGACTCCACCACTGCCCTGGGCAGCCTGCCACAGGCCTGGGCACCCCTCAAGGGGCACAAATTGCTCCTCAGGGCCAAGCTCAACCTCCCCTGCCACAACCTGAGGCCATCTCCTCTTGGCCCAGCCCTCAGGAGCAGCCCTTGAGCCCCAGCTGGCTGCAAGCTGCTCTCAGGGAGCTGCAGACAGCCACAAGGTCTCCCCTCAGCCTCCTCTGCTGCAGCCTCAACCCCCCCAGGGCCCTCAGCTGCTCCTCACAACTTCTCCACAGCCTTCTCCTCCTTCCCCAGACCCCTCCCCAGCTTCCTTGCCCTTCTCTGGCCCTGCCCCAGCCCTCAAGGTCCTCCTGCCAGGGAGAGCCCAACCCTGCCCCCAGGATTTGAGTTGCCCTCACCCAGCCCCATCCCAGCCCAACTCCTCCTGCTGTTCCAGCTCCCACCAGCAGCTCCACTCAGACCTGGAGGAGGTGGCATCAGCCCTGCCAAGCCCCAGCTGAGCCTTGGCCTCCTCCTGAGGAGCTCAACAGCCAGGAAAGGCCCCAGGAGATGCTGCCCAGCCTGCCCCACCCCTGGCTCTGTGGCTGGGACTCAGGGCAGCAGCCCAGCTTGGGCCATCACAGGACCCTGCTGGGGTGACCAGGCCAAGCTGGAGGGGCAAGATAAGGCTGGCAGCTCCTTAGCACAGCCTGGCTGACCACAAGACCTTGCCCAGCTCTGCCCAGGCACAGCCAAGCTGCTGGCCCTGATGCCACCAAACCCTGCAGGGCTTTGCCTTTGTGGAAGGAACCTGCCAAGCCTGCTCCTCTCCCTGCTGCTCCTCCTCCTCCCTGGGCCACAGCTCCATCTGGTGACACAGGGACCTGCTGCAGGTGACAGGGACCAGCCCTGCCTCCAAGCAGGGCCCCTCAGCTCCATGGGGATGCTGAGACTTAGGGGGGGACACACACCACCCCCCAAGCCTGCAAGGAGCTGCTCCTCCATTGGAGGGTCATGGATTGGGTTGGGAGAGAGCTTGGAGGGGATGGAGCCCAACCATGGCCCCAGCACTGCCCCAGCACCACCACCCCATGGCCCTCAGCACCACAGCTCCACAGCTCCCCCACCCCTCCAGCCATGGGGACTCCACCACTGCCCTGGGCAGCTGCCACAGGCCTGGGCACCACTCAAAGGGCATAAATTGTTCCTCAGGGCCAAGCTCAACCTCCCCTGCCACAACCTGAGGCCATCTCCTCTTGGCCCAGCCCTCAGGAGCAGCCCTTGAGCCCCAGCTGGCTGCAAGCTGCTCTCAGGGAGCTGCAGACAGCCACAAGGTCTCCCCTCAGCCTCCTCTGCTGCAGCCTCAACCCCCCCAGGGCCCTCAGCTGCTCCTCACAACTTCTCCACAGCCTTCTCCTCCTTCCCCAGACCCCTCCCCAGCTTCCTTGCCCTGCTCTGGCCCTGCCCCAGCCCTCAAGCTCCTCCTGGCAGGGAAGGCCCAACCCTGCCCCCAGGCTTGCAGCTGTGGGCTCCCCAGTGCCCAGCCCAGGGGCACAATCCCTGCCCTGCTCCTGCTGCCCACACCATTGCTGACCTAGCAAAGGAGGACAACCTGCAAGCAGGGCACCACCACCCCCAGGAGGACTTTGCCATGGAGTTCTCCAGGGTTAAGCTAGGAGGAAGTCACCCCAGCAGCAGCAGAGCAGAGCCAGGTGCAGAGCTCTGAAGCTCTGCTGGGTCAAGGCCCTGTCCTGCTCCTCACAGCCAGGTCCTCATCTCCAACAGGAGATGGAGGCTCAGAGGTCACAGCCCCCAGCCCCAGCTCACAGCCAAGCATCTGATGCTGTCCTCCTGTGAGCTGGCAGCTGGGCAAGAAGGTCTCCAGAGGTTCCTTTCCTGGGGGAGTTTGGAACCAGACAACTTCTGGAAGTTTCTTGTCCAGGTCTTTAAAGGCCAGCAGGTGACCTTGGAGTATTGATGGGACCCCCAGGAGCCATGACGGAGCAGGATGTGATCCTCCTGGAGCCCCCTGCTCCCAGGTCTCAGCAGCTTCCCAACCCTGGCAGAAGGTCACACATCTCCAACAGCTTCTCCTCAAGGTCTCCCTGCAGGAAGACCTGGAGACCCTTCCCCGTTTCTTTCTGAGGGGTTGTGAAGGTTGGGCTGGGGTGAGGAGAAAAGGACAAAGAGGTGCAGGAAGCCTGGAGATGGCAGGAGGGACACAGGTGGAGCTTTGATGGAAGGGCTCGACACCACAGATGCATCCAAAAGGCCCTAAGTTGAGGACCAGCCCACCTCAAGCCCACCAGGCCCAACATGTCATCTGCTCCCAGTGGGCAGGACCAGAGGAAGGCCAATTGGAGCTCAGCAATGTCCACCCTTGAGTGAGGAGAGGTCACCAGACCCCTGGGGGACAGCTCAGGAGGTGGCTTCCAACCATGAGCCCTTGCTCAAGCCCAGGAGGCAGCACCTGAGAAGCTTCTTCCCCACATTCCTTTGGGAGCTGCTGATGCACTTTGGTGCCCAGGAGGATGTTGGCAGCTCCCTGAGCACCCAAGGGTGGCAACCAGCACGAAGCCCAAGGCTGGAAGGCTACCAGCAGCACCCAGAAGCCCCCCGCCAAGGTCCCCCCAAGCACCCCATGAAGAGAAGGAAAGGAGCTGTCTGTACCTCAGGACTTACTGTGTGTTTCTTAGTCATCCTCCAGAGGATGCAGGTCAAGAGCATGTGGCCAAGGGCTGAGGTGATGAAGATGATGAAGGCATTCTCGTGGATTGCTGGAGGAAGGACACAAGAGGTCTTCTCTTCAGGCAGGGGAGAGGGGTGGGAGGGAGGAGGAAGGAGGGAGAGAGCATAATGGAAGGGTTTTGGTTGGACAAGGGCTTGGAGATGATTGAGGGCAACCATGGTGGAAGAGCAGAGTGGAACAGGGCAGGCTGGAAAGGGCTTCCAAGGTCATGGAGCCATGGAAGGGGTTGGGTTGAAGGCACCTTCCAAGGTCACCCAGACCATGGCCCTTGCAGCCAGCAGGGACAGCCCCAAGCAGAGCTCAGAGCCCCAAACCCCCTGCCCTGGGCTGCTGCCAGCCAGGGGGCAGCTCCCAGCTCTCTGCCTGACCTCAACCAGGCTCTCCCCAGCCTTCTGCTCAAGAACTTCCTCAGATCTACTTCAGATCTTCTCTCTTGGAGCTCCAAACCATCTTCCCTTGGCCTGGCCCCACAGCTCCCGCTCCAAACTCTGTCCCCAGCCTGGTCCTGGGCCCCTTCCAGCCCTGCCAGGCCACCAGAAGGTCTCCCTGGAGTCTTCTCCAGGCTGGGCCCCCCCAGCTCTGCCAGCCTGGGGACCCAGCAGGGAGGAGGTCCTTGGGCAGTGTGCATCACCCCGCAGCACATCCCAGTGTGCTACTCACAACTTCCCCAGACCCTTCCCCACCTTTGTTGTCCTCCTCTGGCCCTCAGCCTCTCTCCAGCACTTCCCAGGCTCTGACCTGGGCAGCCCAGCCCTGGCCCCAGCCCTGCAGCTGTGGCCTCCCCAGGGCAGAGCAGAGGGGCAGCAGAACCACCCTGCCTCTGCTGCTGCCCACACTCTGCTCCATGCCCCGCCCAGGACACCTCCTTTGTCCCCCAGGGCACCTTGCTGGCTGCTGGGCACCTCCTTGTCCCCAACCAGCACCCCCAGGTCCTTCTCCTGGCAGCTGCTCCCCAGCAGCTCCCCCCTGGGCTGTGCTGCTGCAGGAGGTTGTCCCTGGCCAGGGGCAGGACCCTGCCCTTGCCCTGCTTGGCCTGCAGGAGGTTCCTGAGCATCCAACTCTTCATCTCTCCAGGTGAACCCCTCCTGCCCCTCCCCTACCCCTCTTCTCCTTCTCCTCCTCCCCCTCCTCCTCCTTCTCCCTCTCCCCCACCTCCCACCCCTCTCCTCTCCCCCAACTCCTTCCCCTTCCCTGTGGAGGAGCAGCAGCAGGGGGGAGCAGCCCAGGGCCTCCCTACCATAGTTCTCTGAGGAGGAGACGTAGGTGAGGACGAGGAGGGCGAAGTTCTCCAGGAGGTTGAGGAGGAGGTTGCAGTGGCAGAGGCCCAGATAGCGAGGGTGGGGGCAGGGGCAGCTCTGGTAGTGGTTCCAGTAGGTGATGGCCACCAGGAAGCGAGGGGCAGAGTGGAGGCCGACGCAGAGCCGCCAGACGTAGCGCTGCGGAGTCTCGCCCCCGATGGCTGCGCTGATGGAGGGCAGGTAGTTGGGCACCTGCAGGACACAGCCACACAGAGAAAGTCCTTTGGGGCAGGGAGAGGGGTTGGGAGAGAGCTTGGAGGGGATGGAGGCCAAGCATGGCCTCAGCACTGCCCCAGCACCACCACCCCAGGGCCCTCAGCACCACAGCTCCACAACCCCTCCAGCCATGGGGACTCCACCACTGCCCTGGGCAGCCTGCCACAGGCCTGGGCACCCCTCAAGGGGCACAAATTGCTCCTCAGGGCCAAGCTCAACCTCCCCTGCCACAACCTGAGGCCATCTCCTCTTGGCCCAGCCCTCAGGAGCAGCCCTTGAGCCCCAGCTGGCTGCAAGCTGCTCTCAGGGAGCTGCAGAGAGCCACAAGGTCTCCCCTCAGCCTCCTCTGCTGCAGCCTCAACCCCCCCAGGGCCCTCAGCTGCTCCTCACAACTTCTCCACAGCCTTCTCCTCCTTCCCCAGACCCCTCCCCAGCTTCCTTGCCCTGCTCTGGCCCTGCCCCAGCCCTCAAGGTCCTTCTGGCAGGGAAGGCCCAACCCTGCCCCTAGGCTTGCAGCTGTGGGCTCCCCAGTGCCCAGCCCAGGGGCACAATCCCTGCCCTGCTCCTGCTGCCCACATCATTGCTGCTCCAGCCCAGGACCCCTGCAGCCATGGCCCAGCTTCTCACCACAGCTCTTGAGCCAGAGCCACCACCCCCAGAGGTCACCCATCCCTCTGGGGAGTGACCACAGAGGAAGAACAACGATTTGAGCTCCCAAGAGGTCAACCCACACCTACTGCCCAGCCAAGATGCTCACAGCTTCTTCAGAGCCTTCTCCTCCTTCCCCAGACACCTCCCCAGCCTCCTTGCCCTGCTCTGGCCCTGCCCCAGCCCTCAAGGTCCTCTTGGCAGGAGCAGAAAGTCCTTTCCTAAGGCCTGATGTGACTGCACCAGCAGACAATTATCTGCAGCTTCACCAGGTTCAATCCTTCCATCATCACCACCAAGGAAGGGTTAGGATAGAGACAGAATCATAGCATGGGTTGGAAGGACCTTCAAAGGTCATGAAGCCATGGAAGGGGTTGGGTTGGAGGCACCTTCCAAGGTCAAGAAATGGGTTGGGTTGGAAGGACCTTCAAGATCATGGAACCATGGAAGGGGTTGGGTTGAAGGCACCTTCCAAGCTCACCCAGCCCAAACCCCTGCAGCCAGCAGGGACAGCCCCAAGCAGAGCTCAGAGCCCCAAACCCCCTGCCCTGGGCTGCTGCCAGCCAGGGGGCAGCTCCCAGCTCTCTGCCTGAGCTCAACCAGGCTCTCCCCAGCCTCCTGCTCAAGAACTTCCTCAGATCTACTCCAGATCTTCTCTCTTGGAGCTCCAAACCATCTCCCCTTGGCCTGGCCCCACAGCTCCTGCTCCAAACTCTGTCCCCAGCTTGCTCCTGGGCCCCTTCCAGCCCTGCCAGGCCACCAGAAGGTCTCCCTGGAGCCTTCTCCAGGCTGGGCCCCCCCCAGCTCTGCCAGCCTGGGGACCCAGCAGAGCCCTTCCAGCCCTCCCAGCATGGCTGTGGCCTCCTCTGCCCCTCCTCCAGCAGCTCCCTGCCTGTGCTGAGCCCTCCAGAGCTGCTCCAGCACCGCAGCTGAAGTCCCACCAGAGGTCCCTTTTAGCAGCCCAGCCCCCAGCTGCCTCTCCCACCCCATCAGAAGGCCTCTGGGAGCTGCTCCAAAGTCCTTTCAAACCTCCCCTGGTGGGAAGCAGCCCCCAGAAGCTGAGAGGCCTCCCCCCAGCTGAGGTAGCAGGAGGGCTGGGGTGGTCTTGAGGCTGTCTTACCCCACAGTGGGTGGCTGTGGTCTCCTGGAAGTGGAAGAGCAAGGACCAGATGACACAGAAGAGGAAACCAAAGAGGGGACAGAAAACTGTGCCCAGGGCCAAGGTGGTGAAGCGGAGCCTGAAGAGGATCCCCTCCCGGTCCAGGGGCACCTGGAACATCTTGGAGCACCTGGAGGTGGAGGGGAGAGGAAGAGGAAGGTTGTGTGGAAGGCACTGGGGTCCTTCAGACAACAGCCAAGCCCAAGCCAGTCTGAGGAGGTGGAGCTGGAGCTGGGCAGAGAGGACCTCTGCCACCCACAGCTCCCAGGGGGTCACCAAGGAACCCTCTGGAGGTGGAGGAAGGTCCAAGATCAACCCAGGGGAGGTGGAGCTGGGCAGAGAGGACCTCTCCCTCCCATCTCCAACAGCCACACAGCTCCCAGATGGCCCCCAAGGAACCCTCTGGAGGTGGAGTAAAAGCCAAGCTCCATGGAGTAGAAGATGAGAGCAGTGGAAGTCAGAGTGGCAGCAGAGGCCATGAGGGGAGGTCCCTGCTGGCCATCATGGGGGGGACAGGGCAGGGGGAGGTCCCTGCTGGCTACCACGGGGTGGGGACAGGGCAGGGGGAGGTCCCTGCTGGCCATCATGGTGGGGACAGGGCAGGGGGAGGTCCCTGCTGGCCATCATGGGGGGGGACAGGGCAGGGGGAGGTCCCTGCTGGCCATCATGGTGGGGACAGGGCAGGGGGAGGTCCCTGCTGGCCATCATGGGGGGGACAGGGCAGGGGGAGGTCCCTGCTGGCCATCATGGTGGGGACAGGGCAGGGGGAGGTCCCTGCTGGCTATCATGGGGGGGGATAGGGCAGGGGGAGGTCCCTGCTGGCCACCATGGGGGGGGATAGGGCAGGGGGAGGTCCCTGCTGGCCACCATGGGGGGGGATAGGGCAGGGGGAGGTCCCTGCTGGCCACCATGGGGGGGGATAGGGCAGGGGGAGGTCCCTGCTGGCCATCATGGGGGGGACAGGGCAGGGGGAGGTCCCTGCTGGCCACCATGGGGGGGGGGATAGGGCAGGGGGAGGTCCCTGCTGGCCACCATGGGGGGGGGATAGGGCAGGGGGAGGTCCCTGCTGGCCACCATGGGGGGGGAATAGGGCAGGGGGAGGTCCCTGCTGGCCACCATGGGGGGGGATAGGGCAGGGGGAGGTCCCTGCTGGCCACCATGGGGGGGGATAGGGCAGGGGGAGGTCCCTGCTGGCCACCATGGGGGGGGGAATAGGGCAGGGGGAGGTCCCTGCTGGCCACCATGGGGGGGGGGATAGGGCAGGGGGAGGTCCCTGCTGGCCACCATGGGGGGGGAATAGGGCAGGGGGAGGTCCCTGCTGGCCACCATGGGGGGGGGAATAGGGCAGGGGGAGGTCCCTGCTGGCCACCATGGGGGGGGGATAGGGCAGGGGGAGGTCCCTGCTGGCCATCATGGGGGGGACAGGGCAGGGGGAGGTCCCTGCTGGGCAGCAGGACATGGGAGGTGCCAGCCTGCTGTAGATGAGCCTGGAAATCCACGGGAGGTCCCTTTGGAAGAGCCACCTCCATCTAGACCCTTCCTGTGGTTGTCCACCCTTGTGCTCAGCAGCTTTGTGGCCTGCAGGACCATGAGCTGGCAGAGCTCCACCCCTCCCCCATGGAGCCATGGCCTGAAGGAACCCAGGTCACCCAGGTCTCTGCTCAGCACCTGGAGCAGGTGTAGGAAGCTGGGAGGTGAAAATCTCCAGCAGATCCCTGACCTCCTGCCCCCAGGCACAGCTCAGCAGCCCTCCCTCAGCCTTCTCAGGTGGCTTTGGCCATGGTCCAGCTGGGCTCAGACTGGCAAGGCCACAGCCAGTGTAAGCCTGGCTTGGCCACTGAGTGACCCTCAGCCCATCTCTGAGGGCTTCTGGAGGTCTTCTCCTTCCCATCATCCCCAAAGAGCTTCCTTGGAGCTCTTCATCTCTGAGGGCTTCTGGAGCTCTTCTTCTCCCCTCCAGAAGAAGGAGACCCGGACCTGGACCCCACCTAGAACCTTGGACCCCCTTGGAGCTGGTGGCCTGGGGACATCCTTGAGAGGATCAATCTCATGTGGGGGACCCCAGACACCCTCTTCCTCCCCCCAACTAAAGACACTTTGGGGTCCTCACGGTGCTGTGCCCTCCCCCCCCCAAGCCAGGGACCTCACAGCCCCTGGGGACACCCCCAGGCACCCCAGACCCCCCCAGAGACACCCCCCCCGAAAGACATCACCATTCTTGGATACCCCTAAGGTCCCCCCAAAGACTTCCCCTAGTGCCATCATCCCCTCCTTGGACACCCCAAAGACCCCCCAGGTCACCCCAGAGACCCCCAAAGACGCCCCCTTGGACACCCCAAAGACCCACCCAGGGACATCATCTCCCCCTTGGACACCCCAAAGACCCCCCAAGTCACCCCCAGTGTCATCAGTTCCTCCTTGGACACCCCAAAGACCCCCCCGCAGATCACCCCAGAGACCCCCCTTAGAGACGTCACCCCCCCCCCAGGGCACCCCAGAGACCCCAAAGACCCCCTCAGAGCCATCACCCCGCCTCGGACACCCCAAAGACAACCCCTTCCCCAGGGCACCCCAGAGACACACATCCCCCCCAAAAGCCATCACCCCCCTTTGGATACCCCCCAAGACCCCCCCAAAAGACACACACCCCCCCCCCCCCCGAGCCACCACCCCTTCTCGGACAGCCCAAAGACCCTCCCCGGGTCACCACAGAGACCCCCAAACCCCCCCCTCCGAGACATCACCGCAACCACATCCGCCCCTCCCCCCAGAGACCCCCCCCCAGACCCCATCCCCCCCCAGCTCACCCTAGAGACACCCCCTCCCCTCCCCCTCCCCTCCTCTCCCCCCCCGAGCCTCTCACCGCTCAGCTCCCTCCACGTCCCATCTCCCCAGCCGGCACCGGCACCACGACTCCTCCTCCCTCTTCCTCCTTCCTTCTCCTCCTCTTCCTCCGCCCACCGCCCCCCCCCCCGCCCCTTCCTGCCGCTTCCCTCAGCAGCGCCCCCCCGCCCCCCCCCGCCGCTTCCCTCAGCAGCGCCCCCCCGCCCCCCCCGCCGCTTCCCTCAGCAGCGCCCTCCCGCCCCCCCCGCCCCCCCCGCCGCTTCCCTCAGCAGCGCCCTCCCGCCCCCCCCGCCCCTTCCTGCCGCTTCCCTCAGCAGCGCCCCCTCCCGCCACCCCCCCGTGTCTCTCCGTTCCACCTTCCAGCTCCACAAGGACGCGCTGGGGACATAAAGGGACGCGATAAAGGCACACAATGCCGCGATAGGGTCGCGATAGGGGGCGCCCGGCCTTACCGGCCCTACCCCCGACAGCGCCCCCTGCCGCCCCGGCGCCGTCACGGCCGCGGCCTCCTTCAAGGCCCCCTCCGCCCGGTTGCGTCATCACGCTGCGCGCCCCCGCGCCCCCCGCCCCTGAGTTGCGTCATCACGACACGCGCCTGCCGATTGGACGCGCGTCGCCAAAATGCCCGGATCTTAGAGCGGGGCTGAAAGGCGAGGGCTTCTGGACCTTTCCGCGACGTCAGCTCCGCCTCTTCCGGTTTCCAGGCAACCAATCAGCGCTCAAGGCGCTGGAAAGGTTGGCGCGCCTTCTTCAGCCAATCAGTAAAGGGGAAAGGGGAGGGATGGGAGGGAATTGCCTCGTTTTCAAGCGGGCGTCAGCCAATGGGCGGCGGCGGCGGCGCGCAAAGGCTGCTGGGAGGCGCGCACGGGGCGGGTTGTGACGCAGTTTCGCTCCCTCCCTCCTCCCCGCTCCGCGCTGAGGCGGCGGCGGAGGCGCCACCGGCACCGCGGGAGCGGCGCGGAGAGGCCTGGCCAGGCCTGCGCCTCCTTCTCGCTGCTCTTCTTGCACCCTTTGCTTTCGGACAGTGGCGGTAAGCCCCGGGAGAATGTGTGGGAAAGAACCGGGAATCTCTTCCCTTGCTCCGCCGTGCAGGCCGCCGCGGCTCCCTGCGGCCTTTGTTTTGTGGCGTTGCTATGCGAGAGTCGGGGCTGACCTGGGGCTGCGGGGCCTGGTGGGGGTGGGTTGGGGGACGGAGGGCTGCGTGGGTCTTGTATGAAGCGGGAGAGAGGGCTGCAGGGAGGGGTTTGGGGAGGCCTGGCCCCTCTCCGCCGACACCGGGCCCCTGGGCTGGGACTCTCTCGATCGACGCCGGGACCCTCTCGACCACTACCGCTTCCTTGGGCCCTAGTTCCGCCCCAGGCTCCTCTTAGCCACCCCTGGATCCTACTCCACCTGTTCCCCTTGTGGTATTCCTCTCGGGTGTGAGGGTCCTGCCGTGTCCTCCTCTCTGGGTTTGGGAGCTGTTGCCTGTTTGTGTGTCTTGCGCCTTTTTTCCCACCCTGTTACTGGGGTTGTGGGCCACCTACAGCCTCTGTGACCTCAGAAATCCCTGGGTTGGGGTGAAGTTGAGATGCTGAGAGCCAGCTGGACAGAAAGGGCTGAAAGCTCGCTGGATGGCCAGGCCCAAAGGGGAGTGAGCCGTGGAGACAGCTCCAGTATGTTGTTGGACACTAGAGGTGTCTTTAGGGCTCGGTGCTGGGTCAGGTCTCTTCAATGTCTCCATCGCTGAGCTGGGTGTGTGCTGGAGGCTCCCTCAGGCAGCTTGCAGATGGCACCAAGCTGGGTGGGAGCTGAGCTGCTGGAAGGGCAGAAGGGACCTACAGAAGGCTCTGGGCCAGGCTGGAGCCACGGGGGAGGCCAGTGGGATGAGGTCACCAAGTCCAAAGGTTGGGGCCTGCCTTTGGGTCACAACAAGCCCAGGAAGGCTGCAAGCTGGGGGCACAGATGCTGGGAAGTGCCTGGTGGGAAAGGCCCTCGGGGGAGTTGGTGTCAGAGGCTGGAGAGGAGCCAGGGGGTGCCCAGGTGGGCAAGAAGGGCAGCAGCAGCCTGGGTTGGAGCAGCAGTGGTGTGGGCAGCAGGGCATGGATTGTCCCCTTGGAGAGCTTCCACCACACACCCCCCCAACCCCAGGCCATGGTTCTCCTGGGCAAGCTGCTGGAGCAGGGTGGGGTTGGACTGAGTGAGGTCCAAGAGGTCTTTTCCCGCCACCACCATGGGAGTTGGTAAGGAAGTGAAAAGACTTTGGTCACCACAAAGTTCTCTGCTGGTTTGCTGCTGCTGTGGAAGCTTGAAGGCTCTCCAGGACATCCCTGTAGTTAGTGCTTAACATGGGACAATTACTGGTGTGAGGTTAACTGCTTTGGCTTCCAGTGGCACTGGGATGGCTGCAGAGGGTGGTGGGACACAGCTGAGGGTCCCCAAAGCCTAGATTTGGAGTCACCTTTCTCAGCAGGGATAAAAAGATGGTTTGATGGCTTCAGTCTGGTGGGCTTTGGCTCTCTGCTTGGTTCCTCGTGGTGAGGAGGATCTAAAATGAGCTGCAACTGGAGAGCTATGGAGAAGGTTCCAAAATGTAGGAGTGGAGCAGGAGCAGCTTGCCCAGGGGCACCATGGCCAGGGGAGGGATTGGAAGCTCTCCACAGCCTCTCTGGGCAGCCTGCTCCAGGCCTCTCCAGCAGCCTCACCCCAAACAAGTTACACCTCCTGGCTGCCCCTTGGGTGCCCCTTGGGCCCTGGGCACCACTCAGCAGATGCCAGCCCCAGGCTCTTGCCCCCCACAGCTCCTTGAGCTCTTGCTGAGCATTGCTCAGATCCCCTCTGGGGCTGCTCTGCTCCAGCCTCAGCAACCCCCAGGGCCCTCAGCTGCTCTTCACATCTCCTCCAGGCCCTTCCCTTCCTTTGTCGTTCTCTGGCCCTCAGCCTTTCTCCAGCACTTCCCAGGCTCTGCCCTGGGCAGCCCAGCTCTGGCCCCAGCCCTGCAGCTGTGGCCTCCCCAAGGCAGAGCAGAGGGGCAGCAGAACCTTCCTGCTGCTGCCACACTCTGCCCCATGCCCCCCACCCAGGACACCTTGCTGGCTGCTGGGCACCTCCTTGCTGTCCCCCAGCACCCCCATCTCCTTCTCCTGGCAGCTGCTCCCCAGCAGCTCCCCCCTGGGCTGTGCTGCTGCAGGAGGCTGTCCCTGCCCGGGGCAGGACCCTGCCCTTGCTCTGCTTGGCCTTCAGGAGGTTCCTCTCCCCCAGCTCTCAGCCTGCCCAGGGCTCCCTGGCTGCCAGCACAGCCTCAGGGCTGTCAGCACTGCTCCCAGCAGCAAACTAGCTGAGATGTTCTGGAGACCTTTAAGCAGAGCTGGCTCAGGGCAGAAGTACTGTGTCTGGGTGTCTTCACCTGGGGCTCACAGCTGGGACTGAGGTCAGGAAGCATCTCCTGATGTCACCAACCTGTGAGTCTGCTCCTTTGGAGGGCTCTGACTGTGCTTTAAATTCCTTTTGGTGGACCTCAGCTGCCTCTCCTGTGGTCTGTGGCAGGAGGCCTGCAATTATTGACCAAGCTCAGCCATGAGCGAGATGAACCCTTGAATCTTTCTAGCTGGGCTGTGTCTGAGACCTCATTTTTTCCTTTTTCCAGGATTAGAAGACAACTCTGAAGATGTTCAACAAGTCCTTTGGGACCCCCTTTGGGGGCAGCACTGGATTTGGGACTTCTTCCACCTTTGGACAAAGTGAGTGATGGAGCTGAGGTGACTTTTCCAGGCCTTGAGGGCTTTGTTTTCCTGGAGGATCAGCTCCTGGTTGGGATTCTGTGGGTGGCATGGAGTTGGAAAGGTGCTGGGCTTGTGAGATGGCTGTGAGTGGAGGAGCCCCCAGGGTGGTCTCCTCCTGGGGCCCAGCTTGGGGGGGTTAGGAGGTTCCAAGATTCCAGAGGTATGAAGACTTCTTTTCAGGAAGGGGTTGGAAGAATCCAACTCTGCTGGAGAGCTTTGGGCAGGGGAGGGATGGAGGTGGAGTCTCCTAGGATTTGGAGGGAAGACTTCCAGGGAGAAAGCTTGGAATGGGGGAGGGAATGTCCTCAGGACAGAGATGGAGTGAGTGGTACTGGAATCATCTGGGTTGGGAGATCTTGAAGGTGATGGAGGCCAAGCCATGGCTCAGCACTGCCCCAGCACCACCACCCCATGGCCCTCAGCTCCCAACCCCAACAGTTTCCCAACCCCTCCAGCCATGGGGACTCCACCACTGCCCTGGGCAGCCTGCCACAGGCCTGGGCAAGCCTCAAGGGGCACAAATTGTCCTTCAGGGCCAAGATCAGGCTCCTCTGGGCCACCTTGAGGTGGTTTTTCTCAACCTGTTCCTTCTCCCTTGGGAGAAGATCCCAAGCTCCACCTGGCTCCAGTCTCCTCTCAGCTGGAGGCATTCAGACAGATTCCAAACTGGCAGCAGAAAAACCTGCTGGAGCGTAAAACTTGGTGGAGGCTTTGCAGAACTGTGGCTCTGTTCTGGGTGACTTCAGCTCCTGACATGGAAGAAGTTCTTGAGCAGGAGGTTGGGGAGGGCCTGTTTGAGGTCAGGCAGAGAGCTGGGAGCTGCCCCCTGGCTGGCAGCAGCCCAGGGCAGGGGGTTTGGGGCTCTGAGCTCTGCTTGGAGCTGTCCCTGCTGGCTGCAGGGGGCTTGGGCTGGGTGAGCTTGGAAGTCCCTTCCAACCCATTCCATGGCCTTTAAGGTACCTCCAACCTGTTCCATGACCTTTGAAGCTCTTTCTAACCCTTTCCGTGATTCCATGACCTCCGAAGGCACTTTCAATCCAACCCATTCCATTATTCCATCACCTTTGGAGGCGTCTCCAACCCATTCCATTACTCCATCACCTTTGCAAGTGCCTCCAACCCAACTTCTTCCATGACTCCATGACCTTGGAAGGTGCCTTCAACCAACCCATTCCTTGACTCCATGAGCTCTGAAGGTGCCTTCAACCCATTCTATGACTCCATCCCCTTGGAAGGTGCTTCCAACCCATTCCATGACCTTGGAAGGTCTTTCCAACCCAACCCATTCCATGAAATGTTGTAGTCTTTGCCCGGAGTGTTTTGGGTTCTCCTCCACCTGCTTGGGTTGTGGCTTCACCCAGGCTCTGCTGTTCCAGGTGCTGGCTTTGGTACCACCAGTGGAGGAGCCTTTGGCACCTCAGCCTTTGGCTCCAACAGCAACACAGGAGGCCTCTTTGGGACGACCCAGACTAAGCCAGGTATGGTTGTGGTGGGCTGGAGTGAAGCCTGGTGAAGAGAATCCCAGGATCCCAGCATGGTGTGGTGGTGGGAAGGGACCTCTGGAGCTCTCTACAGGAGGAGGCTCCACAACCTCTCTGGGCAGCCTGCTCCAGGCCTCTCCAGCAGCCTCACCGCAAGCAAGTTGCTCCTGCTGGCACCTCCTGGCTGCCACTTGCTGTCCCTTGAGCCCTGGGCACCACTCAGCAGATGCCAGCCCCAGGCTCTTGCCCCCCACAGCTCCTTGAGCTCTTGTTGAGCATTGCTCAGATCCCCTTTGGGGCTGCTCTGCTCCAGCCTCAACAGCCCCCAGGGCCCTCAGCTGCTCCTCACAACTGCTCCAGAGCCTTTCCCACCTTTGTTGTCCTCCTCTGGCCCTCAGCCTCTCCCCAGCCTCCCCCAGACTCTCTCTAGCACTTCCCAGGCTCTGACCTGGGCAGTCCAGCCCTGGCCCCAGCCCTGCAGCTGTGGCCTCCCCAGGGCAGAGCAGAGGGGCAGCAGAACCTCCCTGCCCCTGCTGCTGCCCACACTCTGCTCCATGACCCCCGGGGCACCTTGCTGGCTGCTGGGCACCTCCTTGCTTGTCCCCCAGCACCCCCAGCTCCTTCTCCTGCCAGCTGCTCCCCAGCAGCTCCCCCCTGGGCTGTGCTGCTGCAGGAGGTTGTCGCTGCCCAGGGGCAGGACCCTGCCCTTGTCCTGCTTGGCCCTCAGCAGCTTCCTCAGCCCAGGCTCTCAGACTGGGCAGGTCAAGAGAGGGGAAAGGGAAAGGAAGACCTTGGAAAGCAGAACAAAAAAGCACCAAAGCCCCCAGAAGGAACCAAACCACCACAACCCCAAGAAGTCACTCCCTAGGCCCCCTCATGGCCCTTGGTTAATTGTCCCTCTCTGTCTGCAGGAGGATTGTTTGGTTCCAGCACCTTCAGCCAGCCTGCCACCTCCTCCACCAACACAGGCTTTGGCTTTGGCACTTCCACTGGCACCTCCACCAGCCTCTTTGGCACCACCAGCACTGGGGGAGGCCTCTTCTCCTCCCAGAACAATGCGTTCACCCAGAACAAACCTGTTGGCTTTGGAAGTGAGTCCAACCTTCTGTCACCCTCCTGAGGGCCTGGGCTTGAAGGGACCTGGAGGTGCTCCTCAGGTGGCACCATGGAGGGTTTGGTTTGAGGATGTAGTTATGGACCTCAGCAGCCAAGGCCAAGCTTGGGGTGGTCCAAATCCCATAGCTGGGAGCTGGCTTTGGAAGTGAGTCCAACTTCTGTCACCCTCCTGGGGGTCCGGGCTTGAAGGGACCTGGAGGTGCTCCTCAGGTGGCACCATGGAGGCTTTGATGGCTTTGGTTTGAGGATGCAGTTATGGATTTCAGTAGCCAAGGTCAAGCTTGGGGTGGTCCAAATCCCATAGCTGGGAGCTGGCTTTGGAAGTGAGTCCAACTTCTGTCACCCTCCTGGGGGTCCGGGCTTGGTGGGGCCTGGAGGTGCTCCTCAAGTGGCAACTTGGAGGCTTTGGCTTTGGTTTGAGGACCTAGTTCTGGACCTCAGCAGCCAAGATCAAGCTTGAGGTGGTCCAAATCCCATAGCTGGGAGTGGAGAAGCCATGAGGTGCAATTGGTTGGCCTGGGGATCTTGGGGGTCATCTTGATGTCCTTTTTGGGCCTGCTGGTTGAGGTCACTTTGAGTTGGGTTTGTTCCTGCTGCTTGGACCACCTCTGAAAAGCTGCTGGAGACCCCCACAGCCAAAGCAGCTCCTTGGAGATCATTCTGAGGAGAGCAGAGGGACCTCTGGGAGGGGGGGAAGAAGCTCCTCGGGACCTCTGACAGGGAGGAGAAGCTCTCAAGGCTCTCTGAGAGGGATGGAGAAGCTGTGGAGGGCCTCTGGGGGGGACAGGGATGGAGGAGCTGTGGAGGGCCTCTGGGGGGGGCAGGGAGGAGGAGCTGTGGAGGACCTCTGGGGGGGGCAGGGATGGAGGAGCTGTGGAGGACCTCTTGGGGAGGGGGGCAGGGATGGAGGAGCTGTGGAGGACCTCTTGGGGAGGGGGGCAGGGATGGAGGAGCTGTGGAGGACCTCTTGGGGAGGGGGGCAGGGATGGAGGAGCTCTTGAGGGGCCTCAACACCTGGAATCTTCTTCCTGTTCCTGGCTGCTCCTTCTCCACTCATCCTTGAGATGATGACTTGGGAGCAGAACCTTCCCCTCCCAACCTCTCCATCCTCACCTCTGCTGCCAGGGTTGGTTTGGGGTTTTTGGGGGGCTGTTTCCTTCCCTTTTCAGGTTTTATCCTCACAACTTTTCCTTTTTTCCAAGACTTTGGAACCAGCACCAGCAGTGGAGGCCTCTTTGGAACCACCAACACCACCTCCAACCCTTTTGGAAGCACTTCTGGGTCTCTCTTTGGGCCAACCAGCTTCACAGCAGCTCCTACTGGGACAACCATCAAGTTCAATGTGAGTCTGGGGGCTTCCTCCTGCAGCTGAGTGTCCCCAGAGAAATCCCCCAAACCCTCCCCCAGAAAACAGCAATTTGAGGACTTCTTGAGGTCAGCTTCTGGCTTGGTCACTTGGGGAGCTCCACAAGGTTCTGAAATTATTCCAAATTATCCCTTCTGTGCTGGAGGTGGTGGGAAGGGAGCTCTGGAGCCCACCCAGGCCAGGGGCACCATGGCTGAGGGGGGTTGGAAGCTCTCCACAACTTCTCTGGGCAGCCTGCTCCAGGCCTCTCCAGCATCCTCACCCCAAACAAGTTGCTCCTGCTGGCACCTCCTGGCTGCCACTTGAAGCCTGGGCAGCATTCAGCAGATGCCAGCCCCAGGCTCTTGCCCCCCACAGCTCCTTGAGCTCTTGTTGAGCATTGCTCAGATCCCCTCTGGGGCTACTCTGTTCCAGCCTCAACTCCCCAGCTCCCTCAGCTGCTCCTCACAGCTCCTCCAGGCTCCTTCCCCACCTTTGTTGTCTTCCCCTGGCCCCCAGCCTCCCCTGGACTCTCCCCAGCACTTCCCAGGCTCTGCCCTGGGCAGCCCAGCCCTGGCCCCAGCCCTGCAGCTGTGGCCTCCCCAGGGCAGAGCAGAGGGGCAGCAGAACCTCCCTGCCCCTGCTGCTGCCCACACTCTGCTCCTTGCCCCCCAGGACACCTTGCTGGCTGCTGGGCACCTCCTTGCTGTCCCCCAGCACCCCCAGCTCCTTCTCCTGCCAGCTGCTCCCCAGCAGCTCCCCCCTGGGCTGTGCTGCTGCAGGAGGTTGTCCCTGCCCAGGGGCAGGACCCTGTCCTTGCCCTGCTTGGCCTTCAGGAGGTTCCTCTACCCCAGGTCTGCCATAGGCCACCTGAGGGCTCCAGATAGGCCTTCAGTGGGGCAGAGCTGAGCTTCCTGGCTGAGTTGCCTTTCAGAATGGGCTGAAGAACATCTTGGAGGTTGGGAAGTGGTGGAGGGTGGCTTGGAAGAGCAGATAGGATGGGAAGGGGATCCCTGGAATCTCCTGGGCCTTAGTGTCCTCCCCCCAAATCCTGCTCCCTGCAGGTGTTTGGAGCTCCAGGTGCTGCCCACAGGAGCCTTCTGCTCCACCTCCTGCTTCAGTTAGAGGCTCTACCAACACCTGGAGAGAGGGTTTGGACCCAGACCAGCCTGGATTGCTTTAGTTTGATGTCCTTCCTCTTGCCTTGCAGCCCCCAACTGGCACTGACACCATGGTCAAGTCTGGGGTGAGCACCAACATCAACACCAAGCACCAGTGCATCACAGCCATGAAGGAGTACGAGAGCAAGTCCCTGGAGGTCAGTCAGGAGGCCTCCAAGCCTCCTGGGGGCTGCTTTTGGGGCTGGAAGAAGGCATTTGGGGCAATAATGAGCACCCAGGGCCTGGCCCAGGCCCTGCCAGAGCTTGGGGCCTGGCTACCCCCTGGCCCTGCTAGAGCTTGGAGGTTCCCCCCAGGGCTCTTGGAGATCCTGGACCCCCTCCACCCCACTTCCTTCCAGATCTTGGAACCTTTCCAGACCCTGTCTAGGTCTTTTAGAGCTGAGCTCCAGCCTTGCCATGCTCCAGCTCCTGTTGGAGCTGCTGAGGCAGTGTGGGGTGGAGCTCAGTGCTTTGGTAGCAGTTGGTGTTCTCCAGGCTTCAGCTGACCTTTGAGTAGAAAACCTCCTGGGAAGCATCCAAAGAGCTCAACCCAACTCCAGATGCTCCAAGACCTCTACTAAAGGTCATCAAGGCCAACCAGAAGTGGAGGTCTTGGAGCTTTCCTTGGTGTCTTGAACTTGGCATTGGGTTGAGGATTGTGTGAGGACCTTCAGAGGTCACCAAGGCCAGCCAGGAATGGAGGTCTTGGTGCTTCTCATGGTGTCCTCATCCTAAAGTTGGGTTGAGGATTGTGTGAGGACCTTCAGAGGACACCAAGGCCAGCCAGGAATGGAGGTCTTGGAACTTTTCCCTGGTGCCTCCATGCTGAGGCTGGGTTTGAGCATGGTGTGAGGTTCTTGAAGTTGTTCTGAGCTCCTCTGTGGCTTCTTCCTTCCCCAGGAGCTTCGTTTGGAGGACTACCAAGCCAACAGGAAAGGTCCTTCCAACCCAGTTGGAGCAGGAGCAGCTGCTGGGCTCTTTGGGTCCTCTACAGCCACATCCAGCACAGCCACAGGGCTCTTTGGCTCCTCCACCACCAACACAGGATTCTCCTATGGCCCCAACAAAACTGCCTTTGGCACCAGTGAGTGCTGCTGCCAGGGCTTCATGCGGGCTGGGCTTGGAGGCACCTTCCAAGCTCACCCAGCCCAACCCCCCTGGAGCCAGCAGGGACAGCCCCAAACCCCCTGCCCTGGGCTGCTGCCAGCCAGGGGCAGTCCCCACCTCTCTGGGGGACCTCAACCAGGCTCTCCCCAGCCTCCTGCTGAAGAATTTCTTCTTTCTCTCTGTCTCCTCTGAAGAATCAGGGAATTGTTTTGGTGAGAGAAGACCTTGGAGTCCAAGCATGGCTCCAGCACTGCCCCAGCTCCACCACCCCATGGCTTCAGCTCCACAGCTTCCCAACTCCTCCAGCCATGGGGACTCCACCACTGCCCTGGGCAGCCTGCCACAGGCCTGGGCACCCCTCAAGGGGCACAAATTGCTCCTCAGGGCCAAGCTCAACCTCCCCTGCCACAACCTGAGGCCATCTCCTCTTGGCTCAACCCTCAGGAGCAGCCCTTGAGCCCCAGCTGGCTGCAAGCTGCTCTCAGGGAGCTGCAGAGAGCCACAAGGTCTCCCCTCAGCCTCCTCTGCTGCAGCCTCAACCCCCCCAGGGCCCTCAGCTGCTCCTCACAACTTCCCCAGACCCCTCCCCAGCTTCCTTGCCCTGCTCTGGCCCTGCCCCAGCCCTCAAGGTCCTCCTGGCAGGGAGGGCCCAACCCTGCCCCCAGGCTTGCAGCTGTGGGTTCCCCAGTGCCCAGCCCAGGGGCACAATCCCTGCCCTGCTCCTGCTGCCCACACCATTGCTGCTCCAGCCCAGGCTGCTGCTGCCCTCCTTGCCCACCTGGGCACCCCCTGCCTCCTCTCCAGCCTCTGACACCAACCCTTCCCCCCTGCCCAGGTCCCTTGGCTCCCACAGACTGAGGGGAGTTTGCTGAAGGCTCCAACCCAACCCACTTCCACCTGAAGCTGCAGGGCCCCTGGAGCTTTGCTGCTCCCTGGAATTGCAGCCCTCTTGCCCTCTGGGAATCTACTCCAGGTGGCTTTGGATGCCCTCCTTGAGGACTTCCCCCCCAGGTTTGTGTCTCTCTTGCAGGTACAACTGGCTTTGGGACAGGGACCACAGGGGGTCTCTTTGGCCAGCCCTCCCAGACCTCCAGCTTGTTCAGCAAACCCTTTGGCCAACCAACCACAACCCAGAACACAGCTTTCTCCTTTGGGAACACCAGCCTGGGGCAGGCCAACACCAACACCATGGTGAGAGGCAGCTCTGCAACCCTTCAAGCTCCCCCTGGTCCCCCACAGCTTTTCACCCCCTTCTCTTCATGGTCCTCCTCCACAGCCCCTTTTGCCCCTCTCTTTCTCCTCCTCCACAGCCCCTTTTGCCCCTCTCTTTCTCCTCCTCCACAGCCCCTTTTGCCCCTCTCTTTCTCCTCCATCTCTCAATGTTCTGGCAGGGAGAGCCCAGCCCAGGGGCACAATCCCTGCCCTGCTCCTGCTGCCCACACCATTGCTGCTCCAGCCCAGGCTGCTGCTGCCCTCCTTGCCCACCTGGGCACCCCCTGCCTCCTCTCCAGCCTCTGCCCCCAGCCTGGAGCCTTCCTGGCTTTTCTGTGCCCCAGGGGCAGGTCCCAGCCCTTGCCCTTGGTGCCCTCATCCCATTGGCCTCCCCTATGGCTCCAGACCCCTCTGTAGCTCCCTCCTGCCCCTGCAGCAGTTCAGCTCCTACCCAGCTTGGTGCCATCTGCCAGCTTGAGGGTTTCTTGATTCTCTGACAGCAGGTTTGGGCCATCAGAAGTCCTTCCTGTGTGGTCTTCAGCACAGTTCTTTCCTTCCAGGGTCTCTTTGGGGTCACCCAACCTTCCCAGACTGGCAGCCTCTTTGGAAGCCCTGCAAACACCAATGCTGGCACTGGCTTTGGCACTGGCACTGGGCTCTTTGGACAGGCCAGCACAGGCTTTGGGGTCGGTGGCTCGGTAAGACCTGACCTGAGGGCCTTCAAAACCCTCCCCCCAAGACCAGGGGACAGCAACCTAGCTGGCTTAGAGACCTGGCCCCAGGGCCTGCTCTCCAGCCCCTGGGAGCTGAGGTGCAAATGAGAGAGGTTTTGTGTGGAGGCAACAGAAGGTCAAGAGGAAAGTTAATTCTGTGGTGTTCATTGGGGGTGTGGTGGTTGAGCTTCCAACCAAGCAGCGGCTTGGGTGAGTGGGCAGCAGAGCTCCAGCACCAGCATGGAATGGTTTGGGTTGGAGAAGACCTTGAAGGTCCCTGGGGTCCCAGCACAGCCCCAGTATTGCCCCAGGGCACCACCACCCCATGGCCCTCAGCACCACAGCTCCACAGCTCCCCCACCCCTCCAGCCATGGGGACTCCACCACTGCCCTGGGCAGCCTGCCACAGGCCTGGGCAAGCCTCAAGGGGCACAAATTGCTCCTCAGGGCCAAGCTCAACCTCCCCTGACAACCTGAGGCCATCTCCTCTTGGTCCAGCCCTCAGGAGCAGCCCTTGAGCCCCAGCTGGCTGCAAGCTGCTCTCAGGGAGCTGCAGACAGCCACAAGGTCTCCCCTCAGCCTCCTCTGCTGCAGCCTCAACCTCCCCAGGGCCCTCAGCTGCTCCTCACAACTTCTCCAGAGCCTTCTCCTCCTTCCCCAGACCCCTCCCCAGCTTCCTTGCCCTGCTCTGGCCCTGCCCCAGCCCCCAAGCTCCTCCTGGCAGGGAGGGCCCAAGCCTGCCCCCAGGCTTGCAGCTGTGGGCTCCCCAGTGCCCAGCCCAGGGGCACAATCCCTGCCCTGCTCCTGCTGCCCACACCATTGCTGCTCCAGCCCAGGCTGCTGCTGCCCTCCTTGCCCACCTGGGCACCCCTCAGCTTCTTCAGATGGAGTCCTCCCATGACAGTTGCTGCCACCTCCAATGTTCCACAGGACCTAAGCCACCACTGATGGGAGTTTGGGTGGTGTGGTCCAAGCTGTGCCTTGGCTTCATCCTCCCTCCTTCCCCAGTTTCATCTTTTTCTTCCTTGCAGACCCTGTTTGGAAACAAACCAGCTGGATTTGGAACCACCACCACCAGTGCTCCCTCCTTTGGCACCACCACTGGTGGAGGCCTCTTTGGTAAGGACCCAACATTGACCTCAGGAACCAATCCATATCCTCCCAGGCTGGGTTGAGATAAGACAAAAAGGTGGAGCTAAAGGACCTGGAACTCATCCTGCACTTACCCCACAGCCCTGGCTGCTGGTGGGAAATGCTGAGGGGTGTTGGGTTGGGGAAGGGAGGAAACATCTGGGTGCTGCTTGGTGTCTTTCTTCATGGGGCTTCCACCTGGCTCAGAAGGTGCAGGGAAGGACAAGGCTGAACTTGAGAGTGTGGGCAGCAGCAGGGGCAGGGAAGTTCTGCTGCCCCTCTGCTCTGCCCTGGGGAGGCCACAGCTGCAGGGCTGGGAAGTGCTGAAGAGTCTAGGGTGGGCTGGGGGAGGGTGAGGGGCAGAGGAGGACAACAAAGGTGGGAAGGAGCCTGGAGAAGTTGTGAGGAGCAGCTGAGGGCCCTGGGGGCTGCTGCTGAGGCTGGAGCAGAGCAGCCCCAGAGGGGATCTGAGCAATGCTCAGCAAGAGCTCAAGGAGCTGTGGGGGGCAAGAGCCTGGGGCTGGCATCTGCTCAGGGGTGCCCAGGGGACAGCCAGGAGGTGCCAGCAGGAGCAACTTGTTTGGGGTGAGGCTGCTGGAGAGGCCTGGAGCAGGCTGCCCAGAGAGGCTGTGGAGCCTCCTCCTGTGCAGAGCTTCCAACCCCCCCTGGCCATGGATGTCCCTGGGGCAAAGCTGCTGGGGATGCCCCTGGCCTGGGGGAGCTCCAGAGGTCTCTTCCCACCCCTCCCAGCCAGCATTCTGTGATCTCAGAGCTGGGTTGTGCTTGGATCCCATCAGAGCTCTGCCTTTGAGCCCTGTGCTGCTCCAGCCCTGGGGTCTTTCCTTCTTGCTGGGTAAGACCAAGGTGGGACTGTGTGGCCTGCAGAGTATCAAAGGACAGCCACCCCTGAGCCACTGGTGGGGATGGATTTTAAGCCATGTTTGGACTTGGAGCTGAGCTGGTGTCAGGTTCATGAGGTTCTGCTCTTCTCTTGAAGGTTTTGGTGCCAACACCACTGGGAACACTTTGTTTGGTAACAAGCCTGCAACAGGGACCCTGGGGACCGGCCTTGGGACTGGCTTTGGGACAGGTAAGCCCTGGAACCAGCTGCTTCCACAGCTGCCTAAGGTTTAGTCCTCACACCTGAGAGAGGAGACAGTCTTGGACAGAAGGTTAAAGATGTTTTGACCTGGGAGACATGAACCAAAGCTAGGCTGGGAAGGGCCTGGAGGAACTTGGTGTGATAGGAAGTGACTCTGCCCTTGGTAGGCTGTTGGAACTGGAGCAGGAACAGCCCTTGGGCAGCCTGCCACAGGCCTGGGCACCCCTCAAGGGGCACAAATTGTGCCTCAGGGCCAAGCTCAACCTCCCCTGCCACAACCTGAGGCCATCTCCTCTTGGCCCAGCCCTCAGGAGCAGCCCTTGAGCCCCAGCTGGCTGCAAGCTGCTCTCAGGGAGCTGCAGAGAGCCACAAGGTCTCCCCTCAGCCTCCTCTGCTGCAGCCTCAACCCCCCCAGGGCCCTCAGCTGCTCCTCACAACTTCTCCACAGCCTTCTCCTCCTTCCCCAGACCCCTCCCCAGCTTCCTTGCCCTGCTCTGGCCCTGCCCCAGCCCTCAAGGTCCTCCTGGCAGGGAGGGCCCAAGCCTGCCCCCAGGCTTGCAGCTGTGGGCTCCCCAGTGCCCAGCCCAGGGGCACAATCCCTGCCTGCTCCTGCTGCCCACCCCATTGCTGCTCCAGCCCAGGCTGCTGCTGCCCTCCTTGCCCACCTGGGCACCCCCTGCCTCCTCTCCAGCCTCTTCCCCCCCAGGCACTTCCCAGCCCCTCTGCCCCAGTCTGGAGCCTTCCTGGGCTTGCTGTGCCCCAGGGGCAGGTCCCAGCACTTGCCCTTGGTGCCCTCATGCCATTGCCCTCCCCCATGGCTCCAGACCCCTCTGGAGCTCCCTCCTGCCTCTCCAGCAGCTCAGCTCCCACCCAGCTTGGTGCCATCTGCACCCTGCCTGAGGGAGCCTCCAGCCCTCCCCCAGCTCAGTGATGAAGACATCCAAGAGCCCTGGCCCAGCACTGAGCCCTGGGGACACCTCTGGTGTCCAGCCACCAGCTGGAGCTGTCTCCATTCTCCACCACCCTTTATCCCCAACCACCTCCAGCCACTTTGTCCACCCAGTTTCTACCCATCCAGACCATGAGTGGTGCTGGTGATGGTGTCCAAAGCTGGAGCAGATCCAGCTGGCCACCTGCATAGCTTGGCTCTCCAGCACTGAGAGCTCTCAGAAGCTGTAGGCACTTCTGGACCTCCTAACCTCTCTTGCAATTAGTTCTTTGGGGCATGTGGGTTGGTGATGGTCTTGTGCTCAACCCCAAACATCTCTCCTGTCCTTGTGCAGCTCTTGGAGCAGGCCAGACCTCCCTGTTTGGCAACACCCAACCCAAGCTGGGTGGGACCCTTGGGACAGGAGCATTTGGAGCTCCAGGCTTTAACACTTCAACAGCAACCCTGGGCTTTGGAGCTCCTCAGCCTGCTGTGGGTGAGTAAGATAGCAGGCCAGGTTGGACCTAAAGATGAGAGGACCTCCCAGCAAAGCCCTTTGGAGGGGATGGAGATGTTTGGGGCAGCTGTTTGGGAGCCTACTCTCTTCTCCCTCGCTGTGGAGAGGACCTTTCCTTGGTGCTAGTCAACATAGGGTCATGGCAGCCCAAGCTGGGAGCCACCCAACTGCTGACCTTCTTTGGCCACAGCCTGGTCTAGAGCAGTCTCAGCCCTCATCCAGCTGGATCTCCAAAGCTGAAGGGTCCATCACTTCCTTGTGGAGGTCCTTCCCAGAGCAGATTGGCCTTGGTGGGGACAATGTTCCTCTTGTGTCCTCTTGGAACCTCCTCAGGGGTAACTTGGCTGTACCTCTGTGGGGCTTCATCTCTAAAGGGAGTCTTATTCTCTTGGTGGCCTCCCTTGAAACATTGGACCACGGTGAGGAGGTCCCTCCTGAGCCTTCAGGGCCAGAGGAGGGGGCCATGGTGAGGAGGTTCCCCCTGAGCCTTCAGGGCCAGAGGAGGGGGCCGTGGTGAGGAGGTCCCTTCTGAGCCTTCCAGGGTTGCAGTGTTGGAACTCAAAGGGTGTGACCATGATGAGAAGGCTTCTCCTGAGCCTCCCTAGTCAATCATCTCCACTGCTGTTGTTCTTCCAGCCCTGACAGACCCCAGTGCCTCTGCTGCCCAGCAGGCCCTGCTCCAGCAGCACCTCAACAGCTTGACCTACTCCCCCTTTGGAGACTCTCCGCTCTTCAGGAACCCCATGGCAGACCCCAAGAAGAAGGAGGAGGTGAGTCCCACCTGGATTGTCCTCACTGGAGGCCTCAGCTTTCAACCCACTTCCAGTTCTCCTCACTGGGAGCAGCCAGCAGTGGTCACCTCTGCCCTGCCAAGCTGGTGCAAAGTGGCATTTGATCTTCTCCAGGACCCAAACTCCACCTCCTGTGGCTTCCTTCACTCCTCCTGAGCCTTTGGCTGTGGAGTTCTTGCTGCAGGTTGTGGGAAGGCAGCTGGGGCCTGGTCCATGCTTGGAGTATCTTCAGTGCTTAGCTTCAGCTTTGCTTGGGGCACCTCTTAGGACAGCCTCTGGTCAACCATCCCCTACCTGAGGATTCCTGCCCTGCCCCAGGAGGTCTCCTGAGGCCTTCCTGCCCTCCTGGGGCCCTCCCTTCCCTCCCTGCCCTGGGAGGAGGTCCAACCAACTTGTTGGCTCTTGGTGGCCCCCCCACAAAGCTTCTGTTCTTGCCTTTGGTGGCAGCAAAGAGATGGAGCCAACTTTTGCCTCTCTTACCCCAAAGCCTTCCAAGAAGCCATCTGGCACCTCCTGACTCTTCCCTTATCTCCTCCTCCTCACCCTGCAGAGGCTGAAGCCGACCAACCCAGCAGCTCAGAAGGCTTTGACCACCCCAACCCACTACAAGCTGACTCCCCGGCCGGCCACCAGGGTGCGGCCCAAGGCTCTGCAGTCCGCAGGCTCCGCCAAGTCTCAGCTCTTCGATGGCCTGGATGATGACGAGCCTGCCCTCTCCAACGGGGCCTTCATGCCCAAGTGAGTTGGGGTTTGGCCTTCTCCAGGGGTGGGGGAGGGAGGGGGTGGTGGAAGAACCTTGTGCTGAAGTGGGGGGAGGCGGTGGGAAGCCCTCAGTCTCGGGAGAGGTTGAAAGGCTGTGGAGCGACCGAGGGAGCTGGGGGGGAACTCGGGAGGTGAGGAGGTGGAGATGGGCAGGAGCAGGTGGGGAGGGCTGGGCTTGGAGGGGGGGCAAGGCAGGGCCCAGAGGGAGTTGGAGGGTGGCTCGGGGGAGGTCCAGAGGGAGTGGAGGGGAGGCCAAGGGAGGGTCCAGAGTGAGTTGGGGGTGGACCAAAGGAGGGTCTGGTGTTGGGGGGGCCAGGAGCGGGTCTGGAGTGCAGGGGACGCCAAGGGAGGGTCCAGGGGGAGTTGGGGGTGGACGCCAAGGGAGGGTCCAGGGGGAGCAGACCAGGAAGGTCCAGAGTTGAGGCCATTTCCTGAGAAATTTGGCTGTTAGGAGCTTTAGAGGTCTGAAGTTGTCCTGAGATGACCTCCACCTTAGATGTGAAGGCCAAAGAAGGTCCAGAATTGAGGTCATCTCTTGACAACTTGGGATTTTAGGACCTTTAGGGGTCTAAGGCTGTCCTGAGATGGCCTCAGCTTTGGATGTGGAGGTCAAAGGAGGTCTAATTGAGGTCATCTCCTGAGAGCTTTAGCTGCTAGGACCTTTAGAGGTCTGAGGTCCAAAATCAAGGTTATCTTACGAGACCTTTACAACTTCATTGACCTTCACATCTAAGGCTGAGGTCCTCTCAGGATGGTTTTAAAGGGTAGGACCTGTAGAGGTCTGAAGTTGTCAGGAGATGACCTCAACTTTAAATGTGAAAGCCAAAGAAGGTCTGAAGATGACGTGAGATGACCTCAGTTTTGCAGCCTTAAAGGTCCTAACATCTCAAGCTGCCAGGAGATGACCTCCATTGGAAATGGGAAGGCCAAAGCAGGTCTAAAGCTGAGATCATCTCCTGGGAACTTGAGGTGTTTTCTTGGGAACCAGCAGGGGAAGCCAAGGTCAGGACTCAGAGATGCTCCAGCTGGGTGTAGATATTGAGTGGCCTCCAGCTTGCAGGCAGAGAACCTTGCCATGGGTGTCCTGAAGGCATCCTCTAGTGAAGAACCACCTTGCAGGAGAACCTCCTGAAGCTCAACCAGGGCAGGGTCCAGGAGCTGGGGAGGACTCCTCTTTGTTTTGAGCTTTGCTGATCTTGGCTCTGAAGCTCTCCAGAAGTTTGTCCTTCTCGTAACCCAAAGTCCTGAAGGACTTTTGAAGGTCATCTCACCTTGGTTCCATGCTTGGAGAGGACTTCATAGAATCATAGACTTGGAAGGGACCTCAGGAGTCCTCTAGGACCAGCCCCCCCTGCCATGGACACCTCTTGAGTGTTGAGGAACAGCTCTTCTCTAGCTGGTTCTTGGTCCCTGGAAGGTCTGTCAGCATCTTCTTAACTTCTCCTTTTGGGTTCTCCATGTAGGAAGAGCATCAAAAAGTTGGTGTTGAAGAACCTCAACAGCAGCAAACTCTTCTCCCCTGTCAGTCGTGAGAACGAGGACCTGGCTTCTCCTTCAGAGTACCCAGAGAATGGAGACAGGTTGGTTGCTCCAGCACCTCTAGGTGTAACCATCCCCTGGCCTTTCTTCTTAAGAGGAACCCAAATTGGTCCCCTCCTGTCTCCAAGGGGTCACTGCTAGGCCAAAGAATGAGGTCAGGAGCCTCATCTTGGTTGGGCAGTAGGTGTGGGTTGACCTCTTGGGAGCTCAACTTGTTCTTCCTCTGTGGTCACTCCCCAGAGGGATGGGTGACCTCTGGGGGTGGTGGCTCTGGCTCAAGAGCTGTGGTGAGAAGCTGGGCCATGGCTGCAGGGGTCCTGGGCTGGAGCAGCAATGGTGTGGGCAGGAGGAGCAGGGCAGGGGTTGTGCCCCTGGGCTGGGCACTGGGGAGCCCACAGCTGCAAGCCTAGGGGCAGGGTTGGGCTCTCCCTGCCAGGAGGACCTTGAGGGCTGGGGCAGGGCCAGAGAAGGGCAAGGAAGCTGGGGAGGGGTCTGGGGAAGGAGGAGAAGGCTGTGGAGAAGTTGTGAGGAGCAGCTGAGGGCCCTGGGGGGGTTGAGGCTGCAGCAGAGGAGGCTGAGGGGAGACCTTGTGGCTCTCTGCAGCTCCGAGAGCAGCTTGCAGCCAGCTGGGGCTCAAGGGCTGCTCCTGAGGGCTGGGCCAAGAGGAGATGGCCTCAGGTTGTGGCAGGGGAGGTTGAGCTTGGCCCTGGGCAATTTGTGCCCCTTGAGTGGTGCCCAGGCCTGTGGCAGGCTGCCCAGGGCAGTGGTGGAGTCCCCATGGCTGGAGGGGTTGGGAAGTTGTGGAGCTGTGGTGCTGAGGGTCATGGGGTGGTGGTGCTGGGGCTGTGCTTGGCTGAAGCCTGTAGGGGAGGGAGGGAAGGTTGGTCTTGGGCTGGAGCTTGTAGGGGAAGGAGAGGGGGTGGGAAGTTTGTTCCTGGCCTTGGGACCTGTGGGGGAGGGAGGGAGTGAGGGAAGGTTGGCCCTGGGCTGGAGCCTGGGCGGGAGGGAAGGTTGGCCCTGGGCGGGAGGGAAGGTTGGCCCTGGGCGGGAGCCTGTAGGAGAAGCTTGGTTGGCCATGGGGTGGGACTTGTGGGGGAGGGTTGGTCCTGAGCTGGGGCCTGCTTGCTGTCTCTCTGAGCATCTTTCTCTTCTCCCCCCATTTCTGTGACCCAAATCCCCTGTAGGCCTCACCCCCTCAACTCCTTCCTGCTCTTCCTCCAGGTTCTTCCTGTCGGTGCCCCCGGAGGAGAACCACCGAGCGGATGGGGAGCGTGAGGAGGAGGAGGAGCAGCAGGAGGTGACTCGCTTCTACACCAACCCCATAGCCAAGCCCATCCCCCAGAGCCCTGAGAGCTCTGCCCACAAGCACCACAACAACGTGGACGACACCATCGTGGCCCTCAACATGAGGGCAGCCCTGAGGAATGGGCTGGAGGGCAGCAGTGAGGATGCCTCCTTCCAGGAGGATTCCCTCCAGGACGAGCGGGAGGAGGAGCCAGAAGCCATTCAGCACCCTCATCCTGCAGGTAGGACTGGGAGGGAGGTCAGCACAGCTCGGGGGAGCTCCTCACATACCTGCACTGGAGGTCTCTTGAGCTCTACTTGAGTGCTGGGAGGCAGTGGTGGGAAGGGTTGGGCAGGAAGGGCCAGCACAGGTCATGGAGTCATGGAATGGGCTGGAGGCACCTTCCAAGGTTATGGGATGGGTTAGGTTGGAAGGACCTGCAGTAGTCACTGAATAGTTTGAGTTGGAAGGACCTTCCAGGTCATGGAGTCATGGAAGGGGTTGGACACACCTTCCAAGCTCACCCAGCCCAAGCCCCCTGCAGCCAGCAGGGACAGCCCCAAGCAGAGCTCAGAGCCCCAAACAGCCTGCCCTGGGCTGCTGCCAGCCAGGGGGCAGCTCCCAGCTCTCTGCCTGACCTCAACCAGGCTCTCCCCAGCCTCCTGCTCAAGAACTGCCTCAGATCTACTCCAGATCTCTACTCTTTGAGCTCCAAACCATCTTCCCTTGGCCTGGCCCCACAGCTCCAGCTCCAAACTCTGTGCCCAGCTTGCTGCTGGGCCCCTTCCAGCCCTGCCAGGCCACCAGAAGGTCTCCCTGGAATCTTCTCCATGCTGAACTCCCCCAGCTCTGCCAGCCTGGGGACCCAGCAGAGCCCTTCCAGGAGGCTGTGGCTGCCTCTGTCCCTCCTCCAGCAGCTCCCTGCCGGTGCTGAGTTGAGTCCTGGAGGAGCAGGACCCTGCCCTTGCCCTGCTTGGCCTTCAGGAGGTTCCTCTCCCCCAGCTCTCAGCCTGCCCAGGGCTCTCTTGCTGCCAACACTGCTCCCAGTCTGGTTCCATCAGAAACTAGTTTCAGGGTCCCCTCTATGCTTTCATCCAGGCTGCTGATGAAGATGCTGTTGGAGGTGTTCCAGGCCTGGTGGGACGAGGCCTTGAGCCACCTGGGCTGGGGGAGGAGGTGTCCCTGCCCATGGCAGGGTCTTTGGAGCTGGATGACCTTCAAGGTCCCTTCTAACCCATTCTAGGATTCCATGACTCGGTGACCTCAAAGGTCTCTTCTAACCTCAACAGTTAGGGGGGACCAGGTCCCTTTGGGGGCCCCCAATCTTCCCCCCCCAATCTGGGACCAGGTCTTTTTGGGCCCCTCCTGCAATTCATAGAATCACAGTATCAGTCAGGGTTGGAAGGGACCACAAGGATCATCTAGTTCCAACCCCCCTGCCATGGGCAGGGACACCCCACACTAGATCAGCCTGGCCAGAGCCTCATCCAGCCTGGGCTTAAACACCTCCAGGGACGGGGCCTCGACCACCTCCCTGGACAACCCATTCCAGGGTTTCACCACTCTCATGGTGAAGAACCTCCTCCTCACCTCCAGCCTGAATCTCCCCACCTCCAGCTTCATTCCATTCCCCCTAGTCCTATCACTACCTGAGATCCTGAGCAGTCCCTCCCCAGCCTTCCTGTAGGCCCCCTTCAGATACTGGAAGGCCACAATTAGGTCTCCTCGGAGCCTTCTCTTCTGCAGACTGTACAGCCCCAACTCCTTCAGTCTGTCCTCATAGGAGAGGTGCTCCAGCCCTCTGATCATCCTTGTGGCCCTTCTCTGGACACATTCCAGCACCTCCACATCCCTCTTGTAGTAGGGCCCAGGCCCCATTGGTGACATCCCCCCCTCCCCCATTTGGAAGCAGGTCTCTTTAGGGGCCCAATTTGGGACCAGGTCCCTTGGGCTCTCCCCCCCCATCTTGGGACCAGAGGTTGGAGGCCTCCCAGCAGGCTCTGTCCCCCCCACTCACAGCACTGAGTTCCATCCTTCACCCTTTGCTGTCTCCCTTTTCAACCTCCATCTCTTACCAAACTCAACTCTGGCCCTGCCCCTCTCACCTTGCCCCTGGCCCCGCAGGGATCGTGCTGACCAGAGCCGGGTACTACACCATCCCCTCCCTGGAGGAGCTCTCTGCCTACACCAACGAGCACAACGAGTGCGTCGTCAGCGACTTCACCATCGGCCGCAGAGGTGGGCACGGGGGGGGATGGAGGACCTTCAGCTGAGGCCTTGGGTCCACCTCTGGAAGGGCTTTGTGGGGTCCACCCCTGAAAGGGCTGCTGGGTAGGGCCACCGGCAAGGGTTGTGGGTGACCCCTACCCCACCTGGAAGGTGGTGCCCCCAGCCTGGGCAGGGGCTCCTGGGATTGACCTAGAAGCGTCTGGGGCTGCCTGGAAGGCCTTTGGGGTGGCCCCAGCGTGGCCTGGGGCAGGCTGTTGGGGGGGAGGGGGGAGCAGGGCCCAGCGTGGCCTGGGGCAGGCTGTTGGGGGGGAGGGGGGAGCAGGGCCCAGCGTGGCCTGGGGCAGGCTGTTGGGGGGGAGGGGGGAGCAGGGCCCAGCGTGGCCTGGGGCCACCTGGAAGGCCTTTGGGCTGGCCCTAGAGCCATGAGAGAGGCTGGGAAGAAAGCATCAATCCAGGAGCAGAGGTTCCTGAGGTGCTTGCTGGAGCAGTGCTGATGCTGGGGGGGTCCTGCAGGTTATGGATCCATCTACTTCGAGGGAGAAGTCAACCTGACCAACCTCAACCTGGATGAGATCGTCCACATCCGGCGCAAGGAGGTCATCGTCTACCCTGACGATGAGAAGAAGCCTCCCATTGGGGAGGGCCTGAACAGGTGAGCCTGGGAGGCAGCTTTGAGCCTTTAGTCACCTTCCTGGGTCTGGAGGTACCTCCTAAGAGCTCTCCACCAGGGTTGTGCCCTCAGCTGACATCAGACCTCACCTGTGGGGACAGCTTCAGTCCTTAGATCATCGTCTGGAGATAGCTCTCCACCAGGGTTGTGCCCTCACCTGTGGGGACAGCTTTGAGCCTTTAGTCACCTTCTTGAGTCTTGGAGGTGCCTCCTGAATGCTCCCCCCCAGGGCTGTGCCCTCAGCTGCCATCCCTGAAGGACCTCCAGAGGGTCCTTGGCCAGGAGGCCAGCTGGAGCCTCCAGCTTCAGCCTGAGCATTGCCTCGACCCAGCTGTTGACTTCTCCTCCTTTGGTTGCCTCTCTTCAGACGTGCTGAGGTCACCTTGGATGGTGTGTGGCCCACAGATAAGACCTCCAGGTGCCTGATCAAGAGCCCAGAGCGCTTGGTGGACATGAACTATGAGGGCAGGCTGGAGTCGGTGTCCCGCAAGCAGGGAGCTCGCTTCAAGGAGTACCGCCCAGAGACAGGCTCCTGGGTCTTCAAGGTGAGCTCCTGGGCCTCCAAGGGACCCCTCAGCCCCTTGCAGGGCTCTGGAGGTGTGGTCCTGAAGGCCATGGGGTTGGTTAGGTGGTGGTGGTGAGTGTGGGGGGTGGGTTTGGGTGGCCTTCAAGGGATCTTATCTGAAGTGAGAACCTGCTGAGGACTTGGGGCTCCAAACCTTCTCTGAACTGTGCCCAGTGTGGTGATGGGAAGGGATCTCTGGAGCTTCCCCAGGCTAAGCCCATACTGCTCCAGGAGGGCACCCCCAGGAGCACAGTGGCCAGGAGGGGGTTGGAAGCTCTCCACAACCTCTCTGGGCCTCCTGCTCCAGGCCTCTCCAGGCATTCTCCTGATGGTCAGGTGGAACCTCAAAGACAGCCAAGGTTCTCCTGATGTAGTTTGTCCTCAAGAAGGCTGAAGGTAGAACCTCCTCAGGACTTAGAATTTGAGGTTGCATCTGAAATCCTGGGGGCAGGGTTGGGCCCTCCCTGCCAGAAGGACCTTGAGGGCTGGGGCAGGGCCAGAGCAGGGCAAGGAAGCTGGGGAGGGGTCTGGGGAAGGAGGAGAAGGCTGTGGAGAAGTTGTGAGGAGCAGGTGAGGGCCCTGGGGGGGTTGAGGCTGCAGCAGAGGAGGCTGAGGGGAGACCTTGTGGCTCTCTGCAGCTCCCTGAGAGCAGCTTGCAGCCAGCTGGGGCTCAAGGGCTGCTCCTGAGGGCTGGGCCAAGAGGAGATGGCCTCAGGTTGTGGCAGGGGAGGTTGAGCTTGGCCCTGAGGCACAATTTGTGCCCCTTGAGGGGTGCCTAGGCCTGTGGCAGGCTGCCCAGGGCAGTGGTGGAGTCCCCATGGCTGGAGGGGTTGGGAAGCTGTGGAGCTGTGGTGCTGAAGCCATGGGGTGGTGGTGCTGGGGCCAAGGTTGGACTCCATCCCCTTCAAGGTCTCTTCCAACCTTAACCACTCCATGATTTTCCTCCCTGTAGGACAATCCAACCTCACCACACTGAGCTTTGCAGGTGACCCCAGGCCCTTTTGGGGCTGCCCCAAAGTCCTTCTAGAGGATCTAAGGCTCTTTGGGGTCACCTCAAAGCTTTCCAGCTCAGCCCAAGGCCCTTCTGGGCCTCCCAGGGGTGGGGACATCTGTCCCAGCTGATTGTTAGGAGCCACTTCTGAAAGACCTCCAACATCTCTCCACCCTTTGACCTGTCTTTGTCCTTCTGCTCCCACAGGTTGCTCACTTCTCCAAGTATGGCCTGCAGGACTCAGATGAGGATGAGGAAGATAACTCTTCCAAGGTGGACACCAAGAAGCTCAAAACCACTCCCATGCCACCTCCAGGACTTCTCCCACCCCAACAAATGACCCTCAATGGCAAACCAACCCCTCCAGCTCAGGTAGGATGGGAAGAAGATGACCTCCAACAGGGGAAGTCACCATGGAAGGTGGAGAACGAACTGGTCCTAGGGGTGGGGGTTGGAGAAAGATGGAACAGAGCAGCACCTGGGGCCAACTGAGAAGCTCTTCTGACCCCCTGATGAGTGGTGGCTTGGCCTTGGTAGTTGAGACCCTTCCATGCTGAGGGTGTGGCGGGTTGAGAGGCTTGGAAGGTGGCTTGGAGATGTTTGCCACACATCTGGAAGTCAGCTTGGCCTTGGGAGAATGGTGTGGAACCTGTCCAGGTTGGGCAAAGATCTTCCAAGGGCATGGAGTCCAGCCAGGAGATCCATGGCAGAGATCCACCGGGATGATGACTTCAAGGCGAACCTGGGGATGGGTTGGTGAAGACCTTGAAAGTGATGGAGGCCAAGCAAGGCCTCATGGAGAAGCTTCTCCACCCCTGGGGAGGACCACCCTCTCCTCCTCCATGGGGTTGTGGTTCTGGGGCAGTGCTGAGGCCATGATTGAACTCCACCTTCAAGGTCTTCTCTGGCCAATTCCATGATTGTGGTTGGAAGAGATCTCCAGGATCAGTGCCCCAGCACCACAGCTTCCCAACCCCTCCAGCCATGGGGACTCCACCACTGCCCTGGGCAGCCTGCCACAGGCCTGGGCACTCCTCAAGGGGCACAAATTGCTCCTCAGGGCCAAGCTCAACCTGCCCTGCCACAACCTGAGGCCATCTCCTCTTGGCCCAGCCCTCAGGAGCAGCCCTTGAGCCCCAGCTGGCTGCAAGCTGCTCTCAGGGAGCTGCAGAGAGCCACAAGGTCTCCCCTCAGCCTCCTCTGCTGCAGCCTCAACCCCCCCAGGGCCCTCAGCTGCTCCTCACAACTTCTCCACAGCCTTCTCCTCCTTCCCCAGACCCCTCCCCAGCTTCCTTGCCCTGCTCTGGCCCTGCCCCAGCCCTCAAGCTCCTCCTGGCCGGGAGGTCCCAACCCTGCCCCCAGGCTTGCAGCTGTGGGCTCCCCAGTGCCCAGCCCAGGGCTTCTCAGCCCCGGTTGGCCTTTGGAAGCTCTGGGTGGTGTGGAAGCACTCTCCAGGAGATAGAGGAGGCCCCAGGATGCTCAAAACTCTTCCTCTTTCATGGTCACATCCAAAGGCTGAGAGGAGATGGCCTCAAGCTGCCCCAGGCAGGCGGTTCAGGTTGGACATCAGAAGCAGCTTCTTGAAGCCTGGCCCAGGCTGCCCAGGACAGTGGTGGAGGCTCCATCCCTGGAGGGGTTTGGAAGCTGTGGAGATGTGGTGCTGAGGCCTTGGGGGGGTTGGATGGTGATTGGATTCCATGGCCTTTAAAGGATCTCCTCCAACCCAAATGTTTCTCAACTTTGGAAGCTGAAGAGTCACATTTGATGCTGAGTTGGCAGCAGTCGGTGACCTTCAAGAGGACATCACCAAACCCATGAAACTTCCTCCTCCATTTCAACTTTGCCCTGCTCTATTCCAACCCTGAGGATTTCAGTTGTCCACCTCCATCTCTGAGCCCAAGGTGGCCTCCTGGCCCAAGGGGGAGGTCACCTCCTGATGCCTGCTGGTGGCCTCCTGGCCCAAGGGGGAGGTCACCTCCTGATGCCTGCTGGTGGCCTCCTGGCCCAAGGGGGAGGTCACCTCCTGATGCCCTCTCCCTGTCCCCCCAGAGCCCAGAGGTGGAGCAGCTGGGCAGGGTGGTGGAGCTGGACAGTGACATGGCAGACATCACCCAGGAGCCTGCCCAGGAGCCTGCTGGAGAAGACAACCTGGCTGAGGAGCAGGAGGTGCTTCCTGCTTCCACCCACATCGCCTCCACCCTGGGGGTCAACCCCTATGCCCTCCAGGTGAGCTCAGGGGCAGAGGCCTCCAGGGAGAGGACCTCTCCCACAGCATCTCAGGTGGTTTCCTTCAGGGGTCTTTATCTAGCAGCTTGTGGTGGGCTTCACATCTAGAGAGGGATCAAAAGTTGGACCCCAGGCTGCTGTCTCCCACCCAACCTCAGCCTGGTGCTGGTGGGGAGGGACCTCTGGAGCTCAGCCAGGCTAGGGGCACCCCCAGCAGCTTGGCTAGGGGGGGTTGGAAGCTCTCAAGAGCAGGAGATTCCACAACCTCACTGGGCAGCCTGGCTCAGGGCTTGGTCACCCTCAAAGACAGAAGTTTCTCCTCATCTTCAGCTGGAAGCCTTCCCTGGGCTATCTCTAGCAGTTCCCAGGCCCTCTGGGGAGCCCAGACCCAGGCTCTTGCCCCCCACAGCTCCTTGAGCTCTTGCTGAGCATTGCTCAGATCCCCTCAGGGGCTGCTCTGCTCCAGCCTCAGCAGCCCCCAGGGCTCTCAGCTGCTCCTCACCACTTCTCCAGGCCCTTCTTCTCTAG
Source organism: Melanerpes formicivorus (assembly GCF_026170545.1). NCBI lineage: Eukaryota > Metazoa > Chordata > Aves > Piciformes > Picidae > Melanerpes > Melanerpes formicivorus. The sequence continues at coordinate 934,765 of NW_027142493.1, read as the reverse complement.
ACACTCCCCTCCAACTTCAGACCCCATTCCCCTTCTTCATCCTCCCCTGGACCCTCCAGCAGCTCTCAGGCTCTGCCCTGGGCAGCCCAGCCCTGGCCCCAGCCCTGCAGCTGTATCCTCCCCAGGGTAGAGCAGAGGGTCAGCAGAGCCTCTTGATGTCCCCCAGGAGATCTTTGGCCTTCTTGGCCACCAGGGCACCTTGAGTCTCCTTCTCTGGAGAGCTTCCAATGCCCTCTGGCCATGGTGCCCCTGGGCAAGCTGCTGGGGGTGCCCCTGGCCTGGGGGAGCTCCAGAGCTCCCTTCCCACCAGCACCATGCTGGGGTTCAGTGGCCAAAGAAGAGCCTGGGGCCGGTGATCTTGGTTTGGGATTTGGTGACAGACCCTGGTGGGCTTCTGTCTGTCCAGTGGGCAAGGAGGGGTTGGATAGAAGGTTGGACTTGAGGACCTTGGAGGTCTCTTCCAGCCTTCTTCATTCCATGGTCTAAAGCTGAACAGTGAGGAGGTAGAGGGAACAGTTTGGAGAACATCAGTGTTGGAGGCCTTCAGCTCTACCATGACTTGACTCAACCCCACCTTGGGGGGTGGGACTCCATCATCTACCAAGCTGGGAAGTTCTCCAGACCCTTGTGTCCTCCTCCTCCTTACCTGACCTGTTTCAGTTGATGGTTTGGTGTCCTCCCCAAGCTCTGTAGAAGTTCTCCTCCTTGTCCAAGGAGAGGTCCAAGAGCTTCTCCGAAGGTGTGGCCTTGATTTCTCCTCCCCTCAGATCATGAAAGCTTCTCTGCTGGCTGATGAAGATGACCTTGATTTGATCCTGGATCATCATCACCTTGCGAAGCCACCTCTCAAGATGGACACTTCCCAGGAGATCTGTTCTCCCAGGCTTCCTATCTCCAGGTCCCAAGGCCAGAAGAGATACTCAGGTACGAGGGGAGACCACCTGGAGTTGGCTTCTGAAGGTGCTTGGAGCACCTTCTGCTCTTTTCCACCCCTTTCTTGGTCCTTCCCTGCTGCTTTCACCCTTTTCTTGGCCACCTTGGGACACTTTCTGCCCTTGAAGGTCTCACCAGGTTAGACTAGAGGTACCATCAGTGTCCCCCACCTTGATGTGACCTGTGGTTGGTCCACTGTGGCCACCAGCAAAGGGCAGCTCCTGGTTTCTTCTCAGAGACCACCCCTGCACCACCTCCATCCTCTGCCTGGGGGATCTCAGTAGGAAGAACATCTCTGATGGCTTCACCGAGGCCAAGGTCCAACCTGGTGCCCCTTGCATGATCAGTAGACATTCAGAGGCCTTCCTTTGGCCATCTGGACATGAAGGAAGCCTTTGGCTTGGTCCCCTCATACCCTGCTCTCTGGATCTGATAGTTGCAGCTAGAGAGTGGTGGTCAATGGGTTTGATGTCTAGATGGAGATAGGGGACAGGTGGTGGCCCTCAAAGGTCCATACTGGAGAGCAGCCTTTGGGGAGACCTGAGTGCTGGAGTGCAGCTCTGGAGGCCTCAGCACAGCCAAGGAGCTCCTGGAGCCATGCTGGGAGGGCTGGAAGGGATCTGCTGGGTCCCCAGGCTGGCAGAGCTGGGGGAGTTCAGCATGGAGAAGGCTCCAGGGAGACCTTCTGGTGGCCTGGCAGGGCTGGAAGGGGCCCAGGAGCAAGTTGGGGACAGAGTTTGGAGCAGGAGCTGTGGGGCCAGGCCAAGGGGGGATAGTTAGGAGCTTCAAGGGAGAAAGTCTGGAGTAGATCTGAGGCAGTTCTTGAGCAGGAGGCTGGGGAGAGCCTGGTTGAGGTCAGGCAGAGAGCTGGGAACTGCCCCCTGGCTGGCAGCAGCCCAGGGCAGGCTGTCTGGGGCTCTGAGCTCTGCTTGGGGCTGTCCCTGCTGGCTGCAGGGGGCTTGGGCTGGGTGACCTTGGAAGGTGCCTTCCAGACCCCTCCTATGATCCCATGACCTTGGAAGGTGCCTTCCAGACCCCTCCTATGATCCCATGACCTTGGAAGGTGCCTTCCAGACCCCTCCTATGATCCCATGACCTTGGAAGGTGCCTTCAACCCAACCCCTCCTATGATCCCATGACCTTGGAAGGTGCCTTCAACCCAACCCCTCCTATGATCCCATGACCTTGGAAGGTGCCTTCCAGATCCCTCCTATGATCCCATGACCTTGGAAGGTGCCTTCAACCCGACCCCTCCTATGATCCCATGACCTTGGAAGGTGCCTTCCAGACCCCTCCTATGATCCCATGACCTTGGACGGTGCCTCTAAGCCATCCCATGCTTCCCTTCACCATTCCTCACTCTCTTCTCTCCTTCTCTCTCTCTCCAGTGGGTGGCCTCCTCCAATCCAAATTTGCCAACCTCCTCCAGTCCCCAGCTGCTGCTCCTCAAGCTTTCAAGGCCCTGAAGACACCAAGCAGCCCTCCTCCTCCTCCTGCCTTTTCCCCCAGCCTGTGGGCGGCAGCTCCCCCCTCTCCCTTAGCTGCCACCTTCGCCGTGCCCCCGGGGCTGCCCGAGGCGCAGGTGAAGAGCGTGGGGGTGAGGAGGCAGCAGGGCCTGGTGCCCCTGGAGATGTCCATCACCTATGGCAAGGGCAGGCTGCTGATGGACATGGGGCTCTTCATGGGGCGCTCCTTCCGTGTGGGCTGGGCCCCCAACTGGACCCTGGCCCACTGCGGGGAGCCGCTGAGCGGCGCGGCCGGCAGAGAGGATCCTGCGCGCCGGGCTCCGGACTGCGGCTTCCCGCCAGCTCCTCTGCCTCCCAGACCGTGAGTGGTGGCTTCCTGCTGCTGGCAGGCCCCTGCAGGCCTCCCAGGCGGCTTCACATGGCGGGGGGCAGGCTGTGGAGGTCATCTCCAACCCTCCTGGTGGTTCTGAGCCTGGAGGCCAAGAACTTGACCTCTAAGGTCATCAAGTCCAACATTTTAAGGGACTTCTCCCCACTCCCTGATGATTCTGTGGCTGTAGGTCAGCTAGGTGGCCTTTGGAAGGTTGGACTTGATGATCTTGGAGGTCTTCTCCAAGCTCCATGGTGACTCTGTGGTTGTAGGTCAATAACCTGGTGGCTTTCATCTCCATATTCCTTCTCCCTCACAGAAGTGGTGGGAGATGCACTTGGGCAGGTAGATCTGCTTCAGGTTGCTCCTTCCCTATCTCAAAGACCTCAACCTTTGTCCCCAGAGTAGAGGCTTTTCCCCCAAGGAGAGCCTCAACCAGCAGAAGGGTAGAAGCTTCCAACTTGGTGCCCCAGGAAGCATCTAAGCTGCTGCTGGCTGTCCATGAGGACCTCTGCCCAAGCTGGGACACCTCTTGTTCAGCTTCTGGCTTCAACAGCTTGGACAATTTGGGCTTGAGGAACCTCCTGAAGGCCAAGCAGGGCAAGGGCAGGGTCCTGTCCCTGGGCAGTGACAGCCTCCTGCAGGAGCACTTCCCAGGGGGAGCTGCTTGGGGAGCAGCTGCCAGGAGAAGGAGCTTGGGGTGCTCATCTGGAGACCTCTCCTGGCCTATCTCCTTACCCCTCAACATAGCCCAAATGTTCTATCCTTGATGTCTCCCTCAGAGTCTTGTTGAGTTGGTGTTCTCCACCCTACCTGAGCTGCTGGCAGGGTTGAGGTGGGACCACAAAATGTCCTTTTTGGAGAGCTTTTGAAGCACCTAAATCCACAGGGTGTTTCTTAAGCCTAATTCTGAAGTCCTAGACCATGGAACTGAGGCCTTCAGACCTAGGTGTTGACCTTGGCTTGGTGCCTTGATGATGAGATGAGGCTAACCTCCAACCTATGAAGCTTGGTTGAACCCTCACCATGGGTGGTGGAGTCTGTTTTGCTTTGGAGACCAGCTCCCAGCCCTGGATTCAGCTTTTCTCCTTCCCTCCAGGCTCTCAGAGTCACCTTTCAAAGTGCACCTGGAGAAGCTGAGCTTAGGCCAGCAGAAGGTGGACAGAGCCCAGCAGCTGTACCTTACCCCCCTGGAGATCCAGCTGAGGCACAGCACTGTCCACATGGATGAGAATTGTCCTCTCCTAGCTCCCAACCCAGGGGTTGCTGCTGTCCATGACTATGCCAGCTGGGTCAGGAAGGCCTCTGAGGACCCTGCTGGGGCAGAAGGTGAGGCTTGGAAACCTGCTGCTGCTGGTGGGAGTAAGGTTGGGCAAGGGTCCAGCTGCCAGCAGAGCAGGTTTGGAACCTCCACAGTAGTGTTCAGGAAGCTGCTGGAGCTTAGAGCCAGCTGGGGCTCAAGGGCTGCTCCTGAGGGCTGGGCCAAGAGGAGATGGCCTCAGGTTGTGGCAGGGGAGGTTGAGCTTGGCCCTGAGGAGCAATTTGTGCCCCTTGAGGGGTGCCCAGGCCTGTGGCAGGTTGCCCAGGGCAGTGGTGGAGTCCCCATGGCTGGAGGGGTTGGGAAGCTGTGGTGGTGCTGGGCTCATGCTTGGACTCCATCACCTCTAAACTCTCTTCCACCTCCAACCCCTTCCATGATTCTTCTTGGCAGCACCAGCTTGGATCTCTGCCATAGATTTCTGGGGCTCATCCCTCGAGGTGTCTCCTGGGAGCTGTTAGGCTCTGGTGGGATTCCACTACCTGAAAGCTCTTTTCCCCCCCAGGCATTCCAAGATGTCCCAAAAGCCTTCTCTCTTTCCCCCCAACTCCTGGTGACCTCTCTCTCTCTCTATTCCCCCCCACTCCTGGTGACCCCCCTCTCTCTCTTCCCCCCCCCACTCCTGGTGACCTCGCTCTCTCTTTTTTGCTCGCGCTCTCGGTGACCTTTTGTCTCTCTTTCTCCCCACAGCTGTTGTGAAGCATTGGTGCTTGACCTGGACTTTATGTGAAGCTCTCTGGGGCAACCTGAAGGAGCTGGAGGCCAGCTTGGAGGAGCCCAAGGAGTACAGCCTGGCCCTGCAGAGGAGAAAAGCCTTCTCCAGGTGGCTGTCAGAGACAGCCGCTGGCCACATCCAGCAGGAGGTCTCCTTGGCCCACCACAGCCACCACCTGGAGGCTGTCTTCAGCTACCTGACTGGCAAGAGGGTTGGGGAGGCCTGCAGGGTGGCCCAGCAGGCAGGTGAGCTCCTTGGAGGTGTCATTGCAGGCCCGTGGTGAGGTGCTTGGAGGTCCCTTTCAGGTCCCCCCTCTGGAGGTGGACCTGGAGGGTGGTGGTCCCCCTTTCAGGTCCTTGTTGTGGACCTGGAGGTTCTCTCCTCTGGAGGGCTCCCTGGAGGTCCCTTGGTTGAGTTCCCATCTCAGGGGGCTTTCAAGGACCAGCTTGTTAGGGCTCTGAGCAGCTTGAATCTGGTTGGAGCTGTGGTCAAGATGATCTTTGAGGGTCCCTTCCCAGCTCTGTCCTTACCTCCTTCAATGTGTCCTTCCCAGTCCTTCATCTCTTGGTGTGGTGGTGGGAGGAGATGGTTCCTCAGGTGCTTTGTGGGGGACACCAAACCAAATCCCAGGCAGCTGTGGCCTGATCCAAGGTCCTGCAGCTGGGTCAGGGCAATGCCAGGCACTGATAGGGGCTGGGCAGGGACTGGCTGGAGAGCAGCCCTGGAGAAAAGGCCTTGAGGGTGCTGGGGGAGGAGAAGCTCCCCAGGAGCCAGCAGTCAGCACTTGCAGCCCAGAGAGCCAAGCAGAGAAGTGTGGCCAGCAGGGCCAGGGAGGAGATTCTGCCCCTCTGCTCCACTCTGCTGAGACCACAGCTGGAGCACCGTGTCCAGCTCTGGAGCCTCTGTGCCAGGAAGGATCTGGAGGTGCTGGAAGGTGTCCAGAGCAGGGCCACGAGGAGGAGCAGAGGGCTGGAGCTGCTCTGCTATGGAGACAGACTGAGAGAGTTGGGGCTGTGCAGTCTGGAGAGCCTGGCACAGGTTGCCCAGGGAGGTGGTGGAAGCCTCATCCCTGGAGGTGCTTCAGGCCAGGCTTGAAGGTGGCTGTGAGCAGCCTGCTGTGGTGTGAGGTGTCCCTGCCCATGGCAGGGGAGCTGGAACTGGCTGAGTCTTGAAGTCCCTTCCAACCCTGCCCATTCCATGATCCAAGTCCTCCACAGCTCAGCAGGAGCCAAGCTGGGAGCCTGCTGGCTGGGAAGGCTTTTTGCCTGACCTGGAGTTGTTGTCTTTCTCCTCTAGGTGACCACAGGCTGGCTCTGCTCCTCTCCCAGTTGGCTGGAAGCCAACCTGTGAGGGACCTCCTGACCATGCAGCTGGTGGACTGGCACAGGCTGCAGGCTGATGCCTTCATCCAGGAGGAGAGGCTGAGGATCTTTGCTCTCCTGGCTGGGAAGCCTGTAAGTCCCTCAGACACAGCCCCCAGACACCTCCACCACCTGCCAGCTGTGGAACTCAAACACAGCCAGGTGGTAGGCAGCAGGAGGGGGGGGAGGGGGAGAAGGAGGAGGAGATAGGGGGAAGAGGGGATCACCTGGAGGGATGCAGTGTTGGGTGCTGAGAAACCTCCTGAAGGGCAAGGGCAGGGCTCTGCCCCTGGGGTGGGACAGCCTCCTGCAGCAGCACAGCCCAGGGGGGAGCTGCTGGGGTGCTGGGGAACAAGTGGCAGCCAGGAGGTGCCAGCAGGAGCAACTTGTTTGGGGTGAGGCTGCTGGAGGCCTGGAGCAGGCTGCCCAGAGAGGTTGTGGAGTCTCCTGTGGAGAGCTTCCAACCCCTCCTGGCCATGGTGCCCCTGGACAAGCTGCTGGGGGTGTTTTGGGGGCCCCAAGCTGCTGCTGGGTGCCCAGCTGGTGTCTCCCAAGTGGTGTGGGATGGGTTGGGTGAGCTCCTGCCCCTGCCTCTGCCTGCAGGTCTGGCAGCTGTCAGAGAGGATCAGCATCAACGTCTGCTCGCAGCTGGACTGGAAGCGCTGCGTCGCCGTCCACCTCTGGTACCTCCTCCCTCCCACAGCCTCCATCTCTGCTGCCCTGGAGATGTATGAGGAAGCATTTCAGGTGAGGCTGCAGGAAAGGAGAACATCCTCTATGGCTCTGGTGGCTGGAACAGGTTGCCCAGGGAGGTGGTGGAAGCCTCAACACTTGGAGGCTTTTAAAGGCCCGGTTGGGAGTGGCTGTTGAGCAGCCTGCTCTGGTGTGAGGTGTCCCTGGCCCATGGCAGGGGGCTTGGGACTGGTTGAGCCTTGAGGTCCCTTCCAACCCTGACCTTCTCTCAGCGCTCAGTTTGCTGGCTGGGATGTAGAGTTGCTCTGGAGGGGCAGGAGAGAGCTACAGAGGGGCTGGAGCCATGAGGGAGGGCACCAAGCAAGGCCAGGAAGGCTCCAGGCTGGGGGCAGAAGGGCTGGGAAGTGCCTGGGAGGAAAGGGGATGGTGCCAGAGTGGGCAAGGAGGGCAGCAGCAGCCTGGGCTGGAGCAGCAATGGTGTGGGCAGCAGGAGCAGGGCAGGGATTGTGCCCCTGGACTGGGCACTGGGGAGCCCACAGCTGCAAGCCTGGGGGCAGGGTTGGGCCTTCTCTGCCAGGAGGAGCTTGAGGGCTGGGGCAGGGCCAGAGCAGGGCAAGGAAGCTGGGGAGGGGTCTGGGGAAGGAGGAGAAGGCTCTGGAGGAGTTGTGAGGAGCAGCTGAGGGAGCTGGGGGTCCATCAAGTTTTGGGGGTGGTTCTGTCAGCTGGGGAGAGAGAGTGGGAGAGCTGCTGGACCTCCACACACAACAATCTCCACCTGGGTTGGGTTGAAGCTCCCAAAGGCCTTTTGGGGTTGAGATGTCTCTTGGTGGAGATGTTTTTGACCTTTAGCTTTGGCGTCCCTCCCTCTTGGCTCCAGAACACCCCAGCCAATGAAAAATATGCCTGCTGCCCCCTGCCTCCATACCTGGAGGACTCTGGTTGTGTCCTAGAAGATGAAGATCAGGGAGGAAGACCTCTGAGAGATGTCTCCTTCCACCTATTGAAGCTCTACAGTGACAGGTAGGTGGTCCCTAACCCACTTAAGAAGTCTTCTGGGAAGATCTTGAGCCTCCAACCAGGCCCTGAACTCCTCCCTAGCCCCCAAGGGCTTTCAAACCACCTTCAGGCTTCACTCAACCCCTTGGAAGCAGCCCAGTAGTCAGCCTTCCATGTGAAGGTCTTGGTGGCACTGCTGGAGGTGATGGAAGTGAAGCTCTGAAGAACATTCCTTGGGTTCTTTCTTCCATGTCTGGAGGGGGCAACCTTCAGCTCTTCTTCATCCTGGTTGCCTTTTTGGAGGCCCTTGAGGGATCTCCAGGGGGTTAAAAAGGAGGAAGGAAAGGTGGTGGCAGGAGAGCCACTCCCCAGAGAGGGAATCATTGGAGCTGGCTGAAGGGGCCTCCCCACCCATGCCATGACCCCTGAAGGGGCCTCCCCCCAACCCCTTCCATGCTTCCCTGGTCTCTGAAGATGCCTCCACCCCCCACCCAGGCTGGATTTCCTTCCTCCCTGCAGGCACTATGACCTCGAGCAGCTGCTGGACCCCCGGAGTGTGACCTCAGACCCCCTGGACTACCGCCTCAGCTGGCACCTCTGGGTGGTCCTCAGAGCCCTCAACTTCTCCCACCTGTCCCAGCAGGGCCAGGGGGTGCTGACTGCAGGCTATGCTGCCCAGCTGGAGAGCCAAGGCCTCTGGCACTGGGCCATCTTCATCCTCCTCCACCAGCCTGACACCAAGTGAGTAGGTCCCCAAAAGCCTCCTTCAGCTCCTCCCAACCTGCTCCTGGCTTCAGCTTCTATGAGGGAAAGGGCTTGGAAGGACCTTGTAGAGCTTTATCTCCCTGCAGCCAGCTGGGACAGCCTTAGGCAGAGCTCAGGGCCCCAAACAGCCTGCCCTGGGCTGCTGCCAGCCAGGGGGCAGTTCCCAGCTCTCTGCCTGACCTCAACCAGGCTCTCCCCAGCCTCCTGCTCAGGAACTTCCTCAGATCTACTCCAGATCTTCTCTCTTGGAGCTCCAAACCATCCTCCCTTGGCCTGGCCCCACAGGCCCTGCTCCAAACTCTGTGCCCAGCTTGCTGCTGGGCCCCTTCCAGCCCTGCCAGGCCACCAGAAGGTCTCCCTGGAGCCTTCTCCAGGCTGAGCCCCCCCAGCTCTGCCAGCCTGGGGACCCAGCAGAGCCCTCCCAGCATGGCTGTGGCCTCCTCTGGCCCTGCTCCAGCAGCTCCTTGGCTGTGCTGAGGCCTCCAGAGCTGCTCTCCAGCCCTCAGGAGGAGGTCTCCCTGGGGCTGCTCTTCAGCCCCCCATGCCCTAGAAATGCAGCAGCTGATTGCTTCCAGGCTGTGAGGTGGACTTTGGAGGTGGAGAGGATCCAACCCCCGTCTCCCCAGGTCACTCCTCCACCTCTCCTGCAGCAGAGACCTTCCCTGGCTGTCCTACCCCAGAGCTTTTATGTGTTGGCCATCAGCCACCCAAGCCTCCATTCTGAGAAGTCTCTCCCTGGAGCCCCCCACCCCTTTTGCTTTGCTGCTGGAGCCTAACCTCTCCCTGCCCTCTCTTTGTGTCCCCAGCCTGAGGGAGAAGGCTGTGAGGGAGCTGCTCAGCCGCCACTGCCAGCTGCAGGAGAGCTCAGAGGCCTGGGCCCAGGAGACCTTCCTGACTCAGAGGCTCTGTGTGCCCCCAGCCTGGATCCACGAGGCCAAAGCAGTCAGGGCCAGGATGGAAGGGGACAAGCACAAGGAAGCCTTCTTCCTCTTCAAGGCTGGGCACTGGAACCAGTGCCACAAGCTGGTGGTCAGGTACCTGGCTTCAGGTGAGCTTTCTCAAACTCTTTCTACTCCCCACCCTTCCCCCTGCAGGACCTTCTCCTTCTCCTCCCCATTCCCACCCCATGGGGGTCAGGTGCCTGGCTGCAGGTGAGCCCTCTCCTCTGGCTGCTGCTGGGCCCAAGGGTCTCCTCCTCATCCTCTCCAGGGAGGAGGTGAAGGATTGGTAGGCAGCTGCTCGGGACTTCAAAACAGCTTTTGCTGCAGGGGGCAGTGGAGGACCTGCAAGCCTGTAGGGAACCTTCTCCTCCTCATGGAGAAGTTTCTCCACCCCTGGGGTAGACCCTGCCCCCCACCTTCCCTCTCTCTGGCTGGCCCGCCTGCCCCCCTGGAGGACCTCCTCATGCCAGAGGTTGCTCATGGGGCAAGGACCATGGTGGCCTTATTGGAGACCTGCTGCCAGTGGTGGTCCTGCTCTTGGGCTGGACCTGGGCTTAGTGTGTCTGAACCATTCTGTGAGCATCCCTGGAGGGGTTTGGAGACTGTGGAGCTGTGGTGCTGAGGGCCATGGGGTGGTGGTGCTGGGGCAGTGCTTGGCCTTCATCATCTTGGAGGTCTTCTCTGACCAATTCTGTGGAAGAGGTTGGAAGAGATCTCTAGGATCAGTGCCCCAGCACCACCACCCTCAGCAGCACAGCTCCACACCTTCCCAACCCCTCCAGCCATGGGGACTCCACCACTGCCCTGGGCAGCCTGCCACAGGCCTGGGCACCCCTCAAGGAGCACAAATTGCTCCTCAGGGCCAAGCTCAACCTCCCCTGCCACAACCTGAGGCCATCTCCTCTTGGCCCAGCCCTCAGGAGCAGCCCTTGAGCCCCAGCTGGCTGCAAGCTGCTCTCAGGGAGCTGCAGAGAGCCACAAGGTCTCCCCTCAGCCTCCTCTGCTGCAGCCTCAACCCCCCCAGGGCCCTCAGCTGCTCCTCACAACTTCTCCACAGCCTTCTCCTCCTTCCCCAGACCCCTCCCCAGCTTCCTTGCCCTGCTCTGGCCCTGCCCCAGCCCCCAAGCTCCTCCTGGCAGGGAGGTCCCAAGCCTGCCCCCAGGCTTGCAGCTGTGGGCTCCCCAGTGCCCAGCCCAGGGGCACAATCCCTGCCCTGCTCCTGCTGCCCACACCATTGCTGCTCCAGCCCAGGCTGCTGCTGCCCTCCTTGCCCACCTGGGCACCCCCTGTCTGGTGATGCTCAACCATTCCAGGCCTGTCCTGAGGGCACCAGCAGCAGCTTGGCCTCCTAGCCACCAAGGCTAGGGAGGTGTCAGGAGGGTGTTTGCTTGGCCCTTCATCTCCTTGTCCTCCTCAGATGCCATCATCAATGAGAACTACAAGTACCTGAAGGGCTTCCTGGAGGATCTGGCCCCAGCAGAGAGGAGTTCCCTGATCCAGGACTGGGAGGTGGCAGGGCTGGTCTACCTGGACTACATCCATGTCATGGAGATGGTGGAGAGGATCCAGCAGGTACCAGCTGCAACCTTTGCTGGGCTTGGCTTCAGCTGCAGAAGCCTCCTCCAGCTTCTTAAGCTCACTGCTCAGCAGCTCTGAGCAGCAGAGCTCAAGAGGTGGCCTCTGTCCTGCTCTCTGAGCAAGAGACAGCAGTGAGGGAGGAGAAACCTGAGGGGTGATGGTTGGGGGGGAGTCTTGAGAGTCTGGCTTGGGATGGGTTGGGTTGGAAGGGACCTGCAGAGGTGGTGGAAGCATGGAAGGGGTTGGGCTGGGCTGCCCAGGTCAGAGCCTGGGAAGTGCTGGGGAGAGTCCAGGGGAGGCTGGGGAGAAGCTGAGGGCCAGAGGAGGACAACAAAGGTGGGGAAGCAGGGGGAGGGGAAAGGGTCTGGGGAAGCAGGGGGAGGAGCAGCTGAGGGCCCTGGGGGATGTTCAGCCTGGAGCAGAGCAGCCCCAGAGGGGAGCTGAGCAATGCTCAGCAAGAGCTCAAGGAGCTTTGGGGGGCAAGAGCCTGGGGCTGGCATCTGCTGAGTGGTGCCAAGGGACAGCAATTGGCATCCAGGAGGTACCAGCAGGAGCAACTTGTTTGGGGTGAGGCTGCTGGAGAGGCCTGGAGCAGGCTGCCCAGAGAGGCTGTGGAGAGCTTCCAACCCCCCCTGGCTGTGGTGCCCCTGGGCAAAGCTGCTGAGCTCCAGGGGTGCCTTCTCCCTGTGGTGGGCAGCTTCTGGGTGGTCCTCAAGTGAGTGCCTGTGGTTGTCCTTGCAGCTGGAGTGCTCCACCTACGAGCTGGAGAGGCTGCACACCAAGGTGACCTCGCTCTGCAGCAGGGTGGAGCAGCTGCAGTGCCACAGCGCCAAGGACCGCCTGGCACAGTCAGGTATGGGCACCCCGCGGCTCCAGCCGGCCCCTGGGGGCCCCCTGCCGCCTGGCCTCTGCTGCTGGCTGGCAGGGCCCCATCCCCCTCCCACCAAAAGCTGAAGCTTGGCCCCCAGGGGTGGGAATCGGAGGCTGAAGGTTGAGGAGCAGCAACTTGTGCCTTGCTTTGGGCCACAGGTGGTCACAAAAGGACCTGCAGAGGGTCCTGGACCTTCAGGGGGTCCTGGAGGGGTTGGAGCAGGTGAGGAGCAATTTGTGCCCCTTGAGGGATGCCCAGGCCTGTGGCAGGCTGCCCAGGGCAGTGGTGGAGTCCCCATGGCTGGAAGGGTTGGGAAGCTGTGGTTCTGAGGGCCATGGGGTGGTGGTCCTGGGGCAGTGCTGAGGGCCATGCTTGGCCTCCATCCCCTCCAAGCTCTTCTCTGAGCCAAACTGATTCCCTGATCCCCATTCTAAAGGCTGGGAGGGGGCAAGAACCTGGGGCTGGCATCTTCTGGTGGTGCCAAGGGGGCAGCGAGGGGCAGCCAGGAGGTGCCAGCAGGAGCAGCTCCTCTGAGCTGAGGCTGCTGGAGAGGCCTGGCCCAGGCTGCCCAGAGAGGCTGTGGAGAGCTCCCAGGCTGCCCTGCCCCCCTGTGGTCCTGGGGGATGCCCTCCTTGGGGGAGGTCCCTCCCTGGCGCTCTCCCAGCCCTCCCCTCTCGCCCCCTGCAGAGATGGCCAAGCGCATCGCCAACCTCCTGCGAGCTGTCCTCAGCCTCCAGCAGCTGCCTGAAGCCCCTCCTGAGCCCCCAGCAGAGCTCCAGAAGGTGCCCCTGGGGCTGCTGGCCCCGCACCTGGGGCGCCTGCCCATGCCCGAGGACTACGCCCTGGAGGAGCTCCGTGGCCTCACCCAGGCCTACCTGAGGGAGCTGACTCTATTGACTCACTGAGGGCAGGAGGAGGACCCTTTCCACCCATGGACCTCATCCTCATCAGCCTAACCCTCTTGGCTCAGCCTTGCCCTGCCTTCTGAGGGGTTTCCAGCCTCTTCCTGGCCCACCCTGAGCTCTCCATGGACCTCTCGAGCCCGCTGGAGGACATCATCTCAGCCGGCTTCAGCCTGTGGTCAGGTGGAGCCTGGTTGCACCTCTCTGGTTGAAGCCTTCTGGCACCCAGCCTGCTCCTGGCTGGGCTCAAGCATCCTGCTGGAGGAGCCCTGGTGGGGATAGGTGGCTTCACCTCCTGGAAGATCCCTCTTCATTCCTCCTCCTTGGAGCAGGAAGCTCTCCTCCTTTGGTGGCCCTTGGTGAAGCTTTGGAGCTTGGAGTTGGGGCTTGGATCTTCCCTGCTGCTGGTCTGGAGAAGCTGAGCTCCAGCAGCATCTTCTCTCCTGGCTTCTCCTAAGTGTTGAAGGCCTCCTGAAGGTGGTGCTGAGCTCCTGGGCTTCTCTAGCTCTCAACCCAAGCTGTGTGGAGAAGCTCCTGGGAGGTGCCAGCTTGCAGCCTGTGCCCTTCAGGCCAAGCTCTGCCCCATGCAGACCCCTCCAGGGTGGACATCTCCTGGCTCCTTGCACAGCACAGGAGCTTGGCCCAAGGAGCTGACAGCTGCCCAGGAGCTCCAAGCTCCAGACTCTTCTCCTGGCTTCCTGCTGGAAGAGGTCAGCTTCCTGTGGAGGGCAGATGCTCTTCCTCAGCCTTCTGCTGCTTGGCCTCACCCAGCAGTCACCTCCCAGCCTGAGGACCACCTCCAGAGCCACCTCTCAGCCTTCCCAAGCTGCTTTGGTGTCTGCAGAGCTCTTCCTCCAGCCAGAGACTGACCGACTTGGGGGGAGGGGAAGAGACCAAAACTAGCTGGGTTGGGGAGAGCACCTTTGGCTTTAGAACCAAGGATGGGTGGCTGGGGGCAGCCCCCCAGGAGCTGCTTGGGGTGGGAGCTCTCCCTCCAGGAGGAGCTGCTCGGTGGGAGGAGACTCCAGGAGCTTGGTTGGATCCCTCCAGGAGGAGCTGCTTAGGTTGGGACCTTTCCAGGAGCTTGGTTGGATCCCTCCAGGAGGAGCTGCTTGGGGCGGGAGCCCTCCAGTAGCTTGGTTGGATCCCTCCAGGAGGAGCTGCTTGGGGTGGGATCCTTCCAGGAGCTTGGTTGGATCCCTCCAGGAGGAGCTGCTTGGGGTGGGAGCCTTCCAGGAGCTTGGTTGGATCCCTCCAGGAGGAGCTGCTTGGGGTGGGAGCCTTCCAGGAGCTTGGTTGGATCCCTCCAGGAGGAGCTGCTTAGGATGGGACCCTTCCAGGAGCTTGGTTGGATCCCTCCAGGAGGAGCTGCTTGGGGTGGGAGCCCTCCAGGAGCTTGGTTGGATCCCTCCAGGAGGAGCTGCTTGGGGTGGGACCCTTCCAGGAGCTTGGTTGGATCCCTCCAGGAGCTGCTTGCTGAAGGCCTTGGTGCATGAGGGGGGAGGAGGTTGTGTAAAGGTTTTTATTGAGGAGAAGACAAAAAGGCCAACTCCAAATCAAAGCTTTAGATATTTTCTGTCTTTTGGAGGAGAACAAGTTAAAAAACCAATAAAAATAAAAAGTTTATAGAATTTGGAGCTTCTCTGCCTCTGCTTCATAGCAGGAGAGGGGGTTGGTGAGGCAGGACCTGCCCCTTCCATGCTGGCTGGGCCTGATCCCTTGGCCCTCCTGGAAGTGCTGTGTGATTGCCCTCCAGATGCCCTGTTCCATCCTCTTGCCTGGCACTCAGGTCAGGCTGACAGGCCTGGGATTGCCTGGCTCCTCCTGCTGGCCCTTCTTGTGGATGGCCATCACCTTGGCAGCTTCCAGTCCCCTGGGACCTCTCCAGTGAGCCAGGGCTGGTGGGAAATGATGGAGAGAGAGGCTTGGCCAGCTCATCTGCCAGCTCTCTCAGCACCCTAGGATGGATCCCAGCCGCTCCCATGCACTTGTGGGGATCCAAGTGGCTCAGCAGGTCTCTTAACTACTTCCTCCTGGATCTCAGGGGCATTATGCTGCTCCCTGACTCCACCTGCCAGCTCAGGAGGCTGTTAGCCTGGAGTCCTCCTGCCTTGCTGCTGAAAATGGACAGCCTGAGGCTGCTGCTGAGCAGGGTTGGAGGTGCTGGAGGTGGAAGGAGTGCCTGAGGCTGCTGCTGGCTGAGAGCATGCCCCCAGCCCAGAGCCTGCTGCTCCTCGGTGAGCGCCCGTGGGCAATGGGGGTGAATGGATGGGCTGGTAGGGGGAGGGGGGAACGTGGTCTCCCCTGTTTGGGGAGGAGGTGGTGGGAGGAGGAGGCAGCAGGGATGGGGGGATGTTGGTGTCCTTTGGGGTTGGGGAGGAGCTGTTGGTCTCTCCCCCCTGCCCATCCCCTCCCCTCTTGCCCCCCTCAGGCAAGTCCTACTTGGCCACCATGACCATGGTCACAGCCTCCAGCGCCTTGACCATCTTTATTTAGAATAAAACCTTTATTTAGAATAAACCAAACCAGGTTGGAAGAGACCTTCAAGATCGTGTCCAACCCATCAACCAATCCAACCCACCTAAACAACTAACCCATGGCACCAAGCACCCCATCAAGTCTCCTCCTGAACACCTCCAATGATGGTGACTCCACCACCTCCCCGGGCAGCCCATTCCAATGGGCAATCACTCTTTCTGTATAGAACTTCTTCCTAACATCCAACCTGAACCTCCCCTGGCGCAGCCTGAGACTGTGTCCTCTTGTTCTGGTCCTGGCTGCCTGGCAGAAGAGACCAACCTCTGCCTGTCTACAACCTCCCTTCAGGTAGTTGTAGAGAGTGATAAGGTCACCCCTGAGTCTCCTCTTCTCCAGGCTGAGCAACCCCAGCTCCCTTAGTCTTTCCTCATAGGGCTTGTGTTCCAAACCCCTCACCAACTTTGTTGCTCTTCTCTGGACTCGTTCCAGCAAGTCAACCTCCTTCCTAAACTGAGGGGCCCAGAACTGGACACAGCACTCAAGGTGTGGCCTAGCCAGAGCTGAGTACAGGGCACAATGACCTCCCTGCTCCTGCTGGCCACACTGTTCCTGATCCAGGCCAGGATGCCCTTGGCCTTCTGGGTCCCCTGGGCACACTGCAGGCTCATGTTCAGCCTCCTCTCAACCAGTACCCCCAGGTCCCTCTCTGCCTGGCTGCTCTCAGCCACTCTGACCCCAGCCTGGAGCACTGCCTGGGGTTGTTGTGGCCAATGTGCAGCACCTGGCACTTGGATGTGTTCAATCTGATGCCCTTGGACTCTGCCCATCTGTCCAGCCTGTCAAGGTCCCTCTGCAGAGCCTCTCCACCCTCCAGCAGATCAACTCCTGTCCCCAGCTTGGTGTCATCAGTAAATTTACTGATGATGGACTCAATGCCCTCATCCAGCTCATCAATAAAGATGTTAAAGAGCACAGGGCCCAGCACTGATCCCTGGGGCACACCACTAGTGACTGGCTGCCAGCTGGATGTGGCACCATTCACCACCACTCTCTGGGCTCAGCCCTCCAGCCAGTTCCTAACCCATCGCAGTGTGCTCCTGTCCAAGCCATGGGCTGACAGCTTGGCCAGCAGTTTGCTATGGGGGACAGTGTCAAAGGCCTTGCTGAGGTCCAGGTAGACTACATCCACAGGCCACCCCACATCCACCAGGCGGGTCACCTGATCTTCATCCTGACCCTGCAGCACTGCGGGCCGGGGGCCAGGCCTGTGCCCCCCTGGGCCAGGAGGTTCTTCCTCCAGCACCTGGCCAGGCTCTGCTGCGGCTCGGAGCCGGGCGGGAGCCGCCAGAGGGCGCCGGCCGGCAGGGCGGGCAGGGGGCGGCTGGGCGGCCCCGGGGGGAAGGCGAAGGTCGGGCAAGAGAGCGGCGAGGCAGGGAGGTGCCCCCGGGGGCCTTGCCTGTGCCACCAACAGGTTCTGCTGAGAACGTCAGAGGCATCAGCGGCTGCCTGCGGCGGCACCGAGCCGCCCAGCGCCACACCGGAGACTGGCAGGAGGTGGCCACGGTGCTGGATCGCTGCTGCATGTGGCTCTTCCTCGCCATGGTCTTCCTCAGCAGCCTGCTGCTGCTGGCCAGAGCTGCCTGCAGGTCATGGCCTCAGGGACCTGATGGACCTGATGGCCATAGGGACCTTGCCCAGGACCTCTTGCAGGGCTGGTAGTGGCCACTGAGGCCCCATGAGGGTGGCTTGGGCCAGCAGCTGTAGGCTTGGAGCTGCACCAGCAGCGGGGAGGAGGAACCCAACAGCAGGACCTCAAGCCCCAGCTTCAGGCTGGAGAGGTCTCAGCTGCCCCAATGACCACACCCAGGCTGTGGCTCCAAGTTCTTCTCTTCCCTATGTCCAAGAAACTGGAGCTAAACCCTGGGGCTGTGTCCTCCTCCTCCTCCTGCTTGGAGCCAAAGTGCTCCCAGGACCTCCTGACCCCAGGAGAGCTGAGGCAGCACCCCTGGAACCAGCTGCCATGGAGCTGCTCCTGCCTGGAGCCTTGGGGCTGCTCCTGCCTAGAGCCTTGGGGCTGCTCCTGCCTGGACCTCCCTGATCCCACCCAGCCCCCAAACCAGGCTCCTGTCTCTCCCCCATCCCCCAAAGCAGCTCCCCCTGACCCTTGTTGTCCCTTGGGGGGGCACAGGCCCCCAGAAAGTAATTTTTAAGGTGGAATTTGGGAACAAATATTTATTTTTGCTTCTCTCTTTGGGGTCCTTTGAGTTCCCTTTGTGACCCCCACATTTGACAACACCTCCCTCCCCTCCCCCTTCCCCCCCCAGCAAACTTCTCCCTCCCTGTCCCCCATCCCCCCCCCCCCAACCCAAGGCTCTGCCCCTTAAAATGTCCTGAAGTGATTTTGGGACCTTCTGGAGCAGGACCTCCCCTCTCCCCACTCCCCCTCCCCTTCCCCCCCCCCAAAGAATAATGGCCACAAGGGGTTCCCAGGGGTCTCTATTCCAACCCTGGGCGAATCCAATCCCAAACCTGCCCTGAGCCTGCCCAAAGGCTTCCAAATGCTGGGCACTGCCTGGCTCAATCCAGGCCAAATCCAGCCCGGGATTTCCTACAGCTTGGGCAGAAGCTGACCAAACCCTGACCAAATCCCCCCAAAACCTCCTGGCTCCTGAGCAGTATTTGGCCACAGCCTGGCCCAACCCTTCCCCAAACCACCCAAACCCTTCCCAAAGTCCCAGGGAAGAACTTGAGCAAGTCCTGGCCCAAGCCAGACCAAACCTGGCCCAAATCCTGCCCCAAACCTCCCAAAGTCCCAGGCAGGAACTTGGCCAAAGCCTGACAAATTCCCCCCAAAACCTCCCAAATCCTGCACCAACCCCCCACAACCTGACCAAACCTCCCAAATCCTTCCCCAAAACCTCCCATAGTCCAAAGGAAGAACTGGGCCAAATCCTTACAAATTTCCCCCAAAACCTCCTCACTCCTGTCCCAACCATCCTCTTAATAATTAATAAAAGACTGAAGAGTCCTGATACTAAAAATTAATGGAGCTAATAATCCTACGAATATGATTAATAATATGGCTAATAATCTAAATAATTATAATTAATAATTATTAAGAATAATTAACAGAGCTAATAATCCTGCTAATACTGATAAATAATATGGCGAATAATCTCAATAAAATTAATAATTAACAATAGAGCTTACAGTCCTGCTAATAATGATAAATAATATGGCTAATAGTCTTAATAACTATAACAGTTATAACTAATAGAGCTAAAAGTTCCCCTAATAATAACTAACAGAGCTAATAGTACTGGTAATGATTAATACTGGAGCTACAATCAGGCTAATAATGACAAATAACATGGCTAAGAGTCTTACTACTACTACTAATAAAACTTAGTGCTAATAATCATGCTAATCATAAAGAACAGAGCTAATATTCCTGTTAATAGCAATCAAGGGAGCTAATAATCCTGCTTATATTGATAAATACTATGGCTAATAGCCTTAATAATGGTAATAATAATAGAGCTGATAGTCCTGCTAATAATAACAACTAATAGAGTTAATAATTCTGCTAATATTGATAAATAACATGACTAATAATCCAAATATGGCAAATAAACAGTAGTAGAGCTAAGAGTCCTTTGAATCATAACTAATAAAGCAAAAAGTCCTGCTAATAGAGTTAAGGGTCCTGAGAATAAAAATTAATAGAGCTAATAATCCCATTATCAATTAATAATAGAGCTGATACACTTGCTAAGAATAATTAATAGAGCTAATAATACTGTTAATAACAACTAATACAGCTAATAATCCTGCTAATACCTATAAATAATATGCCTAAAAAACTTAATTATGTCTATAATTAGTTATAGAGCTAATAATACTGGTAATAACAATTAGTAGAACTAATAATCCTGCTAATACCTATAAATAATGTGGCTAATAATCTTAACTATGGCAATAATTTATAATAGAGCTAATTATCCTGGTAATAATAATTAATGCAGCTAATAATACACCTAATACCTATAACTAAGGGGGCTAATAATCTTAAGTATGGCAATAATTAATAATAGAGCTAATTATCCTGGTAATAATAATTAATAGAGCTAATAATTATGCTAATACCTATAAATATTATGGCTAACAATCTTAACTACGGAAATAATTAATAATAGAGATAATAATAGTGCTAATAATAATTAATAGAGCTAATAATCCTCCTGACATTGATAAATAATAGGTCTAATAATCTTAATTATGGTAATAATTAATAATAGATCTTATAGTCCTATTACTACTAATAACTAACAGTGCTAAGAATACCAATTATAATTAACGGAGCTAATAATTCTGCTAGCAGTAATTAATGGAGTTAATAATGTTGCTAATAGTGATAAATAATATGGCTAAGAGACTTAAAAACTACTGGTACTAATAATAATAGCAATAACTAACAGAGCTCAAAGTCCTCCTAATAATAACTAATAGAGCTAACATTCCTGCTGGGGATTAATGCTAGAGCTAGAATCAGGCTAAGAATGAGAAACAATATGGCTAAGAGTCTGAGAAATAAGAAGAAGAACAAAGAATTAGAGCTAATATTCCTGCTAATAAGAAGTAATGGAGTTAAGGTTCCTGCTAATACTGATAAATACTCTGGCTAATAATCTGACTTATGGTAATAGTTAATAACAGACCTAATAACACCACTAATGCTAATGTTTAAAACAGCTAAGAATCCTGCTAACATTGACGAATAATATGGCTAAGCATCTTAATAATAGAAATAATTAATAATAACTAATAATAGATGTAATAGTAATCACAGTATCACAGTATCACAGTATAACTAAGGTTGGAAAAGACCTCAAGGATCATCGAGTCCAGCCTATCAACACAGACCCCATGACTAGACCATGGCACCAAGTGCCACGTCCAATCTCCCCTTGAACGCCTCCAGGGTCGATGACTCAACCACCTCCCTGGGCAACCCGTTCCAATGACGAATGACTCGCTCGGTGAAGAACTTCCTCCTCACCTCGAGTCTGAACCTCCCCTGGCGCAGCTTGAGACTGTGTCCCCTTGTTCTGGTGATGGTTGCCTGGGAGAAGAGGCCAACCCCTTCCTGGCTACAACCACCTTTCAGGTAGTTGTAGAGGGCAATGAGGTCACCCCTGAGCCTCCTCTTCTCCAGGCTAAGCAAGCCCAGCTCCCTCAGCCTCTCCTCCTAGGGCTGTGCTCAAGGCCTCTCCCCAGCCTTGTTGCCCTTCTCTGGACACGTTCAAGTGTTTCGATGTCCTTCTTAAACTGAGGGGCCCAGAACTGGACACAGGACTCAAGGTGTGGCCTAACCAAAGCAGAGTACAGGGGCACTATGACCTCCCTGCTCCTGCTGGCCACACTATTCCTAATGCAGGCCAGGATGCCATTGGCCCTCTTGGCCACCTGGGCACACTGCTGGCTCATGTTCAGGTGGCTGTCGATCAGCACACCCAGGTCCCTCTCTGTTTGGGAGCTCTCCAGCCACTCCGACCCCAGCCTGTAGCTCTGCATGGGGTTGCCGTAGCCAAAGTGCAGCACTCGGCACTTGGACTTGTTGAATGCCATCCCATTGGACTCTGCCCATCTGTCCAGTCGGTCGAGGTCCCTCTGCAGAGCCTTTCCACCCTCTAACTGACTAACATCTGCCCCTAACTTGGTGTCATCTGCAAACTTGCTGATGACTGACTCTACCCCTTCATCCAGATCATCGATGAAGATGTTAAGGAGGACGGGGCCCAGCACTGATCCCTGGGGGACACCACTGGTGACTGGCCGCCAGCTGGATGTGGCACCATTCATCACCACTCTCTGGGCTCGGCTCTCCAGCCAGTTCCTAATACTAAGAGTAATACTTAAAAGAGCTAATAATAATTAATGCACCTAATAGTCCTGCTAATACTGATAAATAATGTGCCTAATAGTCTTAATAAGAATAATCAATAATAGATCTAAAAGTCTTCCTAATAATAACCAATACAGCTAATAACTAATAGAGCTAACAGTCCTGCTAGGGATTAATTATAGAGCTATTGTCCTAGTAATGGTAATAAATAATAATAGAGCTGGTAGTCCTGCTGAAATTAATTAATAGAGATAATAACCCTGCTAATAATTATGAATAATGTGGCTAATAATCCTCCTAATAGTAATAAACAATGTGGCTAATAGTCATAGTAGCAATAACAATGATAACAATAGCAACAATGATGATGATGATGATGATAATAATAATAATAATAATAATAATAATAATAATAATAATAATAATGAACCAGCTAATTGTGCTGCCAATAACAATAGGGCTAATAATACTGCTAATAATTAATATCAGGGGATCCCCACAGAGGACCTCACAGCCTCCCAGAGCTGTCTCCAGACCAAGCCCTGACCAAAACCTTCCAAATATTGAGCAGAACCTGACCCAAGCCAGACCAAAACCTCCCAAATCCTTCCCAACCCTTTCCCAAAGTCCTAAGGAGGAACTTGGCCAAATCCTGGCCCAAGCCAGAACAACTCCTGACCAGATCCTGCCCAAAACTTCCCAAAGTTCCAGGGAAGAACTTGGCCAAATCCTTACCAAATCCCCCCAAAAACTCCCAAATCCAGCACCAACTCCCCACAACCTGACCAAAACCTCCCAAATCCCTCCCTAAACTTTCCAAATTCTGGGCAGCATGTGACCTAAACCTGCTTCAATCCAGAGACCAAATCCTTACCAAATCCCCACGAAACCTCCCAAATCCTGATCAAAATCTCCCAATGACCCTCAGAGGAACTTAGCCAAACCCTGACAAATTCCCCCCCAAAATCTACCAAATCCTGTACAAAACTTGGCCAAATCGAGGCCCATACAAGACCAAAACCTCCCAAATCCTTCCCCAAACCTCCCAAAGTCCCAATGAGGAACTTGACCAAATCCTGACAAATTCCCCCCAAAACGTCCCAAATCCTGACTCAAACCTCCCAAATCCTTCCCAAACCCTTCCCCAAGTCCTAGAGAAGAACGTGGCCAAATCCTCACCAAATCATAGTTTCATAGTTTCATTCAGGGTTGGAAGGGACCACAAGGATCACCTAGTTCCAACCCCCCTGCCACGGGCAGGGACACCCCACACTAGAGCAGGCTGGACAGAGCCTCATCCAGCCTGCTCTTAAACACCCCCAGGGACGGGGCCTCGACCACCTCCCTGGACAACCCATTCCAGGGTCTCACCACTCTCATGGTGAAGAACCTCCTCCTCACATCCAGCCTGAATCTCCCCACCTCCAGCTTCATTCCATTCCCCCTAGTCCTATCACTACCTGAGATCCTGAGAAGTCCTTCCCCAGCCTTCTTGTAGCCCCCTTCAGATACTGGAAGGCCACAATGAGGTCACCTCGGAGCCTTCTCTTCTGCAGACTGTACAGCCCCAACTCCTTCAGTCTGTCCTCATAGGAGAGGTGCTCCAGCCCTCTGATCATCCTTGTGGCCCTTCTCTGGACACCTTCCAGCACCTCCACATCCCTCTTGTAATAGAGGCTCCAGAACTGGACACAGTACTCCAGGTGTGGTCTCACCAGGGCTGAGTAGAGGGGGAGGATCACCTCCCTCGACCTGCTAGCCACACTTCTCCTGATGCAGCCCAGGATCTGATTGGCTTTGCGGGCTGCAAGTGCACACTGAGAGCTCATGTTGAGCTTTTTGTCCACCAGCACCCCCAAGTCTCTCTCCTCAGGGCTACTTTCCAGCCAGTCACTGCCCAGCCTGTATTTGTGCCTGGGATTGCCTCGACCCAGATGCAGGACCCTGCACTTGCTCTTATTGAACTTCATGAGGTTGGCTTGTGCCCACCTCTCCAGCCTGTCAAGGTCCCTCTGGATGGCCTCCCTTCCCTCCAGCGTGTCTGCTGCACCACACAGCTTGGTGTCATCAGCAAACTTGCTGAGGGTGCACTCAATGCCACTGTCCATGTCCCCCACAAAGATGTTGAATAAGACAGGTCCCAGGACTGATCCCTGAGGGACTCCGCTTGTCACTGGCCTCCACTGGGACATGGACCCATTGACAGCCACTCTTTGGGTGCGACCATCAAGCCAGTTCCTTATCCATCTAGTGGTCCACCCATCAAACCCATGTGTCACCAGTTTGGAGACCAGGATGTGGTGCGGGACAGTGTCGAAGGCTTTGCTCAGCTCCAGGTAAATGACATCAGTTGCTCGCCCCTCATCTATTAATTTTGTCACCTAACAACACTTCCTCAATCCTGCCCCAACCCCCCACAACCTCACCAAAACCTCCCACATCCTGAAAAACAACCTCCCAAAGTCCTAGGGACAAACTTGGCCAAGTCGTGGCTGAAGCCAGAACTCCTGACCAAATCCTGCACAAAACCTCCCGAAGCCCCAGTGAGGAACTTGACCAAAGCCTGACAAATTCCCCCCAAAATTACCTCAGTTCTGCACCAACCCCCCACAATCTGACCAAACCCTCCCAAATCCTTACCCAATCCTCCCAAAGTCCCAGGGAGGTCAAATCCAGGCCAAATTTCCCCCAAAACCTCCCAAATCCTGCACCAGCCCCCCCCCCCCGACCCAAACCTCCCAAATTCTGAACAAAATCCTTACCAAATCTCCTCAATCCTGCACCAACTCTCCAGAACCTGACCCAAGCTCCCAGATCCTGAGCACAACCTCCCCAGTTCTGAGCTCAACTTTGCCAAACCCTGCCCCAACCCACACCAAAACCTCGCAAAGCCTCCTGAGTCCTGCCCCAAACCTCCCAAATCCTCAGCTCAACCTCACCAAATCCTGACCAAAACCCCCAAAAACTCCTGAATCCCTCCCCAACCCCCCACAACCTAACCCAAACCTCCCAAATCCTGCCCCTAACCTCCCAAAGTCCTAGAGAAGAACTTGGCCAAACTTGGGGGCTAAAAATCTTAACTCTGGCAATAATTAATAAGAGAGCTAATTGTCCTGCTAATAATAACTAATGGAGCTAAAAATCCTGCTAATACCTATGGCTAAGAATCTTATCGATGGCAATCATTAAAAATTGATGAATAATATGCCTAAGCATCTTAATAATGGAAATAATTCATAATAGAGCTGAGAATCCCACAAATATTGATTAATGGTGCTAATAATCCTGTTAATAAGTAATAACAGAGCTAATACTCCTCTTAATAACTAATAATACAACGAATAGTAATACTAGTAGTAATACTTAAAAGTGCTAATAATAATTAATGCAACTAATAGTCCTGCTAATGCTGATAAATAATGTGGCTAATAGTCTTAATAAGAATAATAAATAATAGAGCTAAAAGTCTTCCTAATAATAACCAATATAGCTAATAACTAATAGAGCTAACAGCCCTGCTAGGGACTAATTATAGAGCTATACTCCCAATAATGGTAATAATTACTAATAGAGCTGGTAGTCCTGCTGAAAATAATTGATAGAGCTAATAACCCTGCTAAAAGTTATGAATAATGTGGCTAATAATCCTGTTAATAATGATAACCAATGCGGCTAATAGTCACAGTAGCAATAACAATTATAACAATGACAACAAAAATAATGATGATGATGATGATGATAATAATAATAATAAACAACCAGCTAATTGTGCTGCTAATAACAATAAGACTAATACTCCTGATAATAATTAATATCAGGAGATCCCCACAGAGGACCTCACAGCCTCCCAGAGCTGTCTCCAGACCAAGCCCTGACCAAAACCATCCAAATCCTTCCCAAGCCCTTCCCAAAGTCCTAGGGAAGAACTTGGCCAAATCCTGATCAATTCCTCCCAACACTTCCTCAATCCTGCCCCAACCCCCCACAACTTCACCAAAACCTCCCAAATCCTCAGCTCAACCTCACCAAACCCTCACCCAATCCACACCAAAACCTCCCAAAACCTCCTCAAGCCTTTCCCAACCTCCCAGCCCCTCACCAAAAGCATCAAACACTTCCCAAAGCCTCAGCACAACTTGCCCAAGTCCTGGCCCAAGCCTGACCACAGCCTGCTCAAAAACCTCCCATATCCTCACCTCAGCCTGACCTAATCCTGACCCAACCCAGACTAAAAGCTCCCCAAATCCTTCTCAAACCTTCCCAAAACCTCCCAAAGTCCTAGGGAAGAACTTGGCCAAGTCATGGCCCAAGCCAGAACAACTCCTGACCAGATGCCTCCCAAAACCTCCCGAAGTTCTAGGGAAGAACTTGGTCAAATCCTGAACAAATCCCCCCCAAATCTCCCAAATCCTGCACCAACCCCCCACAACTTGACCCAAAACTCCCAAATCCGGAGCCAAACCTCCCAAATCTTTCCACAAACCTCCCAATGTCCCAGGGAGGAAATTGGCCAAATTCAGACCAATTGCCCCCAACACTTCTTCAATCTTCATTCCCAACACCCCAACAACCTGACACAAACCACCCAAGCTCTAACCAAGACCTCCCAAACCTGGCCACAACCTGACCAACTCCTGACAAATTTCCCCCAAAACCTCCCAAATACTGTCCAACCCCCCACGACCTGACCCAACCCACCCAAATCCTGAACAAAACCTCCCAAATCCTTTCCCTCACCTAACAAAGTCCTGGGGACAAACTTGGCCAACTCCTGGCCCAAGCCAGAACGACTCCTGACCAAATCCTGCCCCAAACCTCCCAAAGTCCTTCTCCTCAATCCTTCCCTACCTCTCCAGAAGTCGTTGGCAGGAACTTGGCCAAATCCTTACCAAATACCCCAAAACCTCCCAAATCCTGCACCAACCCCCCACAACCTGACCCAAACCTCCCAAATCCTGATCAAAAAATCCCAACCCTTGGGCACAACTTGAACAAAGCCTGGCCCAACCCACAGCAAATCCTGACCAAGCCCTGACCAAAACCTGCTAATGTCCCAGGGACAATGATGGCCAAATCCTGGACAAGTCCAACCAAAACCTCCTCAATCCTATCCCAACCCCCCACAACGTGACCTAAACCTCCCAAGCTCTAACCAAGGTCTTCCAAACCTGCCCAGAACCCGATCAACTCCTGACAAATTCTCCCCAAAACCTCCCAAACCCTACACCAACCCCCCACAACCTGTCCCAAACCTCCCAACCCTTCCCTAAACCTCCCAAATTTGGGCAGAATATGACCAAATCCTGCTCCAATCAAGAGACCAAATCCTTACCAAATCCCCACAAAACCTCCCAAATCCTGCCCAAAACCTCCCAATGTCCTACCGAGGAACTTGGCCAAAGCCTGACAAATTCCCCCCAAAACTGACCAAATCCTGTACAGAACTTGGCCAAATCCTGGCCCAAAGGAGACCAAAACCTCCCAAATCCTTACCAAAACCTCCCAATGTCCCAAAGAGGAATTTGACCAAATCCTGACTAATTCCCCACAAAACCTCCCAAATCCTGCACCAACCCCCCAAAACCAGACCTAAACCTCCCAAATCCTCAACAAAACCTCCCAAATTCTGGCCATGATTTGACCAAAGCCTGCTTCAATCCAGAGACCAAATCCTCACCAAATCCCCACAAGACCTCCCAAACCCTGGGCACAACTTGGCCAAATCCTGGCTCAACCCACACCAAATCCTGACCAAATCCTGCCCCAAACCTCCCACCAAATTCCCACCAAAATTTCCTCAGTTCTGCACCAACCCCCCACAACCTGACCAAAACCTCCCAAATCCTACCCAAACCCTCCTCAATCCTGTCCCAACCCCCAAAAACCTGACCCAAACCTCTCAACCACTACCCAAGACTTCCCAAACCTGGCCACAAGCTGACCAACTCCTGACAAATTCCCCCCAAAACCTCCCAAATCCTGCACCAACCCCCCACAACCTGACCCAAACCTCCCAAATCCTGCCCCAAACCTCCCAAAGCCCTAGGGAAGAAGTTGGCCAAGTCCTGGCCCAAGCCAGAACAACTCCTGACCAGATCCTGCCCAAAACCTCCAAAAATCCCACGGAAGAACTTGGACAAAGCCTGACGAATTCCCCCCAAAACTTCCTCAGTCCTTCACCAACCCTCCAGAACCTGACCTAAGCCTCCCAAATCCTTACCCAATCCTCCCAAAGACCCGAGGAGGAACTTGGTCAAATCCAGGCCAAATTCCCCCCAAAACCTCCCAAATCCTGCACCAACCCCCCATAACCTGACCCAAACCGCCCAAACCCTTCCCTAAACCTCCCAAATTCTGGGCAGGATGTGACGAAATCCTGCTTCAATCCAGAGACTAAATCCTTCCCAAATCCCCACAAAACCTCCCAAATCCTGAACAAAACCTCCCAATGTCCTACAGAGGAACTTGGCCAAATCCTGACCAATTCCCCCCAAAACTTCCTCAGTCCTATCCCAGCCCCCCAACAACCTGACACAAACCTCCCAAGTTCTAACCAAGACCTCCCAAACCTAGGCACCACCTGACCAACTCCTGACAAATTCCCCCCCAAACCTCCCAAAATCCTGAACAAAACCTCCCAAATTTCTAGAGAAGAACTTGGCCAACTCCTGGCACGAGCCAGAACAACTCCTGACCAAATCCTACCCAACACCTCCCAGACTCCAAGAGAGGAAGTTGGCCAAAGCCAAACCAAATCCCCCAAGACTTGCTGAATCCTGTCCCAACCTCCTCCAATCTGACCCAAACCTCCCAAATCCTGACCCAAACCTCCCAAATCCTTCTCCTAATCTACCAAAGTCCTAGGGATGAACTTGGCCAACTCCTGGCCCAAGCCAGAACAACTCCTGACCAAATCCTGCCCAAAACCTCCCAAAGTCAAAGGGAGGAACTTGGCCAAATCCTTCCCAAATCCCCACAAAACCTCCCAAATCCTGCACCAACCCCCCACAATCTGGCCCAAACCTCCCAAATCCTCAACAAAAACTCCCAAATTCTGGGCAGGATTTGGCAAACCCTGCTTCAATCCACAGACCAAAGCCTTCCCAAATCCCCACAAAACCTCCCAAATCCTGCCCAAAACCTCCCAAAGTCTTAGGGAGGAACTTGGCCAAAGCCTGACAAATTCCCCCCCCAACCTACCAAATGCTGTACAGAACTTGGCCAAATCCTGGCCCAAATGAGACCAAAACTTCCCAAATCCTTACCCAATCCTCCCAAAGACCCAGGGAGGAAGTTGGCCAAATTCAGACCAAATTGCCCCCAACACTTCCTCCATCCATTCCCAAGCCCCCAACAACCTGACCCAAACCTCCAAGCCAAGCTCTAACCAAGACCTTCCAAACCTGGGCACAACCTGACCAAGTCCTGACAAATTCCACCCAAAACCTCCCAAATCCTGCACCAACTCCCCACAACCTGACCCAAACCTCCCAAATCCTGAACAAAACCTCCAAAGTCCCAAAGAGGAACTTGGCCAAATGCTGACAAATTCCCCCAAAACCTCCTGTGTTAATGCCCATTCTGGGAACAAAAAACCCAAGCAGGGTGGAGGGCTTGAGGGGACTTTGCCCTCCCTGCAGGGCGTTGCCCCCCGGGAAGCTGAGTCTGTTCCACTCCCCCCTCCCTGCCCAGCTAGGCTAGAAAAAGCAGGACATCGTAGCTGTTGGCTCTCCTTTTGGCTCCTGCCTCTGCTGGATGAGAGCCACTGCAGCTGCCCTCCTGCTCCTCTGCCACGTGGTCACACCTGATCCTTCTCCCTGCTGCCTCCTCAGAGAAAGACTGGTTTTGTATTACTCCCTTTGTTTGTCCCACTCCCATCCATCCTTCTCCCTTGCCCTTGAGAACCTTTCCTGTTATTGTTATATATATATATATTGTTTAAAGACAACTCTTTACCTCTCTACTTCCAAGCTGACTCCAAATCATTGCCTGGTGGATTTATCCTTCCTTTTCTCCCCTCTCTGTTGGGAGGGAGGAGGGGGTGGTGCTGAGGGCTGGAGGCCCTCCAGGGGGTGGTGCTGAGGCTGGAGGACACCTGGGGGGTGGTGCTGAGGGTGGAGGTCCCCTGGGGGGGGGTGCTGAGGCTTGGAGGCCCTCCAGGAGATGGTGCTGAGGGCTGGAGGCCTTCTCCCTAATCTCCAGCAGCTGCTTTCTTCTTCCTTGCCCAGGTTGACCTCTCCCACTTGTCCCCAGAGGAGCGCTGGAGGTGAGTCTGGGCTGGAGGAGGTCACCCAGTGCTTGAAGCTCCCCCCTGGAGAGGACAAACCCCCACCCCTGGGGGCTGCTGCCACAGGGGAGGCCTCAGCTGCCTTGGACTTGCTTTGACCTCCTCTGCTTGGAAATGTCCCAGGGAGGTTGGAGAAGAGGACCTCTGAGGGTCTCTTCCCACTTTGCCAAGTGGATTCTCCAGGCTGGAGGAGGCTTCACCTCCCTGGGGCTCTGGAGGACCAGGAGGAGGCTTCACCTCCCTGGGGCTCTGGACCAGCTGCTGGGTGGCATAGGTTGAACCATGCTCTTCACCTTGGAAGTCCTCACAGCTCAAAGCCACCACTGGTGGTGGTTGGGCCATGGCCTCTGGCAAGACCAAAGCCACCTGAGGACAGCCTCAGGTGGATCATCTTCTCTGCCTTTGTGGTGAGGAGGTTATGAAATTTATGACTATGAATTTATGAATGATGAAAAATATTATTTTATTAATTACCAAACTATTAATAACCGATTAATCACCAACTTATATACATGTTCTAGTGCACGTTCGTGAAATAGATTCCACAAGTGGCTTAGTGTTATGATTAGAACGTAATTGAACTATCTAGAAACCCTTTCTATATTTATATAAGGAAGGGTGCAGTTCTGCCGCTTGGCCACTAGATGGAGACTCGGCGGGACGCGGGCGGCTTCTGGCTCTACACAGCAATATTATAATCTGTCTATGCGTCAGCGCTTACTCTGCTAGACGCGGATCCTTTGAACCGAGTGCTAGTGGGTGGAAAGCACGTGGACGATATTCAATTCCCTTCAGACAACAGGGATCGGTCCTGGTCGGGGTCGGTCCGTGGGGTCGGCCCTCAGGAGTCGGCTCGCACGGCAGGGCGGGACGACGGTGGCCGGTAGGTGGGCTCGAACGAGGGAAGCAGGCGAAGCTACGGGGGTCGGCCCAACCACGGCGAGTCTCAGGGCTGATGCAAACAGCCTCGGGGAGAGAATGCGGCTGCGTTAGGCGGCGGATTCTCTTTACCGAGCTTCAAGGAGTAACAGGACTCTCAGAGTGGTCCCGGTTCGATGCTAGGCATACGTGGACTCGGTTATCAATCGAGTCCCTTCTCCCCGGTAACTGGGCAGATCTTACCCTCGGGGGTCAGTCCAGTCCTCCGGTGGCACGATGGGCTCTCCCGGTCGGCACGGCCGGCTGCAGCAACGTTGAGCTCCTCAGGCTCAGCAAAGGTCCTCCCTCTGTGCTTCTTCACTACGCAGACGCTTCCAGCATGCGTGCATGTATAACAGAAGCTAATAACAATAAGCTCAATGGCGAAGGCTGCAGCTCGAGAGTTGCTCTCTCGAACTAGCACACAGACAAAGTAAATGAGGGGGCAACGTGTTCACCAGCTGGGGTGATACTTATAGATCCCTCGAGGCTGGGCTTGACCAATGGGCACTCTCATAAGCAACTGGCTTCAGCCTATAGAAAGCGTGAAGCGAGGCTTATGCCCATACTTGGTGTCAGCACGAGCGCTGCATGCGCTGGGTGCGTGCAAGCCTGGCTAATGCCTTGGCTTTTGTCTTCCTCCTGGAGGAGGGGGAACTTGCCCACATGCTGGGACAAGATTCAGTATCGGGGCATAATGTGCCTTCACCACAGCCTTCCTCTGGAGGGGTCTCCTCTGTGTTCTCCTTCCAGCTCTTTGCTTCCTTGGCCAAGCTCTGAGGCTGTCACCACCCAAACCTTCTTGGGTGTCCTGGTGCTCTTCCCAAGCTGTTGGAGGGTGGCAGGAGAAGGTCCAGCAGGAGGTGTCTGGGGTCTCCCAAACCCTTTCCTTCTGTCCCTGCAGATGGTGACCCTCTTCCAGATGTGGGTGGTGCCGCTCTACTTCACCATCAAGCTCAACTGGTGGAGGTTCCTGGTCATCTGGGTCCTCTTCTCAGCTGTCACAGCTTTTGTCACCTTCAGGGCAACCAGGAAACCTCTGGTACAGACAACCCCCAGGTGGGTACAGGGCTCCTGAGCCTCTGGAGGAGGGCAGCTCCTCACCCTCAAGGTTAACCCGGCTGGAGGACCTCTCTCCCCCACCTCCTCTGCCTTGAACTGTGGGGGTATTGGACCACCTGCTGGTGGCCAGCCTGAGACCTGAGGGACCTGGAGAGCTACCCTTGGGGGGCTGGTGGCATCACCAAGGGCATTCCTGGCATGGAATCCAGGTGCTTGGGGCATCTGGAGATGCCAAGGTTTGGGGCTGGGAAGTGAAGGCCATGAGCAGCCCCTGGCAGCTGCAGGCCTGGGGCTTGAATGAGGAGCTTGAAGCTCTGATGGCCCTGGGAAGTGACCTGGCATGAGGGCACTGAGGCCAAGGGCTGAGACCTGCCCCTGGGGCACAGCAAGCCCAGGAAGGCTCCAGGCTGGGGGCAGAGGGGCTGGGAAGTGCCTGGGGGGAAAGGCCCTGGGGGGGTTGGTGGCAGAGGCTGGAGAGGAGCCAGGGGGTGCCCAGGTGGGCAAGGAGGGCAGCAGCAGCCTGGGCTGGAGCAGCAATGGGGTGGGCAGCAGGAGCAGGGCAGGGATTGTGCCCCTGGGCTGGGCACTGGGGAGCCCACAGCTGCAAGCCTGGGGGCAGGGTTGGGACCTCCCTGCCAGGAGGACCTTGAGGGCTGGAGCAGGCCCAGAGAAGGGCAAGGAAGCTGGGGAGGGGTCTGGGGAAGGAGGAGAAGGCTGTGGAGAAGTTGTGAGGAGCAGCTGAGGGCCCTGGGGGGGTTGAGGCTGCAGCAGAGGAGGCTGAGGGGAGACCTTGTGGCTCTCTGCAGCTCCCTGAGAGCAGCTTGCAGCCAGCTGGGGCTCAAGGGCTGCTCCTGAGGGCTGGGCCAAGAGGAGATGGCCTCAGGTTGTGGCAGGGCAGGTTGAGTTGGGCCCTGGGGAGCAATTGGTGCCCCTTGAGGGGTGCCCAGGCCTGTGGCAGCTGCCCAGGGCAGTGGTGGAGTCCCCATGGCTGGAGGGGTTGGGAAGCTGTGGTGCTGAGGGCCCTGTGGTGGTGGTGCTGGGACAGTGCTGGGGCCATGCTTGGCCTCCATCACCTTCAAGGTGTTCTCCAACCCAGACCATTCCATGACTGTATGAAGCCTGTGACCTTCAGCTTGTCCTCCCCTCACCTCCATCCTCTACCTCAGTTGTCCCTCCTGGCTCCTTCCAGGACCTTCTGGAGCTGGTCTCCTTCAGGAGAAGCAGAAGCAGTTCTACTCTAGGGGGTGGGTGGTGAAATGGATTGTCTTCATGCTGGCTCCAGACCTCCTTGGGTTCCTTCTCCTCCTCAGGTTGGTCTACAAATGGTTCCTCCTGATCTACAAGATCAGCTATGCCACAGGCATCGTGGGCTACATGGCTGTGATGTTCACCCTCTTTGGCCTCAACTTGTTGTTCAGGTGAGGACATCTCAGGTGGCTTCCAGCTCCTGGGAGGGGCTGGGAGGCGAAGGACCTCAAGCAGGAGAAGATAGTGGCCATGGCTTCATGGCAATAGCCCTTGGCTTGGACAGCTGCTGGAGGAGGTCATTCTGGGCATGGCCTCTCCTCCCTGGGAGGGCCAGGGGGGAGGTATTAGGTCCTCAAGGGATGGTCTTCTGGCTGGAGCTGCTGCTCCTCCAGGCTTGATCTTCTCCTGGGTGGACCTGCTGCTCCTCAAGGCCTGATCTTCTCCTGGCTGGAGCTGCTGCTCCTCAAGGCCTGCTCTTCTCCTGGCCAGAGCTGCTGCTCCTCAAGGCCTGCTCTTCTCCTGGCTGGAGCTGCTGCTCCTCAAGGCTTGATCTTCTCCTGGCTGGAGCTGCTGCTCCTCAAGGCCTGCTCTTCTCCTGGCCAGAGCTGCTGCTCCTCAAGGGTTAATCATCTCCTGGCTGGAGCTGCTGCTCCTCAAGGCTTGACCATCTCCTGGCTGGAGATGTTAGGGCCTCAAGGGTTGACCTTCTCCTGGCTGGAGATGTTGGGGCCTCAAGGCTTGGGGCTTTAAGGGTTGACATTCTCCTGGCTGGAGATGTTAGGGCCTCAAGGGAATTCTCCTCTGTCCCTTGGGACTCAGCTTTGGTCAGGCCACAGCCACTGCAGAGGAGGGCAGGGAAGCTGGGGAAGGGCCTGGAGAACAAATCTGATGGGGATCGACTGAGGGAGCTGTGGATGGTTAGTTTGGAGAAGAGGAGGCAGAGGGGGAACCTCACTGCTCTTCACAGCTCCCTGAAAGGACATTGTGGAGAGGCTGGGGGTGGTCTCTTCTCACAGGTAATGAAGTGATAGTAGGAAGAGGGAATGAATAGAATAGACTAGAATGGATTAGACTAGGCTAGACTAGACTTGAACTAACCAGGTTGGGAAATGACCTTTGAGATCATGAAGTCACTGTGTCCAGAGAAGGGGTTGAAAGCTGGTGAGGGGTTTGGAGCACCAGCTCTATGAGGAGAATCTGAGGGAGCTGGGGTTGATTAGCCTGGAGAAGAGGAGGCTCAGAGGAAACCCTTATTGCTGTCTAGAACTGCCTGAAGGGAGGTTGTAAGCAAGTGGGCATTGGTGTCTTGTCCCAGGTAACCAGCACCAGGATAGCAGCATAAGAAACAATCCCTGTCCTTCAGCATGGCCTTCCCCCTACAAGGGGGAGCTCAGCACCACCAAAGCTGATGGCAGCCAGTCCTTCCCCTTCCAGTTCCCCAAGCTCAGTCCCCGGTTCAGTTTTGAGCAAGCCTTTGAGGATGCCAAGAAGAAGCTGGGTAAGAGCAGGGGCCGGGGGAGTGGATGTGGCAGTGGGCTCAGCATCACAAGCCAGGCTAGGCAGGCCTCCATCCATCTCACTTCCTCATTCTCCAAAGTTGTTTTTTTCCCAGCTTCCAGCAAAAACTGCCTGGACCCAGAGTTCCTCAAGGCCATCCCCACCATGAAGATGAGGAGCGGGATGCAGGCACTTGGTGCTGGTGCTTGGGTTCAAGCATCCTACAGGACCTGCAAGTCCCTTCCTGGCGGTGTTCAAGGCCAGGTTGGGTGAGGCCTTGAGCCACCTTAGAACCTCAATAGAGGAGAGATGTGGAGGTGGTGGAGCTGGTGCAGAGGAGGGCAGGGATGCTGGGGAAGGGCCTGGTGAACTAATGTGATGGAGATGGACTGAGGGAGCTGTGGATGGTTAGTTTGGAGAAGAGGAGGCAGAGGGGGAACCTCACTGCTCTTCACAGCTCCCTGAAAGGACATCGTGGAGAGGTTGTGGGAGGTTTCTTACAGGTAATGAAGTGATAGAACCAAGAGGGAATGAATAGAATAGAATAGAATAGAATAGAATAGAATAGAATAGAATAGAGCAGGTTGGAAAAGACCTTTGAGATCTTGAAGTCATATTGTCCAGAGAAGGGGACGAAAGCTGGTGAGGGGTTTGGAGCACCAGCCCTATGAGGAGACTCTGAGGGAGCTGGGGTTGATTAGCCTGGAGAAGAGGAGACTCAGAGGAGCCCCTTATTGCTGTCTAGAACTGCCCCAAGGGAGGTTGCCGCCAGGTGGGCCAAGACTCCAGGCTTGGGGTAGTGTGGCCTGAAAGCTGCCTGGCAGAAAGGGACCTGGGGGTGCTAATGGACAAGCAGCTGAATATGAGCCAGCAGTGTGCCCAAGAGCGCCAAAGGCCTCCTGGCTGGGATCAGCAATGCTGTGTCTAGCAGGAGCAGGGAGGGGATTGTCCCCTGGGACTCAGCTCTGGCCAGGCCACAGCCAGTGCAGAGGAGAGCAAGTAAGCTGGGGAAGGGCCTGGAGAACAAATCTGATGGGGATCAACTGAGGGAGCTGTGGATGGTTAG
The DNA here is from genome assembly GCF_026170545.1 of Melanerpes formicivorus. Classification (NCBI taxonomy): domain Eukaryota; kingdom Metazoa; phylum Chordata; class Aves; order Piciformes; family Picidae; genus Melanerpes; species Melanerpes formicivorus. The sequence goes on along the minus strand of NW_027142493.1, from coordinate 899,395 downwards.
TTTGGAGAAGAGGAGGTGGAGGGGGGAACCTCACTGCTCTTCACAGCTCCCTGAAAGGACATTGTGGAGAGGCTGGGGGTGGTCTCTTCTCACAGGTGATGAAGTGATAGTATGAAGAGAAAATGAATAGAATAGAATAGAATGGTTTAGACTAGACTAGAGTAGAACTAACCAGGTGGGAAAAGACCTTTCAGATCATGAAATCAACGTGTCCAGGGAAGGGCAAGAAATCTGGTGAGGGGTTTGGAATAGCAGCTCTATGAGGAGAATCTGAGGGAGCTGGGGTTGATTAGCCTGGAGAAGAGGAGGCTCAGAGGAATCCCTTATTGCTGTCTAGAACTGCCCGAAGGGAGGTTGTAACCAGGTGGGCATTGGTGTCTTGTCCCAGGTAACCAGCACCAGGATAGCAGCACAAGAAGCAATCCCTGTCCTTCAGCATGGCCTTCCCCCTACAAGGGGGAGCTCAGCACCACCAAAGCTGATGGCACCCACTCCTTCCCCTTCCAGTTCCCCAAGCCCAATGCCCTGCTCAGCTCGGAGAAGCCTTTGAGGATGCCAAGAAGAAGCTGGGTAAGAGCAGGGACCGGGGGAGTGGATGTGGCAGTAGGCTCAGCATCACAAGCCAGGCTAGGCAGGCCTCCATCCATCTCACTTCCTCATTCTCCAATGTGTTTTTTTTCCCATCTTCCAGCAAAAACTGCCTGGACCCAGAGTTCCTCAAGGCCATCCCCACCATGAAGATGAGGAGCGGGATGCAGGCACTTGGTGCTGCTGCTTGGGTTCAAGCATCCTACAGGACCTGTAAGTCCCTCCCAGGAGGTGGTCAAGGCCAGGTTGGCTGAGGCCTTGAGCCACCTTAGAACCTCAATAGAGGAGAAATGTGGAGGTGCAGGAGCCAGTGCAGAGGAGGGTAAGGAGGCTGGGGAAGGGCCTGGAGAATAAATCTGATGAAGAGCAACTGAAGGAGCTGGGGGTGGTTAGTTTGGAGAAGAGGAGGCTGAGGGGAGACCTCTTTGCTCTCTGAGGGTCTTTTCCAAGCCAGACGGTTCTGTGATTCTGTCCCCCATTCCTTCCTCCTTCCTCCTCCTGCACAGATGAAGAGCTCCCCAGCTGCACGGAGGCCTCTGTGGAGACCACGAGCTCAGAGGAAGAGCCAGAAGCTGGCTTCATGCCCATCACTGGCCGCTCTGGGCAGAGCCGGCGCGGCGAGAGCCCTGCGGAGGGGCGAGCCCTGTGCCGCTCGAGCCGCGGCTCCTTCACCTGGGGCAGCCTGGAGGACCTCCTCAGCCTGGACCCTGAAGGCCATGAGAGCTCCATGTGGTTGGGCTGTGAGGATGGCTGGTGTGTATCCTGTGAGGACAGGCTGAGAGAGTTGGGGCTGTTGGGGCTGAGTCTGGGGAAGAGAAGGCTCCGAGGAGACCTTCTTGTGGCCTTCCGGTATCTGAAGGGGGCTCCAAGAAACCTGGGGAGGGACTTTTTAGGGTGTCAGGGAGTGATAGGACTGGGAGGCTGGATCCAAGCTAGAGGAGGGGAGATTTAGATTAGACATTAGGAAGAAGTTCTTCCCCATGAGGGTGGTGAGAGAGTGGAACACGTTGCCCAGGGAGGTGGTGGAAGCCTCATGCCTGGAGGTTTTTAAGGCCAGGCTGGATGTGGCTGTGAGCAGCCTGCTCTGGTGTGAGGTGTCCCTGCCCAAGGCAGGGGGGATGGAACTGGCTGATCCTTGAGGTCCCTTCCAACCCTGACAATTCTGTGATTCTGTGAATGGGAGAGAGGCTGTGGGGAGACCTAAGAGTGACCTTACAGTATCTGAAGGCGGCTACAAGAAGGGTGGAGCGAGACTGCAAAGGCCTGCAGTGACAGGAGAAGAGGCAATGGCTTCAAACTGGAGCAGAGCAGATTTAGATTGGATGTTAGGAACGAGTTCTGCGCCATGAGGGTGGTGGAACACTGGAACAGGTTGCCCTGGGAGATGGTTGAGGTCCCATCCCTGGAGATATTCAAGGTGAGGCTGGACAGGGCCCTGGGCGACCTGAGCTACTTGAGGATGTCCCTGCTAACTGCAGAGGGGGTTGAACTGCCATGACCTTTGGAGGTCCCTTCCATCCCAGACCATGGATGGGGTATGGGCCCCTCCCCACCCCCATCCCAGGTGAGCCTCCAGCTTTGCTCTTCTCCTGCAGCATCCACGTGTAGCAGTCCTCGGACAACATCCGTACCGGGGAGAGCAGCGTGAAGATGCAACACGCTGCTGCTGTCATGTGCATCTTGTAAGTGATGAGCAAGAAGCTCTTTTGGCTCTAGGATGTGCCTAGCAGGGTGCTTCGGGGTGCGGGGTGGGGGGGCAAGCAGGACTTTCACCCTGCTGATAGGGCAAGGGGCAAGGGATGTAAACTACAGCACAGGAGGCTGCACCTCAGGCCGAGGAGGAACTTCTTGATTGTGAGGGTGACAGAGCCCTGGAGCAGGCTGCCCAGAGAGGTTGTGGAGTCTCCTTCTCTGGAGACTTCCAAGCCCCATCTGGATGTGTTCCTGTGCAACCTGTGCTGGATTCTATGGTGCTGCTCTGGCAGGGGGGCTGGACTCGCTGATCTCCAGAGGCCCCTCCCAACCCCTAGCATCCTGTGGTCCTGTGATCCTGGGACTCTTCATCTGGTTGCCAACGAGTTCTTCTCCCTGCAGGTACCTGGATAACCAAGTTCTTGTCTCCTTGGCCAATGGGGAGCCTGTTGTGTACCAATGGGAGGCAGGTGAGGCTGGTCTGGAGACATCCAAAGGTACTGGTGGGGTTAAAGGCAGCCCCAAAGGGATAGTTGTTGGGTGGGTGGCATGGGCAGCCCCTTGTTGAGGGATGCCTGAGGTGCTGGTGGCTTCCCTGCTTGCATAGTATCATAGAATCATACAATCCTATTGGGTTGGAAGAGACCTTAAAGGTCATCTAGATGCAAGCCCCTGCCATGGGCAGGGACACCTCCCACCAGCCCAGGTTGCTCGAGGCCTCATCCAACCTGGCCTTGAACACCTCCAGGGCTGGGGCAGGGAAGGGGCAGCAGGTTGAGGGAGGTGATGCTCCCCCTCTAGTCCAGTCTGGTGAGACCACACCTGGAGCACTGTGTCCAGTTCCAGAGCCTCTATTCCAGGAAGGATCTGGAGGTGCTGGAGGGTGTCCAGAGAAGATCCACGAGGAGGAGCAGAGGGCTGGAGCTCCTCTTCTAAGAGGACAGCCTGAGGGAGTTGGGGCTGTGCAGTCTGGAGAAGAGAAGGCTCCGAGGAGGCCTTCTTGTGGCCTTCCAGTATCTGAAGGAAAGCTGGGGAGGGACTTTTGAGGGTGTCAGGAAGTGGTAGGACAGGAGGGGATGAAGCAAAACTAGAAGTGGGTAGATTCAGATTGGATGTTAGGAAGAAGTTCTTCCCCAGGAGGGTGGTGAGAGAGTGGAACACGTTGCCCAGTGAGGTGCCTGGAGGTTTTTAAGGCCAGGCTGGAGATGGCTGTGAGCAGCCTGCTCTAGTGTGAGGTGTCCCTGGCCATGGCAGGGGGGATGGAACTGGCTGATCCTTGAGGTCCCTTCCAACCCTGACAATTCTATGATTCTATGACATCCCTTGAAGGGTTCTGGAGACCCAAAACTGGAGTCAGGTGGAGGTGTGCCTCCTCCTTCTGGTCCCTGCCTACCAGCTTGCATCCCCTGGTGTCTTCAGCTCATGTCCCCTTTTGCTGAGGACCTGGAGGTGGACATCTCCGCCCCCCACAACATGGGATGGTCCTAATGGCTTGGTGAAGATGGAGATTTCTTTGGCAGACTTTTGACTACCAAGCCCACTCCCACCACCCTCACAGGCTGCTTCTGGGACCCCCAAAACTCCAAATGCCTGTCCCTGGGCTCCCCAGGGATCCTCATCACCAAGATGGTGGCAGTGGCCGGGAAGCTGTGGTGCGGCTGCCACAGCCAAGTCATCGTCCTCAGCACACCACCTTGGCACAAGAGGTACAGTGGGCAGCAGTGGGAGGTCTGGAGGGGTGGTGGTGACCATTAGTCTGTAGAAGAGAAGACTGAGAGGGGATTTGATAAATGGTTTTCAATACCTGAGGGCTGGGGGTCAAGAGGGAGGGGACAGGCTCTGCTCAGCTGCACCCTGGGATAGAGAGGGGCAATGGGTGTAAACTGCAGCACAGGAGGTTCCACCTCAACATGAGGCAGAACCTCCTTAACTGTGAGGGTCACACAGCCCTGGCACAGGCTGCCCAGAGAGGCTGTGGAGTCTCCTTCTCTGGAGTCTTCCAAGCCCCATCTGGATGTGTTCCTGTGTGACCTGTGCTGGATTCTATGGTGCTGCTCTGGCAGCGGGGCTGGACTCGACGATCTCCAGAGGTCCCTTCCAACCCCTGGCCTCCTGGGAGCCTGTGATCCTGTGTTTGTTGGCATTGTGGTGGGTTGAAAGTTCCCCTCCCACCCCCAACACTAAATTTGCCAGAGCAGCTCAGTTGGAAGCAAATGAAAAAGCTGATCTTTATTTTCCCGTTTGCCACCCAGCAGTGATTTGTTGCCGTTTGACTGCTTTCTGTTCAAGATCTGTGGGGAAATTTTAAAGGCACAGCCTGAAACCCCCCCAGCAGCCTCACTGGCATGGCTGTGCCTCTTGTCACCCCCAGCACACGCTCCAGGTGGGCCAGGACAGCGGGCGCGGCGTCACCTGCATGGTGAGCGCGGGCAGCGGCGTCTGGGTGGCACTGCAGAGCAGTGCCCAGGTCCGGCTCTACCACGCCACCAGCTACGAGCAGTTGGCCGAAGCTGACATCACCCCTCCCGTGCACAAAATGCTGGCTGGTGAGTCCCCAGCTGGAGGCACAGCTCCTGTGGGTGCCCACTGCGGTCGTACCCATCAGGGTCTCCTGTGGATGCCCGTCGCGGTTGCCAGCGGGTTTTGGATGTGGTGCCTGGGGGCTGTGGTTTGAGGGGGTGAACTTTGTAGGAGTAGGGTTCTGGGTTGGACTTGGTTGATGCTCAGGGCCTCACTTCTGCTCCACCACTGTCCAGCGGCCGTGGCCATGATGCCATATTGCACCCCAGGCACTCCCAGGCGTCTCTGGGCTTGGCTGTTGCCTCGCAAGGTTTTTCCTCTCTGGGTGCCTGCGCTCGGCTGGTGCCGAGTTGCCCGGCAGAGACCTTTGGGGGAAGGAAAGTCCTCTTTTGCTTGCCTGTGTCTCATCAGCCATTTGCTCTAAGAGCTGTCAGGCTTTTGAATGAGCTCCAGGCTTTTGAATGGTTTACTGTAGAGGAGTGGGCCACAGAGTTCCACCTCCAGCCTGCCCCGCTTTGGATGTCTGACCTGGCTGCCAAGTTGCAGAGACATGCAGAGCAGTTGCCTCAGATTGGAGGGCAGTTGAGTGAGGGCATCACTGACTGGCATGCAGTCAGCACGGCCCTGCTTCAACTCCCCCAGAATGCAAGCCTAAATGTGAGCAGGCAGGAAAGTCAGGGGAGCCAACTGCACAAAGCCCTCCTGGAAAAGACAGAGGCTTTGGGGAAGGCAAAAAGAGCACTGAAGAGGACAAAGGAGGCAAAGGAGCTGGAAGCTCAGCAAAAGAAGCAAGAGGAAGAGGAAGCTGATGGCATGAAGAAGGCAGCAGTGCTGCAGCAACAAGTGGCTTTGTGCCTGTGTGAGCAGCAGCTGTTGTTGATGCTCCTGCCTTTTTCACAGGAGCCACAAGAGGCTGGCATGGCACTGGCAGCGGCGTCTGGAGGAGAACCCTACTCTCACAGCCTGCCTGGGGCTTGCTGGGGAGCGAGGGGAAATTCCTTGGAGCATCTTCCAGTGTGATTCCTCAGTCTTCAGGTGGGTTCAGAAGTCTGGTTGGCTTTTGCCTGTGTTAGTGAGAGAGTGGGAGTCTTTGCCGTGTCATTTGTGGCCAGGTGGAGTGGGAGCAAAGAAGCTGCCTGCTTCTCCTGATGAGGCCAAGGCAGTTCCTGTGAGGTAGAAAAGGTGTAGGGTCTAAGGGTCAGCAGATGCCATTTGGGGGTGTGCCTGGGTTGGTTTGTTTGGAGCCTCTGGACTTTCTTTCCTGGGCTTTAGCAAGCCAGTGGACAGTCATGGAAAATGGTCTTTCTTCCTCTCTGTGTGTCCCTTTCACCCTTTGTTTCCTCTGGAGGGCTTTCATGTCTCCACAGCTTGACAGTGTCCTGTCATGGCCGATGGCTGTGCATGGACATCTCCTGGGCTGGGTCTGCTGCCGTAGAACTAACTCTGGATTTTGCTTTGTCTCTCCCAGCCACTCGTGACAACACAACCAGATGTGCGTGGGCTTCTGCCTGGACATCTCCTGCTCTTTCACCACTGGGAACTGATGTCTATTTTTTATTTGTTGGCACTGATGTCATTTTGATTTGAGCTGACCACAGGTTGTCAGCCACAATAAACTATTTTACCCTGAGAGGAGGTGGCTGTGTGTTTCCATCGACATCCCAGGAGGCTTAACATGAGCCTGCAGTGTGCCCAGGCAGCCAAGAGGGCCAATGGCATCCTGGCCTGCATCAGGAAGAGTGTGGCCAGCAGGAGCAGGGAGGTCATTCTGCCCCTGTATACTGCACTGGTTAGGCCACACCTTGAGTGCTGTGTCCAGTTCTGGGCCCCTCAGTTTAGGAAGGATGTTGACTTGCTGGAACGAGTCCAGAGAAGAGCAACAAAGTTGGTGAGGGGTTTGGAACACAAGCCCTACGAGGAGAGGCTGAGGGAGCTGGGGCTGCTTAGCCTGGAGAAGAGGAGACTCAGGGGTGACCTTATCACTCTCTACAACTACCTGAAGGGAGGTTGTAGACAGGCTGATGATGGTCTCTTCTCCCAGGCACCCAGTACCAGAACAAGAGGACACAGTCTCAGGCTGCGCCAGGGGAGGTTCAGGTTAGATATTAGGAAGAAGTTCTATACAGAGAGAGTGATTGCCCATTGGAATGGGCTGCCCGGGGAGGTGGTGGAGTCGCCGTCATTGGAGGTGTTCAGGTGGAGACTTGATGGGGTGCTTGGTGCCATGGGTTAGCTGTTTGGGTGGGTTGGATTGGTTGATGGGTTGGACACGATGATCTTGAAGGTCTCTTCCAACCTGGTTTGGTTTATTCTAATAAAAAGGTTTATTCTAATAAAGCATCCTACAGGACCTGCAAGTCCCTCCTGGAGGTGGTCAAGGCCAGGTTGGTTGAGGCCTTGAGCCACCTTAGAACGTCAATAGAGGAGAGATGTGGAGGTGCAGGAGCCGGTGCAGAGGAGGGCAGGGAAACTGGGGAAGGGCCTGGTGAACTAATGTGATGGAGATGGACTGAGGGAGCTGTGGATGGTTAGTTTGGAGAAGAGGAGGCAGAGGGGGAACCTCACTGCTCTTCACAGCTCCCTGAAAGGACACTGTGGAGAGCTTGGGGGTGGTCTCTTCTCACAGGTAATGAAGTGATAGTACGAAGAGGGAATTAATAGAATAGAATAGAATGGTTTAGAGTAGACCAGAACTAACCAGATTGAAAAAGACCTTTGAGATCATGAAATCAATGTGTCTCGATAAGGGCAAGAGAGCTGGTGAGGGCTTCAGAGCACAGGCCCTTGAGGAGAGACTGAGGGAGCTGGGGGTTCTTAGCCGAGAGAAGAGGAGGAGAATAAATCTGATGGGGATTGACTGAGGGAGCTGTGGATGGTTAGTTTGGAGAAGAGGAGGTGGAGGAGGGACCTCACTGCTCTTCACAGCTACCTGAAATGACATTGTGGAGATGTTGGGGGTGGTCTCTTCTCACAGGTTATGAACTGATAAAACCAAGAGTGAATGAATAGCATAGAGCAAGTAGTCTAGACTAGACTAGACTAGAGCTAACCAGGTTGGAAAAGACCTTTGAGATCATGAAGTCACCATGTCCAGACGAGGGCAAGAACTCTGGTGAGGGGTTTGGAACACCAGCTCTATGAGGAGAATCTGAGGGAGCTGGGGTTGATTAGCTGAGAGAAGAGGAGGTTCAGAGGAGCCCCTTATTGCTGTCTAGACCTGCCTCAAGGGAGATTATAGCCAGGTGGGCATTGATGTCTTGTCCCAGGTAACCAGCACCAGGATAGCAGCACAAGATGCAATCCTATCCTTCAGCATGGCCTTTCCCCAACAAGGTGCAGCTCAGCACTACCTAAGCTGTTGGCACCCACTCCTTCCCCTTCGAGTTCCCCAAGCCCAATGCCCTGCTCAGCTCGGAGAAGCCTTTGAGGATGCCAAGAAGAAGCTGGGTAAGAGCAGGGACCGGGGGAGTGGATGTGGCAGTAGGCTCAGCATCACAAGCCAGGCTAGGCAGGCCTCCATCCATCTCACTTCCTTATTCTCCAATGTGGTTTTTTTTCCCCAGATTCCAGCAAATACTGCCTGGACCCAGAGTTCCTCGAGGCCATCCCCACCATGAAGATGAGGAGCGGGATGCAGGCACTTGGTGCTGCTGCTTGGGTTCAAGCATCCTACAGGACCTGCAAGTCCCTCCCAGGAGGTGGTCAAGGCCAGGTTGGCTGAGGCCTTGAGCCACCTTGACACCTCAATAGAGGAGAAATGTGGAGGTGCAGGAGCCAGTGCAGAGGAGGGTAAGGAGGCTGGGGAAGGGCCTGGTGAACTAATGTGATGGAGATGGACTGAAGGAGCTGGGGGTGGTTAGTTTGGAGAAGAGGAGGCTGAGGGGAGACCTCTTTGCTCTCTGAGGGTCTTTTCCAAGCCAGATGGTTCTGTGATTCTGTCCCCCATTCCTTCCTCCTTCCTCCTCCTGCACAGATGAAGAGCTCCCCAGCTGCACGGAGGCCTCTGTGGAGACCACGAGCTCAGAGGAAGAGCCAGAAGCTGGCTTCATGCCCATCACTGGCCGCTCTGGGCAGAGCCGGCGCGGCGAGAGCCCTGCGGAGGGGCGAGCCCTGCGCCGCTCGAGCCGCGGCTCCTTCACCTGGGGCAGCCTGGAGGACCTCCTCAGCCTGGACCCTGAAGGCCATGAGAGCTCCATGTGGTTGGGCTGTGAGGATGGCTGGTGTGTATCCTGTGAGGACAGGCTGAGAGAGTTGAGGCTGTTGGGGCTGAGTCTGGGGAAGAGAAGGCTCCGAGGAGACCTTCTTGTGGCCTTCCGGTATCTGAAGGGGGCTCCAAGAAACCTGGGGAGGGACTTTTTAGGGTGTCAGGGAGTGATAGGACTGGGAGGCTGGATCCAAGCTAGAGGAGGGGAGATTTAGATTAGACATTAGGAAGAAGTTCTTCCCCATGAGGGTGGTGAGAGAGTGGAACACGTTGCCCAGGGAGGTGGTGGAAGCCTCATGCCTGGAGGTTTTTAAGGCCAGGCTGGATGTGGCTGTGAGCAGCCTGCTCTGGTGTGAGGTGTCCCTGCCCAAGGCAGGGGGGATGGAACTGGCTGATCCTTGAGGTCCCTTCCAACCCTGACAATTCTGTGATTCTGTGAATGGGAGAGAGGCTGTGGGGAGACCTAAGAGTGACCTTACAGTATCTGAAGGCGGCTACAAGAAGGGTGGAGCGAGACTGCAAAGGCCTGCAGTGACAGGAGAAGAGGCAATGGCTTCAAACTGGAGCAGAGCAGATTTAGATTGGATGTTAGGAACGAGTTCTGCGCCATGAGGGTGGTGGAACACTGGAACAGGTTGCCCTGGGAGATGGTTGAGGTCCCATCCCTGGAGATATTCAAGGTGAGGCTGGACAGAGCCCTGGGCGACCTGAGCTACTTGAGGATGTCCCTGCTAACTGCAGAGGGGGTTGAACTGCATGACCTTTGGAGGTCCCTTCCATCCCAGACCTAACTCTGGATTTTGCTTTGTCTCTCCCAGCCACTCGTGACAACACAACCAGATGTGCGTGGGCTTCTGCCTGGACATCTCCTGCTCTTTCACCACTGGGAACTGATGTCTATTTTTTATTTGTTGGCACTGATGTCATTTTGATTTGAGCTGACCACAGGTTGTCAGCCACAATAAACTATTTTACCCTGAGAGGAGGTGGCTGTGTGTTTCCATCGACATCCCAGGAGCCTAAACCAGTCCTGCTGCTGGAGACACCTGGGTATCCCCGGCAGGAAATCCTGCTCCTCTTCCCCTGCTCTCAGAATGAGGCTCAAGCTCTCCTTCTTCTGGCGTGGTTTGGTGCTGTTGTTCTGGTGGTGTGGTTTGGTTTTTTGGCTTTAGTGGTGTGGTTCTGGTGGTGTGGTTTGGCATTGTGGCTTGTGGAGAGGGTCCGGTGGAGTGGTTTGGTGGTGAGTTTTTTGTGTTGTGGTTCTTGTGGTGAGATTCTGGTGGTGTGGTTCTAGCCTAATGGTGTAGGTCTGGTGGGGTGGGAGTGGGAGGAGTGGCAGTGGTGGCTGTGGTGGTGGCAGAGCCCGCAGCAAGCTGCCCGTGTGCTGCTGCCGATCACCACGCAGAGGGTCCTGAGGTTCCTGCGGCACAGGACGGCCCGGGTGAGCCCCATGCCCTGTGGGAGCGGCAGAGATGAGCTGCAGCCTGAGGGCCAGGAGCGTGCCAGCAGCAGCCAGCACAAGCAGCGGGCCTGGGGCAGAGGCTCACACTGTCTTCGCTGCAGGGGGAAGACAGGACATCTCACACAGCAGATTTGCCCCCAGCAGGGCTGTATTCCCTAAGAAAAGGTAGAAAAGGGGTCAAAAAAAGGCCATGAATTCCCAAGCCTAGTGGTTCAGCCACCTCTGCCAGGCACAGCCCTTGGACGTTCAACCACCTTTAGGCCCATGAGACGTCGTACATCAGGTGACATCCAGGAGGTCACCTCCACAATGTTCAGGCCTTTGAAGCCACCAGCAGTCTCCAAAGCCTTGATAAAAAAACACCCAAACCAACCAGATTTGGCATCAAGGAACACATCCGAGCTAGTGGCAATGGTCGAGGCTCTGCTTTCCTCTTCTGCAGCTGAGGAAAGCCAGCTTGCACAAACCCGGTCACAGCAGTTCACCATTTCCTCTCCTAACCCCCAGCAAATGCTCCCTGGCCTCCCTTCCCCTTGACCTCCCTCCACCAGTGACACAACCTCCTTTAAAGCCAAGCCTGTCCTGGGCTACAGCCCTGGATTCTGCCCTTCTGCTCTGCTCTGCTCCGCTCTGCTGAGACCCCAGCTGCAGTGCTGGCTCCTGCTCTGGGGGTCTCGGCACAGGAGCTGCTGGAGCAGGGCTGGAGTAGGCCATGAAGGTGATCAGAGGCTGTTCAATGGCAGCATTAGCCTCAGAAATCTCTTTGCCTTCCTGCAGCGCTTCCTACGTGCCAATACAGGGCAGTGGCTGCCCTGCAGCTCCAAAGGGAGACCTCCAGCTCCTTCCTTAGCAGCACCAGTGCCAAGAGCTGCAAAGTGCTCTCCATCAGGCCTGGATCTCCTCGGCTGTGACACCCCTGAGCTGGGATGAGTCAGTAACTGCTGCCACTTGTACAGGGACCTGTGGAGGCTGCTCCAGAGGAGAAGACAGGAATGAGTTGAGGACTACTGTGTGGACAGGCTGAGAGAGTTGGGTTGTTCAGGCTGGTGAAAGCTATGGGAAAAGGCTCCTGAGGAGCCCCCCCCCCCCAAAATGGCAGAACACCGACGGTGCAGGGCGTGCCGGAAGGGATGCCGAGGTGTGGGGGGATGCTCTGAGAGGCATCGGCAGGGCTCCAGGGACAGCGCAAAGGGCCGAGGAAGGAGCTGGGTTGAGCCACTGGCCTCTGCTGCTGGCCTCAGCCAGGGTCCTGCTGATGTCACAGCTGGGTTCCTGAATTGTGGCACCTTGGCAACCGTCTGTGTACTCGGTACCTGGCGGTGCTGAGTGTGCTAGGCGAGTGCGTTGGTGGTGTGCTTTGGTGGTTTGGTTCTTCTGGTGTGGTTCTGGGACTGTGGTTTTGGTTGTTTGGGTTCGGAGGAGTGGTTTTGGGTCTTTGGGTTTGGTGGAGTGGTTTAGGTGGTGTGGGTCTGGTGGAGTGGTTTTGGTGGTGTGGGTCTGGTGGCTTTGGTGCTGTAGGTGTGGTGGTGAGTTGGTGGTGGTGTGTTTTTGGTGGAGTGGTTCAGGTGTTTGGGTTTGGTGGAGTGGTTGTGGAGGTGTGGTTTGGTGGAGTGGTTGTGGTGGTGTGGTTTGGTGGAGTGGTTGTGGAGGTGTGGTTTGGTGGAGTGGTTGTGGAGGTGTGGTTTGGTGGAGAGGTCCTGGTGGTGTGGTTTGGTGGAGTGGTTGTGGTTTGGTGGTGGTGGTGAGGTTTGTTCTGCGTGGGTCTGGTGGTGTGGGAGTGGGAGGAGTGGTCGTGGTGGCTGTGGTGGTGGCAGAGCCCGCAGCAAGCTGCCCGTGTGCTGCTGCCGATCACCATGAAGAGGGTCCTGAGGTTCCTGCGGCGCAGGACGGCCCGGGTGAGCCCCATGCCCTGTGGGAGCGGCAGAGATGAGCTGCAGCCTGAGGGCCAGGAGCATGCCAGCAGCAGCCAGCACAAGCAGCGCAGGTAGTGGGGCTGGGGCAGAGGCAGGCAGGCGCTGGGTGGCAGCCTCCGGGGCTCTCGTCCTGCCCCGCGGCTTGTGGCTCCTCCTCCTCTGCAGGAGCTCCCTCTGGGCCGGGCGGGTGGGAAGGGTCTGTGAGCAGGGCCGTGGTCGGGCCTCCACGGGGCTGTGTTTTCTCTCTTGACAGCTGCAGAGCACGGGCTGTGGAGCCCCGGGAGCAGGGGAAGAGGGCAGAGGTTGCTCCGAGCTGGGCTCTGTGTGCAGCGGGAGCTGCTGGAGAGACGAAGGCTGCCCCTGCTGTGAGCGCAGCAGGCAGCGCTGTGCAGCCGCAAGGAGGCCGTGGGGACGAGGCTGTCAGATGCCCTCTCGGTAGGTTGCTGTGGAGCTGGGAGACCGGGAAGGGTGGTGTGGGGGTGCTGATGATGCTGGGCAAAGATGCTCTGCTAGGCACGGTCCAAGGAGAGCAGGATTCTGTAGACACTGCTTCCTTTGGGGCTGGTTCCTGAGCACCTGGCGACATCTCCCTGGCACGTGGGACAGGTCTGTGTGCTGCAGGAAACCACATTCCCAAGCTGGAAACCAGCTGCGTGTTGGTAGGGGGCTGGCTGGGATCTCAAGGCTTTGCGGTGTGTGTGTCTGCTAAGGGTGCCTCTGGAAGCCAGGTGATTGGGAAGGCACTGGAGGCATCATGGGGCTGTCCAAGCTCACTCTGATTCCCAAACTACATGGTTTTCCTGTAGAGGAGTGCGCCACAGAGCTCCACCCGCACCGTGCCCAGCTGTGGATGTCTGACCAGGCTGCCAAGTTGCAGAGACATGTAGAGCAGTTGTCTCAGATTGAAGAGAAGCTGAGTGAGAGCATCGTGGACAGGAATGCAGTCAGCAAGGGCCTGCTTCAACTCCATGGGGAGAATGTAAACATAAATGTGAGCAGGCTGGAAGGTGAGGTGAGCCAGCTGCATAAAGCACTCCAGGAAAAGACAGAGGCTTTGGGGAAGGCAAAAAGAGCGCTGAAGAGGATGGCGAAGGAGCTGGAAGCTCAGCAAAAGAAGCAAGAGGAAGAGCAAGCTGATAGGATGAAGAAGGCAGCAGTGCTGCAGCACCAAGTGGCTCAGCTGAAAGAGGAGAACCTCTCCCTCCGCCAGCAGCTGAGCAACTTGCAGCAGGGTGGCCAAGAAGGCCAGGTGAGCGATGCCTTTGCGTGTGAGGCCGAGAGAGTAGATGAAGAGGAGAGGGGAGCACTGCCCAGATTTGTTGTGGGGGTGGTGGTGCTGCAGAAGGTTTGGGCCAGCCTTGAGACACACTGCTGCCTCTGTACGTGTGTGTCTGTGTATCTACTGTCAGCGCCCTGGGCTCATGCAGAGCATTTGACGCTGTCCCACACAACATCCTTGTCTGTAGAGTGAAGAGACCTGGCTTTCTAGGGGTGGCCCAGTGGGTGGGGAAGGAATTGTCTAGACAGACTGCAGAGCTGCGGTCAGTGGTTGGTGTCTGGGAGGCGCTGGTTATGCGCACTTGCAGCGCAGAGAGCCAGTGGCATCCTGGAGTGCACCAGAAGCAGTGTGGGCAGCAGCAGCGGGTGAAGGGGAAGGATTCTGCCAGCACAAATCAGACATGGAGCTGCTCAAGCAGCTCCAGGGGAGGACCACAAAGATGATTGGGGCTGCAGCTGTACCCCTGGGAGGACAGGCTGAGACAGTTCTTGATGTGCCTGGATAGAGACACCTTCATTAATAAGCAATGACATTTCTTGTTTCCCTAGAGAAGAGGGGGACAGCTGCCAGGACACCCTGAGCCTGCCCTCAGTCGCCTGCAGCTAACAGAAACCTCCAGTGCTTCTGCCTGTGCCTGCAGTGGCCTGAAAGAAGAGCTGAAGGAAGATAGGGACAAGGTATGCAAAGTCTCTGAGGGGCAAAGCAGTAGCCTGGGGGCAGCATCTGGGTGGGCAGGAGTGAGGCAGCTATGCTCTTTGGAGCCTCACTTCTGCTCCACCACTGTCCAGCGGCCGTGGCCATGATGCCATATTGCACCCCAGGCACTCCCAGGCGTCTCTGGGCTTGGCTGTTGCCTCACAAGGTTTTTCCTCTCCGGGTGCCTGCGCTCGGCTGGTGCCGAGTTGCCTGGCAGCAGCCTTTGGGGGAAGGAAAGTCCTCTTTTGCTTGCCTGTGTCTCATCAGCCATTTGCTCTAAGAGCTGTCAGGCTTCTGAATGGCCAAGAAGGACAGGTGAGTGACAGTAGGCATCAGACCCCTGTGCCTAAGGCAGGCTGCTTTTTCCCCACTTCAGATAGGCAAATTGACCATGGAGCTGCAGCTGGAGTCCCAGGCACGCCAGCAGCTCGCAGCCAGGAATCGGGAGCTGCAGTTGGAGTCCCAGGCATGCCAGCAGCTCGCAGTCAGGAATCAGGAGCTGCAAGGGCTGCTTGTGACTCTTGAAAGGAAGCAGTGTGAGCAGAAGGCACAGGCACGGAGAAGAGAGATGAAGCTTCTGAAGAAGATTGAGCAGGTGAGTTATGTTCCCGTGGGATGTGTGTGGCTGTGGCCCCGTCTGTGAGGTGTCTTCTCTTGGGCATCTGCTTTCTTGGGCAGCCTGGTGGCTTTGGTGCCATGGAGGGAAGCTGTAAAAGGCTACCTCTTCTCTTTTAGTTGGAGGCATCTGCAGGCAATGCCCTGAAACTGCTTGAAGCCTCCAGCTCCTTAAAGATTATAAAGCTGGAGCAGAAGAGTCAAGCTCTGGAGCAGGAGCTGGAGAGGGCCCGGAGAAGGCAGAAGGAGACCGAGCGGCAACTGGCCTTTGAGAAGACAGCTAAAGAGTCCTTTATGGAGTTTTATCAGATGAGCGGGAAAACCATCAGGAGCCTGCAAGTGGATTTAGAACTGTAAGGGCAAATGTTTTCTCTTTGTGCCCACACAAGACACTGGGAACAGTTCTCTTGACAACCCCTGAGGTACCAGAGCTCCTCAGGCCCATCCGGGGGATGCTGTAGCCAGTTTCTTGTCAGCATTTGCTGTAGGCCTCTCGTCTTCCCGCACGTAGGGTGGGAAAGAGGAGCTCCCTTTCTGCTGCTGCTGTCCTCCCTCTTGGGACAGACAGGCTGGAAAAGGCAGAGGGGACAGAAGAGGAGCCTGTGAGGCAAAACGTCCTCTCTCAGGTGCTGTGCTGACGGTGCATGGCCAGGCTGAGTATGCACTGGGAGGAGAGCAGGAGCCAGGGTCCTCTCCACCTTCTAGCAAAGGTCCCCCAAAGCCAGAGCACAGGTCACTCGGACGCCTGAGCAGGAAGACATGGTGGGGGGGGCTCAGAAGTCTCTGTTCATAAGTTTAAGAGCAAAATCTCCCACTTGGGGGACAGCTTTGTGCCTGTGTGAGCAGCAGCTGTTGTTGATGCTCCTGCCTTTTTCACAGGAGCCACAAGAGGCTGGCATGGCACTGGCAGCGGCGTCTGGAGGAGAACCCTACTCTCACACCCTGCCTGGGGCTTGCTGGGGAGCGAGGGGAAATTCCTTGGAGCATCTTCCAGTGTGATTCCTCAGTCTTCAGGTGGGTTCAGAAGTCTGGTTGGCTTTTGCCTGTGTTAGTGAAAGAGTGGGAGTCTTTGCCGTGTCATTTGTGGCCAGGTGGAGTGGGAGCAAAGAAGCTGCCTGCTTCTCCTGATGAGGCCAAGGCAGTTCCTGTGAGGTAGAAAAGGTGTAGGGTCTAAGGGTCAGCAGATGCCATTTGGGAGTTGTGTGTGTTGTGGGCCCCCTTTGGGAACATCCCAGGTGTGGCCTGTGCAGTGGCATCCGGGCCGGCACCCAGCCTAAACCACCACACGTACCCAGCTCTTGGGACCATCGTCTCCTTTGCTAGGGTCAGCAGAGGCCCTCTGCACCCAAAACATTTGGGGTGTCACATCCAGGGTCTCTGGAGAAGCCACACCATCCAAACCCTTGAGGTGTCTCTGAAGCCAAGGCCTTTGGAGCATTTCTGCGCCCAGAGCTTTTGGGGGATCTCACACCTAGGGTCTCTGGGGCATGGTTTTACTCCATACTTTTGGGGTGTCTCACAGCCCTCAGGGTCTGTGCAGCAGATCCACATGCAGATTTTTGGGGTGTCTCACAGCCCTCAGGGTCTGTGGAGCAGATCCACATGCAGATTTTTGGGGTGTCTCACAGCCCTCAGGGTCTGTGGAGCATCTCACACGCAACACTTTTGGGGCATGTCTACATTCAGAGTCTTTGGAGCATCTCTGCGCCCCACACTTTTGGGGTGTCTTAGAGCCTGTGCTCTGGAGCATCTTCCCCCTAGGCTGCTCTGCCCTTGGGTGCTGCACTCAAGGTGGGTCTCCAAGCCTCAGCACCAAGACCCCGAGCCACCTGCTTCCCAAGGGCTGACAAACCATCCCCTCCCTCAGCCCCTCTCCATCCCGCTCCAGCACCCCGCGAATCCCCTGGCTAGGGGTCCGCATCCCGGCGCCGGGGTGCTGGGGCGGGAGGTGAATTCCTAGGGGAGCGCTCCGAGCCAAGGCGCCCGCGGAGAGCCGGAGGGCGTCGGGCCCGAGCCGTGTAGGGCTGTGAGCTGCGGGGCGGGCTGCTGACGCTGCCGAGGAGGAAAGCAGGCAGTGTCTGTACGCTCGGTGTCATGTACTTCCTAATCCTCCCGGATTCCTCCATCGGGCTGGAGAGGGAGCAGAGGGGGGAGCTGGAGGCCAGCCGGCCGCCTCCCGGACCTCGCAGCCGCCCCGAGCGAGCCAGCGACGGCCACTAGGTTGCTCCTCTCCGTCGTGCCGTCGTGTCACCACCCCCCACCCCGCCCCCCAAACCCTCATCTTGTCCTTCTGTCCCCCCTTCCTTCCCGGGTAGGACACGAGGAAACACGTCATCATGACGCTGCTGGACAGCCAGCAGTCCTACGTGGAGTCCTTGCGCACCTTGATGCAGGTAAGGTGGCAGGGCCGGGGGAGGTGACTCCCTCCCCTCCCCTTGCCTCCCCTCCCCCCGCCCCAAATGCCTCGTGGTGTGTAGCCCTCCCTTGCTTGGCCCCGTCCCCCCGTCCCCCCCAAGTCGCAGCCCTCAAGCTGTGGGTCCCCTGCCAGCACCGAGGTGGCACAGGAGTGGGTTGGGAAGGGGTGGCAGCGCGGGCTGGTGGGGGGCGGTGGGCATCAGGGTGGCAGTGGTGGCAGCAGTGGGGTGTAGGGGTCACATCTGTCCCCCCAAACGAAGCCTGGAACGTTCCTGGTGGGTTGTCACCTGGCAGGTGGTGTGTCCACAAGCCCCTTCCAGTGCTTGACGCCAGCCCCCTCCCAAAGCTCTCTTCGGCAACCTCATCTCCTGGTTGCTGATGACCCTGCCATGGTGGGAGACCCTTTACACCCCCAGTACCCATGCCCCCCCCCCCATTCTCTGCTCAACTTTACCATCTTCAGCCATGGGCTGAGGCTTCTTCTCCAGTCCTGGGTTGTACATTGTTTTCACTAAGCTGGTTCCAAAGCTCCCCCTGGAGCAACCTGGCCCCAGGGCCCACCCCACGTTTGAGATGTTAATGAAGGTGTTTCAGGTTGATGGTGATCAGTGCCCTGGAGACTTAGGTCAGGCTTGGCTTAGGTGTGGGTTGTCCAACCACATGTCTGCAAGTGGAAACACCGAGAGGAGCAGAGCTCTGCTCTGCTCCCTAGAAAGCAGTGTCTGCAGGACATCTGCTGGGCATGGCCCTGAGGACCTCAATCCCAACCCCCAGCCAGGCTTTTCCCATGGTGGACCCAGAGATGCTCTACCAGATGTTGTTGCAGGAGGGAAGGACCCTTTGAGGCTGCTCCTAGTGCAGATGTTGGCTTGGGGGTGCAAGAGGAGCCCAGCTCTGGGGCTTATCCAGGCAGGGTTTAGGGTCTGGTGGTGCCCCTGATGATCTTGGCGTGGGTGGAGGCTGTCCCTTGGGCTGTGCCCTCCTCTGAGGTGGGACAGGAGGCTGGTTGGAGGGGACAGCCGTGCTGGGGGTCAGTGGTTCCCCACTGGAGGGACTGGGTGGGCATGAATGGAGGCCATGGTGTGCATGAATGGAAGGCCCAAACCCTTGCCCATGGGATATGTCCTGGCACGGTGCAACCAGGGGGATCTGGCTTTCTGGGGAGAGAGTCACAGGGCTCCAGATGCCCCCAGCTCCCCATCTCAGCTGGCACCAGGTGCTTGGATCCATCATGGTGTGGCCTGGTGGCGCGTAGCATGGTGGCTACCGAGGGCAAGGACTACCTTGGAGCATGATCTTCCATCCAAGCCAGATGGTACATGAGCAAGCCCTGCCTGCTCTCCCTGTGTGCTGAGGTGGAAGCTGTCTCTGTGCTCTTCTTGCCCATCTGCTCCTTGCTCCCCTAGTTTCATAGTGGGTGGGATGTGTGGCACAGCCCAGCCCTTCTCCTGATGGAGGAGCTGGGCCACCGTAGGGCAGGTGAAGTGGGTTAGGGGCCTCAGGAAGGGTTTGGCTCTTCTGACTTGGGTCTCCATGAGATATCTACCATCAGCTTGAGCAACCTCATCCTTGGGGTGGAGGTTTGCCAGCTTGGATGGAGATGTTTGAAGCCACTCCAGGTGGGTCCTGTCCTCACTGATCATCTCCATGATCCTTCCAGCATCCTTGAAGGGCACTGGCATCTCGTACAGGTCAGGCTGGGGAGGTGTCAAGGAGGTTCAGAAGACTTTCCCCATCCTGCATTCCTTGCAGATTGCTGAGGGCACCCTCCCTGCCCTTCCCATGGGAAAGGGCTTTCCCAGCAGAGCTTCCCACCCAGCCTTGCAGAGGACCTGCTGTTCCTGCTAGCTCTGAGCCGTTGCCCAAGAGAGGCTGCTGGGTGAAGTGGTCCAGGGTTTGATCCACAGCATCTACCCTGCTGGATCCAAACATCCTAAATCCCACCAGGAATGCACCAGATGTGGCCCCCAAGGTCATGCTGCCACGACTTCCCAGCTGGGTCAGGCTGTGCTGAGGGCTCCAGAGCTGCACACAGCACTCCAGGTGAGGTCTCCCCGGAGCAGAGCAAAGTGGCAGAATCACCTCTCTGGCTCTGCTGCCAGCGCTGCTTTGGATGCAGCCCAGGCTGCCCTTGGCCTTCTGTGCTGCAAGCTCACACTGCCTGCTCCTGGCCAGCTTCTCCCCCGCCAGCACCTCCAGGTCCTTTCCCTCAGGGCTGCTTTCTCTGCCCTCCTCCCCCAGTCTGTATTGCTAGTGAGGATTGTTCCAGCCCAGGGGCAGAGCCCTGCACTTGCTCTTGTGGAACCTCCTGAGGTTCACCTGGGCTTCACCTCTCCAGCCTGTCCAGGCCCCTCTGGATGCCATCCTGTCCCTCTGGTGGATCCACAGCCCCACTCAGCTTGGTGCCACCTGCACACTGCTGATGGTGCCTCAATCTCCCTCTCTCTGTCATTGCTAAAAAAATTGAAAGAGCACAGGTCCCAGTACAGACCCCTGAGGGACACCACTTGGCACTGATGATCTAAGTCCAACCCCTCTGCCATGGGCAGGGACATCTTCCAGTAGATCAGGCTCTGCAAAGCACCATCCAACCTCTCCTTGAACACTTGCAGTGATACATTGGAGGCATCCATGCAAGGTGATGATGATCTCTCAGGAGCTGGTGGCCCCTTGGGAGGTTACAAAGACCACGCTGGTGGTGGCCAAAGCTGCAAGGCTGGTTTCTTTGGCAAACCTCTCCTGCATGGAGCTGGTTTCCATCCCCAGCAGCCAGGGCAGCACAGTTGGGGCTTGCTTGGGGGTGCCATGGCATCGCTGATGGGGAGGAGTAACAGCAGGCACCAGGAGAGGTTAGAGGCTGCCCTGCTGGAGAGCAGCTCCATGGAGAAAGACCTTGGAGTGCTGGTGGGCAGCAAGTGCTGCAGGGGACAGCAATGTGCCCTTGTGGCCAAGAGAGCCAATGGGATCCTCGGGTGCAGCAAGAGAAGTGTGGCCAGCAGGGCCAGGGAGGTTCTTCTGCTCTTCTGCTCTGCCCTGGGGAGACCACAGCTGCAATCCTGTGTCCAGTTCTGGGCTCCCCAGTGCAAGAGAGACAGAGAGCTGATGGAGAGAATCCAACAGAGAGCCACAAGGGCACTTGAGCAGGGATGGATGGGTGTAAGAATGGAGAGATGGATGGATTGGTGGACAGAAGGATGGGTGGATGGATGGGTGGGTGGATGGATGGATGGAAGGAAGGATGGACAGAAGAATGGAATGATGGATGGATGGATGGGTGGGTGGGTGGATGGATGGAAGGATGGACAGAAGAATGGAATGATGGATGGATGCATGGATGGATGCATGGATGGATAGACAAGATAGAAGAGTGGATGGGTTGGTGGGTGGATGGATGGATGGATGGATGGATGGATGGATGGATGGATGGATGGACAGAAGGATGGACAGGTGGATGGATGCCAGAAGGATGTGGACAATATAAAATTCCCCAAGTGTGGGGGAAGACAAGATGAGTTTGGGAGCAGTCAGGGAAGAACCTAGAGGTACCCTGGGTTGGGGGTGGATAGGGAGGCTCCAGGTGAAACCTGTGGAAGTCCTACTGTGCCCATGCCTGATGTTGCCATGGCCTTGATGCTTCCCTGTGAGTGGAGCTCTGTGACTTTGCCTTTGTGGCCATGGCACCCATGTCCCCATCCTACTTCAGGCCAAAGCCACGCCTGGGGAAAGTGAGGCTGGGTTGCACTTCCAGTAGTGGCAGGGGCTGGGTACTAACCCCTTAGTGCCTCCTGCTGCTCTGCAGAAGGCAGTGGGTGGGAAGAAGGAGAGCTCCTTCTTCCTCTTCACCGACCTGCTGGTCTGCACCCCGCTGAAGCGCAAGGCGGGGTCCCTGCGCCGCAGCTCCATGAGCCTGTGAGTGCCACCTGGGGGAGGGAGGGCACCCACCAGCTCCTTAGGGTGGTCCTCACCGCTTGGGATGGACTTTGAAGGCGTTTGGGATGTGAGTGCAGCTCAGCCAAGCCTCCCTCTGCTTCCCAGGCACACGTCGGCCAGCGTGATCGACACCGCCAGCAAGGACAAACCGCTCTGGAAGCTGCCCCTGGAGGAAGTGGGACATTGTCAAAGGTCTGCCCCTGCCTGCTGGAGTGTCCCATCCCAGCATAAACCCAGTGCTCAGAGATCACCAACCCCAATGCCAGAGGAGGATTGGGGCAGCCTCTGAAGGATGCCTGGGGATGGATGAGGGCAGTGTCGTGTGGTGGCCATGACGCTGGCCCCTGGCACCCTTACCAGGATGTCCTCTGGGAGAGAGAGAACCTCTGAAAGGGCTGAAGGCCACGAGTGTGCACTCAGACCCCCAAGATCCCACCAGCCTGAAAGCCAAAGTGGGGTTGGACAGCTTCTGAAGGATGCAGGGGGATGGATGGGGTCCTAACCAGGCATGTGGCTGGTTGTAGCCCATCCCTGACACCTGAAATGTTGTCCCCCTCCTCAGAGCGTGCATGATGTGATCAAGGACCAGATGGCTGCCATATATCGGGAGCTGGAGGAGAAGCAAACTCTGTCCTTCAGCATGACCTTCCCCCCAGTGAGGTGGAGCTCAGCACCACCAAATCTGATGGCACTGAGGCCATTGTCTTCGGGTTTCCCAAGCCTGATGCCCAGCTCCGCTCGGAGCAAGTCTTTGAGGGTGCCAGGAAGAAGCTGGGTAAGAGCAGGGGCCGGGGGAGTGGATGTGGCAGTGGGCTCAGCATCACAAGCCAGGATAGGCAGGCCTCCATCCATCTCATTTCCTCATTCTCCAAAGTTGTTTTTTTTCCCATCTTCCAGCAAAAACTGCCTGGACCCAGAGTTCCTCAAGGCCATCCCCACCATGAAGATGAGGAGCGGGATGCAGGTGCTTGGTGCTGATGCCTGGGTTCAAGCATCCTACAGGACCTGCAAGTCCCTCCTGGAGGTGGTCAAGGCCAGGATGGTTGAGGCCTTGAGCCACCTTAGAACCTCAATAGAGGAGAGATGTGGAGGTGCAGGAGCCAGTGCAGAGGAGGGCAGGGAAGCTGGGGAAGGGCCTGGTGAACTAATGTGATGGAGATGGACTGAGGGAGCTGTGGATGGTTAGTTTGGAGAAGAGGAGGCAGAGGAGGAACCTCACTGCTCTTCACAGCTCCCTGAAAGGACATTGTGGAGAGGCTGGGGGTGGTTTCTTAGAGGAAATGAAGTGATAGAACCAAGAGGGAATGGATCGGATCGGATAGGATAGAATGGAATAGGATGGAATAGAACGGAGTAGAATAGACCAGGTTGGAAAAGACCTTTGAGATCTTGCAGTGATCTTGTCCAGAGAAGGGGTTGAAAGCTGGTGAGGGGTTTGGGGCACCAGCCCTGTGAGGAGACTCTGAGAGAGCTGGGGTTGATTAGCCTGGAGAAGAGGAGGCTCTGAGGAGCCCCTTATTGCTGTCCAGAACTACCCGAATGGAGATTATAGGCAGGTGGGCATTGGTGTCTTGTCCCAGGTAACCAGCACCAGGATAGCAGCGCAAGAAGCAATCCCTGTCCTGCAGCATGGCCTTCCCCCTACAAGGTGGAGCTCAGCACCACCAAATCTGATGGCATCCAGTCCTTCCCCTTCCAGTTCCCCAAGCCCAATGCCCTGCTCAGCTCGGAGAAGCCTTTGAGGATGCCAAAAAGAAGCTGG
Organism: Melanerpes formicivorus; assembly: GCF_026170545.1. Taxonomy (NCBI): domain Eukaryota; kingdom Metazoa; phylum Chordata; class Aves; order Piciformes; family Picidae; genus Melanerpes; species Melanerpes formicivorus. The sequence goes on along the minus strand of NW_027142493.1, from coordinate 876,319 downwards.
GTAAGAGCAGGTACTGGGGGAGTGGATGTGGCAGTAGGCTCAGCATCACAAGCCAGGCTAGGCAGGCCTCCATCCATCTCACTTCCTCATTCTCCAATGTGGTTTTTTTTCCCATCTTCCAGCAAAAACTGCCTGGACCCAGAGTTCCTCAAGGCCATCCCCACCATGAAGATGAGGAGCGGGATGCAGGCACTTGGTGCTGGTGCTTGGGTTCAAGCATCCTACAGGACCTGTAAGTCCCTCCTGAAGGTGGTCAAGGCCAGGTTGGTTGAGGCCTTGAGCCACATAGGCACCTCAATGGAGGAGAGATGTGGAGGTGCAGGAGCCCATGCAGAGGAGGGCAGGGAAGCTGGGGAAGGGCCTGGAGAACAAATCTGGTGGGGATCGACTGAGGGAGCTGTGGATAGTTAGTTTGGAGAAGAGGAGGCAGAGGGGGAACCTCACTGCTCTTCACAGCTCCCTGAAAGGACACTGTGGAGAGCTTGGGGGTGGTCTCTTCTCACAGGTTATGAACTGATAGAACCAAGAGTGAATGAATAGCATAGAGTAGAGTAGTCTAGACTAGACTAGACTAGACTAGTGCTAACTAGGTTGGCAAGGACCTTTGAGATCATGAAGTCACCGTGTCCAGAGGTGGGCAAGAAATCTGGTGAGGGGTTTGGAACACCAGCTCTATGAGGAGAATCTGAGGGAGCTGGGGTTGATTAGCTGAGAGAAGAGGAGGTTCAGAGGAGCCCCTTATTGCTGTCTAGAACTGCCCGAATTTGGGTTGTAACCAGGTGGGGGCTGGTGTCTCGTCCCAGGTAACCAGCACCAGGATAGCAGCATAAGAGCCAATCTCTGTCCTTCAGCATTGCCTTCCCCCCAAAAGTGAACCTTAGCACTACCTAAGATATTGGGACCCACTCCTTCCCCTTCGAGTTCCCCAAGCCCAATGCCCTGCTCAGCTCGGAGAAGGCTTTGAGGATGCCAAGAAGAAGCTGGGTAAGAGCAGGGACCGGGGGAGTGGATGTGGCAGTGGGCTCAGCATCACAAGCCAGAATAGGCAAGGCCTCCATCCCTCCAGCACCATAGAGCACCAGCTCTATGAGGAGACTCTGAGGGAGCTGGAGTTGATTAGCCTGGAGAAGAGGAGGCTCAGAGGAGCCCCTTATTGCTGTTCAGAGCTACCCGAAGGGAGATTATAGCCAGGTGGGCATTGGTGTCTTCTCGCAGGTAACCAGCACCAGGATAGCAGCACAAGATGCAATCCCTGTCCTTCAGCATGGCCTTCCCCCAACCAGGTGCATCTCAGCTCTACCTAAGCTGTTGGCACCCACTCCTTCCCCTTCGAGTTCCCCAAGCCCAATGCCCTGCTCAGCTCGGAGAAGCCTTTGAGGATGCCAAGAAGAAGCTGGGTAAGAGCAGAGACCGGGGGAGTGGATGTGGCAGTGGGCTCAGCATCACAAGCCAGGCTAGGCAGGCCTCCATCCATCTCATTTCCTCATTCTCCAAAGTTGTTTTTTTCCCAGCTTCCAGCAAAAACTGCCTGGACCCAGAGTTCCTCAAGGCCATCCCCACCATGAAGATGAGGAGCGGGATGCAGGTACTTTGTGCTGGTGCTTGGGTTCAAGCATCCTACAGGACCTGCAAGTCCCTCCCTTGAGGTGGTCAAGGCCAGGATGGTTGAGGCCTTGAGCCACCTTAGAACCTCAATAGAGGAGAGATGTGGAGGTTCAGGAGCCGGTGCAGAGGAGGGCAGGGAAGCTGGGGAAGGGCCTGGTGAACTAATGTGATGGAGATGGACTGAGGGAGCTGTGGATGGTTAGTTTGGAGAAGAGGAGGCAGAGGGGGAACCTCACTGCACTTCCCAGCTCCCTGAAAGGACGTTGTGGAGAGGCTGGGGGTTGTCTCCTCTCACAGATGATGTAGTGATAGTACAAAGAGGGAATGAATAGAATAGAATATTATAGAATAGAATAGAATAGAATAGAATGGTTTAGACTAGACTAGACTTGACTAACTAGAATGAATGGGAACTACCTGGGAGGTAGTACTGAATGGGAGGGAATGAACGGAGCAGAGCAGAATAGAATAGAATAGCATGGAACACAACAGAATAGAAAAGAATAGAATGGAAGACAACAGAATAGAAAAGAATAGACTAGACTAGAAGTAACCAGGTTGGAAAAGACCTTTGAGATCTTGAAGTCACTGTGTGCAGAGAAGGGCAAGAAAGCTGGTGAGGTGTTTGGAGCACCAGCCCTGTGAGGAGAATTTGAGGGAGCTGGAGTTGATTAGCCTGGAGAAGAGGAGGCTCAGAGGAAACCCTTATTGCTGTCTTGACCTGCCTGAAGGGAGGTTGTAAGCAAGTGGGCATTGGTGTCTTCTCCCAGGTAACCAGCACCAGGATAGCAGCACAGAAAGCAATCCCTTTCCTTCAGCATGGCCTTCCCCCTACAAGGTGGAGCTCAGCACCACCAAATCTGATGGCAGCCAGTCCTTCCCCTTCAAGTTCTCCAATGCGATGCCAGGCTCTGCTTTGAGCAAGCCTTTGAGGATGCCAAGAAGAAGCTGGGTAAGAGCAGGGGCCGGGGGAGTGGATGTGGCAGTGGGCTCAGCATCACAAGCCAGGCTAGGCAGGCCTCCATCCATCTCACTTCCTCATCCTCCAAAGTTGTTTTTTTCCCAGCTTCCAGCAAAATCTGCCTGGACCCAGAGTTCCTCAAGGCCATCCCCACCATGAAGATGAGGAGCGGGATGCAGGTACTTGGTGCTGATGCCTGGGTTCAAGCATCCTACAGGACCTGCAAGTCCCTCCTGGAGGTGGTCAAGGCCAGGTTGGGTGAGGCCTTGAGCCACCTTAGAATGTCAAAAGAGGAGAGATGTGGTGGTGGTGGAGCTGGTGCAGAGGAGGGCAGGGAAGCTGGGGAAGGGCCTGGTGAACTAATGTGATGGAGATGGACTGAGGGAGCTGTGGATGGTTAGTTTGGAGAAGAGGAGGCAGAGGAGGAACCTCACTGCTCTTCACAGCTCCCTGAAAGGACATTGTGGAGAGGCTGGGGGTGGTTTCTTAGAGGAAATGAAGTGATAGAACCAAGAGGGAATGGATCGGATAGGATAGGATAGAATGGAATAGGATGGAATAGGATGGAATAGAACAGAGTAGAATAGACCAGGTTGGAAAAGACCTTTGAGATCTTGAAATGATCTTGTCCAGAGAAGGGGTTGAAAGCTAGTGAGGGGTTTGGGGCACCAGCCCTATGAGGAGACTCTGAGGGAGCTGGGGTTGATTAGCCTGGAGAAGAGGAGGCTCTGAGGAGCCCCTTATTGCTGTCCAGAACTACCCGAATGGAGATTATAGGCAGGTGGGCATTGGTGTCTTGTCCCAGGTAACCAGCACCAGGATAGCAGCGCAAGAAGCAATCCCTGTCCTGCAGCATGGCCTTCCCCCTACAAGGTGGATCTCAGCACCACCAAATCTGATGGCATCCAGTCCTTCCCCTTCCAGTTCCCCAAGCCCAATGCCCTGCTCAGCTCGGAGAAGCCTTTGAGGATGCCAAAAAGAAGCTGGGTAAGAGCAGGGGCCGGGGGAGTGGATGTGGCAGTAGGCTCAGCATCACAAGCCAGGCTAGGCAGGCCTCCATCCATCTCACTTCCTCATTCTCCAATGTGGTTTTTTTTCCCATCTTCCAGCAAAAACTGCCTGGACCCAGAGTTCCTCAAGGCCATCCCCACCATGAAGATGAGGAGCGGGATGCAGGTACTTGGTGCTGGTGCTTGGGTTCAAGCATCCTACAGGACCTGCAAGTCCCTTCCTGGGGGTGGTCAAGGCCAGGTTGGTTGAGACCTTGAGCCATGTAGGCACCTCAATAGAGGAGAGTTGTGGAGGTGCAGGAGCCGGTGCAGAGGAGGGCAGGGAAGCTGGGGAAGGGCCTGGAGAACAAATCTGGTGGGGATCGACTGAGGGAGCTGTGGATGGTTAGTTTGGAGAAGAGGAGGCAGAGGGGGAACCTCACTGCACTTCAGAGCTCCCTGAAAGGACACTGTGGAGAGCTTGGGGGTGGTCTCTTCTCACAGGTAATGAAGTGATAGTACGAAGAGGGAATTAATACAATAGAATAGAATGGTTTAGACTAGACCAGAACTAACCAGATTGAAAAAGACCTTTGAGATCATGAAATCAATGTGTCTCGATAAGGGCAAGAGAGCTGGTGAGGACTTCAGAGCACAGGCCCTTGAGGAGAGACTGAGGGAGCTGGGGGTTCTTAGCCGAGAGAAGAGGAGGAGAATAAATCTGATGGGGATTGACTGAGGGAGCTGTGGATGGTTAGTTTGGAGAAGAGGAGGTGGAGGAGGGACCTCACTGCTCTTCACAGCTACCTGAAATGACATTGTGGAGATGTTGGGGGTGGTCTCTTCTCACAGGTTATGAACTGATAGAACCAAGAGTGAATGAATAGAATAGAGTAGAGTAGTCTAGACTAGACTAGACTAGACTAGAATAGAGCTAACTAGGTTGGCAAGGACCTTTGAGATCATGAAGTCACCATGTCCAGAGGAGGGCAAGAAATCTGGTGAGGGGTTTGGAACAGCAGCTCTATGAGGAGAATCTGAGGGAGCTGGGCTTGATTAGCCTGGAGAAGAGGAGGCTCAGAGGAGCCCCTTATTGCTGTTCAGAACTACCCGAAGGGAGGTTGTCGCCAGGTGGGCATTGGTGTCTTCTCGCAGGTAACCAGCACCAGGATAGCAGCACAAGATGCAATCCCTGTCCTTCAGCATGGCCTTCCCCCAACCAGGTGCATCTCAGCTCTACCTAAGCTGTTGGCACCCACTCCTTCCCCTTCGAGTTCCCCAAGCCCAATGCCCTGCTCAGCTCGGAGAAGCCTTTGCGGATGCCAAGAAGAAGCTGGGTAAGAGCAGGGGCCGGGGGAGTGGATGTGGCAGTGGGCTCAGCATCACAAGCCAGGCTAGGTAGGCCTCCATCCATCTCATTTCCTCATTCTCCAAAGTTGTTTTTTTCCCAGCTTCCAGCAAAAACTGCCTGGACCCAGAGTTCCTCAAGGCCATCCCCACCATGAAGATGAGGAGCGGGATGCAGGTACTTTGTGCTGGTGCTTGGGTTCAAGCATCCTACAGGACCTGCAAGTCCCTCCCTTGAGGTGGTCAAGGCCAGGATGGTTGAGGCCTTGAGCCACCTTAGAACCTCAATAGAGGAGAGATGTGGAGGTTCAGGTGCAGAGGAGGGCAGGGAAGCTGGGGAAGGGCCTGGTGAACTAATGTGATGGAGATGGACTGAGGGAGCTGTGGATGGTTAGTTTGGAGAAGAGGAGGCAGAGGGGGAACCTCACTGCACTTCCCAGCTCCCTGAAAGGACGTTGTGGAGAGGCTGGGGGTTGTCTCCTCTCACAGATGATGTAGTGATAGTACAAAGAGGGAATGAATAGAATAGAATAGAATAGAATAGAATAGAATAGAATAGAATAGAATAGAATAGAATAGAATAGAATAGAATGGTTTAGACTAGACTAGACTTGACTAAGTAGAATGAATGGGAACTACCTGGGAGGTAGTACTGAATGGGAGGGAATGAACGGAGCAGAGCAGAATAGAATAGAATAGCATGGAACACAACAGAATAGAAAAGAATAGAATGGAAGACAACAGAATAGAAAAGAATAGACTAGACTAGAAGTAACCAGGTTGGAAAAGACCTTTGAGATCTTGAAGTCACTGTGTGCAGAGAAGGGCAGGAAAGCTGGTGAGGGGTTTGGAGCACCAGCTCTATGAGGAAAATTTGAGGGAGCTGGAGTTGATTAGCCTGGAGAAGAGGAGGCTCAGAGGAATCCCTGATAGACCCGAGAGGGAATGGATAGGATAGGATAGGATAGGATAGAATAGAATAGAATAGAATAGAATAGACCAGGTTGGAAAAGACCTTTGAGATCTTGAAGTCACCGTGTGCAGAGAAGGACAAGAAAGCTGGTGAGGTGTTTGGAGCACCAGCCCTGTGAGGAGAATTTGAGGGAGCTGGAGTTGATTAGCCTGGAGAAGAGGAGGCTCAGAGGAAACCCTTATTGCTGTCTTGACCTGCCTGAAGGGAGGTTGTAAGCAAGTGGGCATTGGTGTCTTCTCCCAGGTAACCAGCACCAGGATAGCAGCACAGAAAGCAATCCCTTTCCTTCAGCATGGCCTTCCCCCTACAAGGTGGAGCTCAGCACCACCAAATCTGATGGCAGCCAGTCCTTCCCCTTCAAGTTCTCCAATGCGATGCCAGGCTCTGCTTTGAGCAAGCCTTTGAGGATGCCAAGAAGAAGCTGGGTAAGAGCAGGGGCCGGGGGAGTGGATGTGGCAGTGGGCTCAGCATCACAAGCCAGGCTAGGCAGGCCTCCATCCATCTCACTTCCTCATCCTCCAAAGTTGTTTTTTTCCCAGCTTCCAGCAAAATCTGCCTGGACCCAGAGTTCCTCAAGGCCATCCCCACCATGAAGATGAGGAGCGGGATGCAGGTACTTGGTGCTGATGCCTGGGTTCAAGCATCCTACAGGACCTGCAAGTCCCTCCTGGAGGAGGTCAAGGCCAGGTTGGGTGAGGCCTTGAGCCACCTTAGAACGTCAATAGAGGAGAGATGTTGAGGTGCAGGAGCCAGTGCAGAGGAGGGCAGGGAAGCTGGGGAAGGGCCTGGTGAACTAATGTGATGGAGGTGGACTGAGGGAGCTGTGGATGGTTAGTTTGGAGAAGAGGAGGCAGAGGGGGAACCTCACTGCTCTTCACAGCTCCCTGAAAGGACATTGTGGAGAGGCTGGGGGTGGTTTCTTAGAGGAAATGAAGTGATAGAACCAAGAGGGAATGGATCGGATAGGATAGGATAGAATGGAATAGGATGGAATAGAACGGAGTAGAATAGACCAGGTTGGAAAAGACCTTTGAGATCTTGAAGTGATCGTGTCCAGAGAAGGGGTTGAAAGCTGGTGAGGGGTTTGGGGCACCAGCCCTGTGAGGAGACTCTGAGAGAGCTGGGGTTGATTAGCCTGGAGAAGAGGAGGCTCTGAGGAGCCCCTTATTGCTGTCCAGAACTACCCGAATGGAGATTATAGGCAGGTGGGCATTGGTGTCTTGTCCCAGGTAACCAGCACCAGGATAGCAGCGCAAGAAGCAATCCCTGTCCTGCAGCATGGCCTTCCCCCTACAAGGTGGAGCTCAGCACCACCAAATCTGATGGCATCCAGTCCTTCCCCTTCCAGTTCCCCAAGCCCAATGCCCTGCTCAGCTCGGAGAAGCCTTTGAGGATGCCAAAAAGAAGCTGGGTAAGAGCAGGTACTGGGGGAGTGGATGTGGCAGTAGGCTCAGCATCACAAGCCAGGCTAGGCAGGCCTCCATCCATCTCACTTCCTCATTCTCCAATGTGGTTTTTTTTCCCATCTTCCAGCAAAAACTGCCTGGACCCAGAGTTCCTCAAGGCCATCCCCACCATGAAGATGAGGAGCGGGATGCAGGTACTTGGTGCTGGTGCTTGGGTTCAAGCATCCTACAGGACCTGTAAGTCCCTCCTGGAGGTGGTCAAGGCCAGGTTGGTTGAGGCCTTGAGCCACATAGGCACCTCAATGGAGGAGAGATGTGGAGGTGCAGGAGCCCATGCAGAGGAGGGCAGGGAAGCTGGGGAAGGGCCTGGAGAACAAATCTGGTGGGGATCGACTGAGGGAGCTGTGGATGGTTAGTTTGGAGAAGAGGAGGCAGAGGGGGAACCTCACTGCTCTTCACAGCTCCCTGAAAGGACACTGTGGAGAGCTTGGGGGTGGTCTCTTCTCACAGGTTATGAACTGATAGAACCAAGAGTGAATGAATAGCATAGAGTAGAGTAGTCTAGATTAGACTAGACTAGACTAGTGCTAACTAGGTTGGCAAGGACCTTTGAGATCATGAAGTCACCGTGTCCAGAGGTGGGCAAGAAATCTGGTGAGGGGTTTGGAACACCAGCTCTATGAGGAGAATCTGAGGGAGCTGGGGTTGATTAGCTGAGAGAAGAGGAGGTTCAGAGGAGCCCCTTATTGCTGTCTAGAACTGCCCGAATTTGGGTTGTAACCAGGTGGGGGCTGGTGTCTCGTCCCAGGTAACCAGCACCAGGATAGCAGCATAAGAGCCAATCTCTGTCCTTCAGCATTGCCTTCCCCCAAAAAGTGAACCTTAGCACTACCTAAGCTATTGGGACCCACTCCTTCCCCTTCGAGTTCCCCAAGCCCAATGCCCTGCTCAGCTCGGAGAAGGCTTTGAGGATGCCAAGAAGAAGCTGGGTAAGAGCAGGGACCGGGGGAGTGGATGTGGCAGTGGGCTCAGCATCACAAGCCAGAATAGGCAAGGCCTCCATCCCTCCAGCACCATAGAGCACCAGCTCTATGAGGAGACTCTGAGGGAGCTGGGGTTGATTAGCCTGGAGAAGAGGAGGCTCTGAGGAGCCCCTTATTGCTGTTCAGAACTACCCGAAGGGAGATTATAGCCAGGTGGGCATTGGTGTCTTCTCGCAGGTAACCAGCACCAGGATAGCAGCACAAGATGCAATCCCTGTCCTTCAGCATGGCCTTCCCCCAACCAGGTGCATCTCAGCTCTACCTAAGCTGTTGGCACCCACTCCTTCCCCTTCGAGTTCCCCAAGCCCAATGCCCTGCTCAGCTCGGAGAAGCCTTTACGGATGCCAAGAAGAAGCTGGGTAAGAGCAGGGGCCGGGGGAGTGGATGTGGCAGTGGGCTCAGCATCACAAGCCAGGCTAGGCAGGCCTCCATCCATCTCACTTCCTCATTCTCCAAAGTTGTTTTTTTCCCAGCTTCCAGCAAAAACTGCCTGGACCCAGAGTTCCTCAAGGCCATCCCCACCATGAAGATGAGGAGCGGGATGCAGGTACTTGTGCTGATGCCTGGGTTCAAGCATCCTACAGGACCTGCAAGTCCCTCCTGGAGTTGGTCAAGGCCAGGATGGTTGAGGCCTTGAGCCACCTTAGAACGTCAATAGAGGAGAGATGTTGAGGTGCAGGAGCCAGTGCAGAGGAGGGCAGGGAAGCTGGGGAAGGGCCTGGTGAACTAATGTGATGGAGATGGACTGAGGGAGCTGTGGATGGTTAGTTTGGAGAAGAGGAGGCAGAGGAGGAACCTCACTGCTCTTCACAGCTCCCTGAAAGGACATTGTGGAGAGGCTGGGGGTGGTTTCTTAGAGGAAATGAAGTGATAGAACCAAGAGGGAATGGATCGGATAGGATAGGATAGAATGGAATAGGATGGAATAGAACAGAGTAGAATAGACCAGGTTGGAAAAGACCTTTGAGATCTTGAAGTGATCGTGTCCAGAGAAGGGGTTGAAAGCTGGTGAGGGGTTTGGGGCACCAGCCCTGTGAGGAGACTCTGAGAGAGCTGGGGTTGATTAGCCTGGAGAAGAGGAGGCTCTGAGGAGCCCCTTATTGCTGTCCAGAACTACCCGAATGGAGATTATAGGCAGGTGGGCATTGGTGTCTTGTCCCAGGTAACCAGCACCAGGATAGCAGCACAAGATGCAATCCCTGTCCTTCAGCATGGCCTTCCCCCAACCAGGTGCATCTCAGCTCTACCTAAGCTGTTGGCACCCACTCCTTCCCCTTCGAGTTCCCCAAGCCCAATGCCCTGCTCAGCTCGGAGAAGCCTTTGCGGATGCCAAGAAGAAGCTGGGTAAGAGCAGGGGCCGGGGGAGTGGATGTGGCAGTGGGCTCAGCATCACAAGCCAGGCTAGGCAGGCCTCCATCCATCTCATTTCCTCATTCTCCAAAGTTGTTTTTTTCCCAGCTTCCAGCAAAAACTGCCTGGACCCAGAGTTCCTCAAGGCCATCCCCACCATGAAGATGAGGAGCAGGATGCAGGTACTTTGTGCTGGTGCTTGGGTTCAAGCATCCTACAGGACCTGCAAGTCCCTCCCTTGAGGTGGTCAAGGCCAGGATGGTTGAGGCCTTGAGCCACCTTAGAACCTCAATAGAGGAGAGATGTGGAGGTTCAGGAGCCGGTGCAGAGGAGGGCAGGGAAGCTGGGGAAGGGCCTGGTGAACTAATGTGATGGAGATGGACTGAGGGAGCTGTGGATGGTTAGTTTGGAGAAGAGGAGGCAGAGGGGGAACCTCACTGCACTTCCCAGCTCCCTGAAAGGACGTTGTGGAGAGGCTGGGGGTTGTCTCCTCTCACAGATGATGTAGTGATAGTACAAAGAGGGAATGAATAGAATAGAATATTATAGAATAGAATAGAATAGAATAGAATGGTTTAGACTAGACTAGACTTGACTAACTAGAATGAATGGGAACTACCTGGGAGGTAGTACTGAATGGGAGGGAATGAACGGAGCAGAGCAGAATAGAATAGAATAGCATGGAACACAACAGAATAGAAAAGAATAGAATGGAAGACAACAGAATAGAAAAGAATAGACTAGACTAGAAGTAACCAGGTTGGAAAAGACCTTTGAGATCTTGAAGTCACTGTGTGCAGAGAAGGGCAAGAAAGCTGGTGAGGTGTTTGGAGCACCAGCCCTGTGAGGAGAATTTGAGGGAGCTGGAGTTGATTAGCCTGGAGAAGAGGAGGCTCAGAGGAAACCCTTATTGCTGTCTTGACCTGCCTGAAGGGAGGTTGTAAGCAAGTGGGCATTGGTGTCTTCTCCCAGGTAACCAGCACCAGGATAGCAGCACAGAAAGCAATCCCTTTCCTTCAGCATGGCCTTCCCCCTACAAGGTGGAGCTCAGCACCACCAAATCTGATGGCAGCCAGTCCTTCCCCTTCAAGTTCTCCAATGCGATGCCAGGCTCTGCTTTGAGCAAGCCTTTGAGGATGCCAAGAAGAAGCTGGGTAAGAGCAGGGGCCGGGGGAGTGGATGTGGCAGTGGGCTCAGCATCACAAGCCAGGCTAGGCAGGCCTCCATCCATCTCACTTCCTCATCCTCCAAAGTTGTTTTTTTCCCAGCTTCCAGCAAAATCTGCCTGGACCCAGAGTTCCTCAAGGCCATCCCCACCATGAAGATGAGGAGCGGGATGCAGGTACTTGGTGCTGATGCCTGGGTTCAAGCATCCTACAGGACCTGCAAGTCCCTCCTGGAGGTGGTCAAGGCCAGGTTGGGTGAGGCCTTGAGCCACCTTAGAACGTCAAAAGAGGAGAGATGTGGAGGTGGTGGAGCTGGTGCAGAGGAGGGCAGGGAAGCTGGGGAAGGGCCTGGTGAACTAATGTGATGGAGATGGACTGAGGGAGCTGTGGATGGTTAGTTTGGAGAAGAGGAGGCAGAGGAGGAACCTCACTGCTCTTCACAGCTCCCTGAAAGGACATTGTGGAGAGGCTGGGGGTGGTTTCTTAGAGGAAATGAAGTGATAGAACCAAGAGGGAATGGATCGGATAGGATAGGATAGAATGGAATAGGATGGAATAGGATGGAATAAAACAGAGTAGAATAGACCAGGTTGGAAAAGACCTTTGAGATCTTGAAATGATCTTGTCCAGAGAAGGGGTTGAAAGCTGGTGAGGGGTTTGGGGCACCAGCCCTATGAGGAGACTCTGAGGGAGCTGGGGTTGATTAGCCTGCAGAAGAGGAGGCTCTGAGGAGCCCCTTATTGCTGTCCAGAACTACCCGAATGGAGATTATAGGCAGGTGGGCATTGGTGTCTTGTCCCAGGTAACCAGCACCATGATAGCTGTGCAAGAAGCAATCCCTGTCCTACAGCATGGCCTTCCCCCTACAAGGTGGATCTCAGCACCACCAAATCTGATGGCATCCAGTCCTTCCCCTTCCAGTTCCCCAAGCCCAATGCCCTGCTCAGCTCGGAGAAGCCTTTGAGGATGCCAAAAAGAAGCTGGGTAAGAGCAGGGGCCGGGGGAGTGGATGTGGCAGTAGGCTCAGCATCACAAGCCAGGCTAGGCAGGCCTCCATCCATCTCACTTCCTCATTCTCCAATGTGGTTTTTTTTCCCATCTTCCAGCAAAAACTGCCTGGACCCAGAGTTCCTCAAGGCCATCCCCACCATGAAGATGAGGAGCGGGATGCAGGTACTTGGTGCTGGTGCTTGGGTTCAAGCATCCTACAGGACCTGCAAGTCCCTTCCTGGGGGTGGTCAAGGCCAGGTTGGTTGAGACCTTGAGCCACGTAGGCACCTCAATAGAGGAGAGTTGTGGAGGTGCAGGAGCCGGTGCAGAGGAGGGCAGGGAAGCTGGAGAAGGGCCTGGAGAACAAATCTGGTGGGGATCGACTGAGGGTGCTGTGGATGGTTAGTTTGGAGAAGAGGAGGCAGAGAGGGAACCTCACTGCACTTCAGAGCTCCCTGAAAGGACACTGTGGAGAGCTTGGGGGTGGTCTCTTCTCACAGGTAATGAAGTGATAGTACGAAGAGGGAATTAATACAATAGAATAGAATGGTTTAGACTAGACCAGAACTAACCAGATTGAAAAAGACCTTTGAGATCATGAAATCAATGTGTCTCGATAAGGGCAAGAGAGCTGGTGAGGACTTCAGAGCACAGGCCCTTGAGGAGAGACTGAGGGAGCTGGGGGTTCTTAGCCGAGAGAAGAGGAGGAGAATAAATCTGATGGGGATTGACTGAGGGAGCTGTGGATGGTTAGTTTGGAGAAGAGGAGGTGGAGGAGGGACCTCACTGCTCTTCACAGCTACCTGAAATGACATTGTGGAGATGTTGGGGGTGGTCTCTTCTCACAGGTTATGAACTGATAGAACCAAGAGTGAATGAATAGAATAGAGTAGAGTAGTCTAGACTAGACTAGACTAGAATAGAGCTAAATAGGTTGGCAAGGACCTTTGAGATCATGAAGTCACCATGTCCAGAGGAGGGCAAGAAATCTGGTGAGGGGTTTGGAACAGCAGCTCTATGAGGAGAATCTGAGGGAGCTGGGCTTGATTAGCCTGGAGAAGAGGAGGCTCAGAGGAGCCCCTTATTGCTGTTCAGAACTACCCGAAGGGAGGTTGTCGCCAGGTGGGCATTGGTGTCTTGTCGCAGGTAACCAGCACCAGGATAGCAGCACAAGATGCAATCCCTGTCCTTCAGCATGGCCTTCCCCCAACCAGGTGCATCTCAGCTCTACCTAAGCTGTTGGCACCCACTCCTTCCCCTTCGAGTTCCCCAAGCCCAATGCCCTGCTCAGCTCGGAGAAGCCTTTGCGGATGCCAAGAAGAAGCTGGGTAAGAGCAGGGGCCGGGGGAGTGGATGTGGCAGTGGGCTCAGCATCACAAGCCAGGCTAGGTAGGCCTCCATCCATCTCATTTCCTCATCCTCCAAAGTTGTTTTTTTCCCAGCTTCCAGCAAAAACTGCCTGGACCCAGAGTTCCTCAAGGCCATCCCCACCATGAAGATGAGGAGCGGGATGCAGGTACTTTGTGCTGGTGCTTGGGTTCAAGCATCCTACAGGACCTGCAAGTCCCTCCCTTGAGGTGGTCAAGGCCAGGATGGTTGAGGCCTTGAGCCACCTTAGAACCTCAATAGAGGAGAGATGTGGAGGTTCAGGAGCCGGTGCAGAGGAGGGCAGGGAAGCTGGGGAAGGGCCTGGTGAACTAATGTGATGGAGATGGACTGAGGGAGCTGTGGATGGTTAGTTTGGAGAAGAGGAGGCAGAGGGGGAACCTCACTGCACTTCCCAGCTCCCTGAAAGGACGTTGTGGAGAGGCTGGGGGTTGTCTCCTCTCACAGATGATGTAGTGATAGTACAAAGAGGGAATGAATAGAATAGAATATTATAGAATAGAATAGAATAGAATAGAATAGAATAGAATAGAATAGAATAGAATAGAATAGAATAGAATGGTTTAGACTAGACTAGACTTGACTAACTAGAATGAATGGGAACTACCTGGGAGGTAGTACTGAATGGGAGGGAATGAACGGAGCAGAGCAGAATAGAATAGAATAGCATGGAACACAACAGAATAGAAAAGAATAGAATGGAAGACAACAGAATAGAAAAGAATAGACTAGACTAGAAGTAACCAGGTTGGAAAAGACCTATGAGATCTTGAAGTCACTGTGTGCAGAGAAGGGCAGGAAAGCTGGTGAGGGGTTTGGAGCACCAGCTCTATGAGGAAAATTTGAGGGAGCTGGAGTTGATTAGCCTGGAGAAGAGGAGGCTCAGAGGAATCCCTGATAGACCCGAGAGGGAATGGATAGGATAGGATAGGATAGGATAGGATAGGATAGGATAGGATAGGATAGGATAGAATAGAATAGAATAGAATAGAATAGAATAGACCAGACCAGGTTGGAAAAGACCTTTGAGATCTTGAAGTCACCGTGTGCAGAGAAGGGCAAGAAAGCTGGTGAGGTGTTTGGAGCACCAGCCCTGTGAGGAGAATTTGAGGGAGCTGGAGTTGATTAGCCTGGAGAAGAGGAGGCTCAGAGGAAACCCTTATTGCTGTCTTGACCTGCCTGAAGGGAGGTTGTAAGCAAGTGGGCATTGGTGTCTTCTCCCAGGTAACCAGCACCAGGATAGCAGCACAGAAAGCAATCCCTTTCCTTCAGCATGGCCTTCCCCCTACAAGGTGGAGCTCAGCACCACCAAATCTGATGGCAGCCAGTCCTTCCCCTTCAAGTTCTCCAATGCGATGCCAGGCTCTGCTTTGAGCAAGCCTTTGAGGATGCCAAGAAGAAGCTGGGTAAGAGCAGGGGCCGGGGGAGTGGATGTGGCAGTGGGCTCAGCATCACAAGCCAGGCTAGGCAGGCCTCCATCCATCTCACTTCCTCATTCTCCAATGTGGTTTTTTTTCCCATCTTCCAGCAAAAACTGCCTGGACCCAGAGTTCCTCAAGGCCATCCCCACCATGAAGATGAGGAGCGGGATGCAGGCACTTGGTGCTGGTGCTTGGATTCAAGCATCCTACAGGACCTGTAAGTCCCTCCTGGAGGTGGTCAAGGCCAGGTTGGTTGAGGCCTTGAGCCACATAGGCACCTCAATGGAGGAGAGATGTGGAGGTGCAGGAGCCCATGCAGAGGAGGGCAGGGAAGCTGGGGAAGGGCCTGGAGAACAAATCTGGTGGGGATCGACTGAGGGAGCTGTGGATGGTTAGTTTGGAGAAGAGGAGGCAGAGGGGGAACCTCACTGCTCTTCACAGCTCCCTGAAAGGACGCTGTGGAGAGCTTGGGGGTGGTCTCTTCTCACAGGTTATGAACTGATAGAACCAAGAGTGAATGAATAGCATAGAGTAGAGTAGTCTAGACTAGACTAGACTAGACTAGTGCTAACTAGGTTGGCAAGGACCTTTGAGATCATGAAATCACCGTGTCCAGAGGTGGGCAAGAAATCTGGTGAGGGGTTTGGAACACCAGCTCTATGAGGAGAATCTGAGGGAGCTGGGGTTGATTAGCTGAGAGAAGAGGAGGTTCAGAGGAGCCCCTTATTGCTGTCTAGAACTGCCCGAATTTGGGTTGTAACCAGGTGGGGGCTGGTGTCTCGTCCCAGGTAACCAGCACCAGGATAGCAGCATAAGAGCCAATCTCTGTCCTTCAGCATTGCCTTCCCCCAAAAAGTGAACCTTAGCACTACCTAAGCTATTGGGACCCACTCCTTCCCCTTCGAGTTCCCCAAGCCCAATGCCCTGCTCAGCTCGGAGAAGGCTTTGAGGATGCCAAGAAGAAGCTGGGTAAGAGCAGGGACCGGGGGAGTGGATGTGGCAGTGGGCTCAGCATCACAAGCCAGAATAGGCAAGGCCTCCATCCCTCCAGCACCATAGAGCACCAGCTCTATGAGGAGACTCTGAGGGAGCTGGGGTTGATTAGCCTGGAGAAGAGGAGGCTCAGAGGAGCCCCTTATTGCTGTTCAGAGCTACCCGAAGGGAGATTATAGCCAGGTGGGCATTGGTGTCTTCTCGCAGGTAACCAGCACCAGGATAGCAGCACAAGATGCAATCCCTGTCCTTCAGCATGGCCTTCCCCCAACCAGGTGCATCTCAGCTCTACCTAAGCTGTTGGCACCCACTCCTTCCCCTTCGAGTTCCCCAAGCCCAATGCCCTGCTCAGCTCGGAGAAGCCTTTGCGGATGCCAAGAAGAAGCTGGGTAAGAGCAGGGGCCGGGGGAGTGGATGTGGCAGTGGGCTCAGCATCACAAGCCAGGCTAGGCAGGCCTCCATCCATCTCATTTCCTCATTCTCCAAAGTTGTTTTTTTCCCAGCTTCCAGCAAAAACTGCCTGGACCCAGAGTTCCTCAAGGCCATCCCCACCATGAAGATGAGGAGCGGGATGCAGGCACTTGGTGCTGGTGTTGGGTTCAAGCATCCTACAGGACCTGGAAATCCCTCCCAGTAGGTGGTCAAGGCCAGGTTGGCTGAGGCCTTGAGCCACCTTGACACCTCAATAGAGGAGAAATGTGGAGGTGCAGGAGCCAGTGCAGAGGAGGGTAAGGAGGCTGGGGAAGGGCCTGGAGAATAAATCTGATGAAGAGCAACTGAAGGAGCTGGGGGTGGTTAGTTTGGAGAAGAGGAGGCTGAGGGGAGACCTCTTTGCTCTCTGAGGGTCTTTTCCAAGCCAGATGGTTCTGTGATTCTGTCCCCCATTCCTTCCTCCTTCCTCCTCCTGCACAGATGAAGAGCTCCCCAGCTGCACGGAGGCCTCTGTGGAGACCACGAGCTCAGAGGAAGAGCCAGAAGCTGGCTTCATGCCCATCACTGGCCGCTCTGGGCAGAGCCGGCGCGGCGAGAGCCCTGCGGAGGGGCGAGCCCTGCGCCGCTCGAGCCGCGGCTCCTTCACCTGGGGCAGCCTGGAGGACCTCCTCAGCCTGGACCCTGAAGGCCATGAGAGCTCCATGTGGTTGGGCTGTGAGGATGGCTGGTGTGTATCCTGTGAGGACAGGCTGAGAGAGTTGGGGCTGTTGGGGCTGAGTCCAAGGGGCTCCAAGACACCTGGGGAGGGACTTTTTAGGGTGTCAGGGAGTGATAGGACTGGGAGGCTGGATCCAAGCTAGAGGAGGGGAGATTTAGATTAGACATTAGGAAGAAGTTCTTCCCCATGAGGGTGGTGAGAGAGTGGAACACGTTGCCCAGGGAGGTGGTGGAAGCCTCATGCCTGGAGGTTTTTAAGGCCAGGCTGGATGTGGCTGTGAGCAGCCTGCTCTGGTGTGAGGTGTCCCTGCCCAAGGCAGGGGGGATGGAACTGGCTGATCCTTGAGGTCCCTTCCAACCCTGACAATTCTGTGATTCTGTGAATGGGAGAGAGGCTGTGGGGAGACCTAAGAGTGACCTTACAGTATCTGAAGGCGGCTACAAGAAGGGTGGAGCGAGACTGCAAAGGCCTGCAGTGACAGGAGAAGAGGCAATGGCTTCAAACTGGAGCAGAGCAGATTTAGATTGGATGTTAGGAACAAGTTCTGCGCCATGAGGGTGGTGGAACACTGGAACAGGTTGCCCTGGGAGATGGTTGAGGTCCCATCCCTGGAGATATTCAAGGTGAGGCTGGACAGGGCCCTGGGCGACCTGAGCTACTTGAGGATGTCCCTGCTAACTGCAGAGGGGGTTGAACTGCATGACCTTTGGAGGTCCCTTCCATCCCAGACCATTCTATGACACTTAATATGGGGTAGAGCCCCTCCCCACCCCCATCCCAGGTGAGCCTCCAGCTTTGCTCTTCTCCTGCAGCATCCACGTGTAGCAGTCCTCGGACAACATCCGTACCGGGGAGAGCAGCGTGAAGATGCAACACGCTGCTGCTGTCATGTGCATCTTGTAAGTGATGAGCAAGAAGCTCTTTTGGCTCTAGGATGTGCCTAGCAGGGTGCTTCGGGGTGGGGGGTGGGGGGGCAAGCAGGACTTTCACCCTGCTGATAGGGCAAGGGGCAAGGGATGTAAACTACAGCACAGGAGGCTGCACCTCAGGCCGAGGAGGAACTTCTTGATTGTGAGGGTGACAGAGCCCTGGAGCAGGCTGCCCGGAGAGGTTGTGGAGTCTCCTCCTCTGGAGACTTCCAAGCCCCATCTGGATGTGTTCCTGTGCAACCTGTGCTGGATTCTATGGTGCTGCTCTGGCAGGGGGGCTGGACTCGCTGATCTCCAGAGGCCCCTCCCAACCCCTAGCATCCTGTGGTCCTGTGATCCTGGGACTCTTCATCTGGTTGCCAACGAGTTCTTCTCCCTGCAGGTACCTGGATAACCAAGTTATTGTCTCCTTGGCCAATGGGGAGCCTGTTGTGTACCAATGGGAGGCAGGTGAGGCTGGTCTGGAGACATCCAAAGGTACTGGTGGGGTTAAAGGCAGCCCCAAAGGGATAGTTGTTGGGTGGGTGGCATGGGCAGCCCCTTGTTGAGGGATGCCTGAGGTGCTGGTGGCTTCCCTGCTTGCATAGTATCATAGAATCATACAATCCTATTGGGTTGGAAGAGACCTTAAAGGTCATCTAGATCCAAGCCCCTGCCATGGGCAGGGACACCTCCCACCAGCCCAGGTTGCTCGAGGCCTCATCCAACCTGGCCTTGAACACCTCCAGGGCTGGGGCAGGGAAGGGGCAGCAGGTTGAGGGAGGTGATGCTCCCCCTCTAGTCCAGTCTGGTGAGACCACACCTGGAGCACTGTGTCCAGTTCCAGAGCCTCTATTCCAGGAAGGATCTGGAGGTGCTGGAGGGTGTCCAGAGAAGATCCACAAGGAGGAGCAGAGGGCTGGAGCTCCTCTTCTAAGAGGACAGCCTGAGGGAGTTGGGGCTGTGCAGTCTGGAGAAGAGAAGGCTCCGAGGAGACCTTCTTGTGGCCTTCCAGTATCTGAAGGAAAGCTGGGGAGGGACTTTTGAGGGTGTCAGGAAGTGGTAGGACAGGAGGGGATGAAGCAAAACTAGAAGTGGGTAGATTCAGATTGGATGTTAGGAAGAAGTTCTTCCCCAGGAGGGTGGTGAGAGCCTGGCACAGGTTGCCCAGGGAGGTGCCTGGAGGTTTTTAAGGCCAGGCTGGAGATGGCTGTGAGCAGCCTGCTCTAGTGTGAGGTGTCCCTGGCCATGGCAGGGGGGATGGAACTGGCTGATCCTTGAGGTCCCTTCCAACCCTGACAATTCTATGATTCTATGACATCCCTTGAAGGGTTCTGGAGACCCAAAACTGGAGTCAGGTGGAGGTGTGCCTCCTCCTTCTGGTCCCTGCCTACCAGCTTGCATCCCCTGGTGTCTTCAGCTCATGTCCCCTTTTGCTGAGGACCTGGAGGTGGACATCTCCGCCCCCCACAACATGGGATGGTCCTAATGGCTTGGTGAAGATGGAGATTTCTTTGGCAGACTTTTGACTACCAAGCCCACTCCCACCACCCTCACAGGCTGCTTCTGGGACCCCCAAAACTCCAAATGCCTGTCCCTGGGCTCCCCAGGGATCCTCATCACCAAGATGGTGGCAGTGGCCGGGAAGCTGTGGTGCGGCTGCCACAGCCAAGTCATCGTCCTCAGCACACCACCTTGGCACAAGAGGTACAGTGGGCAGCAGTGGGAGGTCTGGAGGGGTGGTGGTGACCATTAGTCTGTAGAAGAGAAGACTGAGAGGGGATTTGATAAATGGTTTTCAATACCTGAGGGCTGGGGGTCAAGAGGGAGGGGACAGGCTCTGCTCAGCTGCACCCTGGGATAGAGAGGGGCAATGGGTGTAAACTGCAGCACAGGAGGTTCCACCTCAACATGAGGCAGAACCTCCTTAACTGTGAGGGTCACACAGCCCTGGCACAGGCTGCCCAGAGAGGCTGTGGAGTCTCCTTCTCTGGAGTCTTCCAAGCCCCATCTGGATGTGTTCCTGTGTGACCTGTGCTGGATTCTATGGTGCTGCTCTGGCAGCGGGGCTGGACTCGACGATCTCCAGAGGTCCCTTCCAACCCCTGGCCTCCTGGGAGCCTGTGATCCTGTGTTTGTTGGCATTGTGGTGGGTTGAAAGTTCCCCCCCCACCCCCAACACTAAATTTGCCAGACCAGCTCAGTTGGAAGCAAATGAAAAAGCTGATCTTTATTTTCCCGTTTTCCACCCAGCAGTGATTTGTTGACGTTTGACTGCTTTCTGTTCAAGATCTGTGGGGAAATTTTAAAGGCACAGCCTGAAACCCCCCCAGCAGCCTCACTGGCATGGCTGTGCCTCTTGTCACCCCCAGCACACGCTCCAGGTGGGCCAGGACAGCGGGCGCGGCGTCACCTGCATGGTGAGCGCGGGCAGCGGCGTCTGGGTGGCACTGCAGAGCAGTGCCCAGGTCCGGCTCTACCACGCCACCAGCTACGAGCAGTTGGCCGAAGCTGACATCACCCCTCCCGTGCACAAAATGCTGGCTGGTGAGTCCCCAGCTGGAGGCACAGCTCCTGTGGGTGCCCACTGCGGTCGTACCCATCAGGGTCTCCTGTGGATGCCCGTCGCGGTTGCCAGCGGGTTTTGGATGTGGTGCTTGGGGGCTGTGGTTTGAGGGGGTGAACTTTGTAGGAGTAGGGTTCTGGGTTGGACTTGGTTGATGCTCAGGGCCTCACTTCTGCTCCACCACTGTCCAGCGGCCGTGGCCATGATGCCATATTGCACCCCAGGCACTCCCAGACGTCTCTGGGCTTGGCTGTTGCCTCGCAAGGTTTTTCCTCTCTGGGTGCCTGCGCTCGGCTGGTGCCGAGTTGCCCGGCAGAGACCTTTGGGGGAAGGAAAGTCCTCTTTTGCTTGCCTGTGTCTCATCAGCCATTTGCTCTAAGAGCTGTCAGGCTTTTGAATGAGCTCCAGGCTTTTGAATGGTTTACTGTAGAGGAGTGGGCCACAGAGTTCCACCTCCAGCCTGCCCCGCTTTGGATGTCTGACCTGGCTGCCAAGTTGCAGAGACATGCAGAGCAGTTGCCTCAGATTGGAGGGAAGTTGAGTGAGGGCATCACTGACTGGCATGCAGTCAGCACGGCCCTGCTTCAACTCCCCCAGAATGCAAGCCTAAATGTGAGCAGGCAGGAAAGTCGGGGGAGCCAACTGCACAAAGCCCTCCTGGAAAAGACAGAGGCTTTGGGGAAGGCAAAAAGAGCACTGAAGAGGACCAAGGAGGCAAAGGAGCTGGAAGCTCAGCAAAAGAAGCAAGAGGAAGAGGAAGCTGATGGCATGAAGAAGGCAGCAGTGCTGCAGCAACAAGTGGCTTTGTGCCTGTGTGAGCAGCAGCTGTTGTTGATGCTCCTGCCTTTTTCACAGGAGCCACAAGAGGCTGGCATGGCACTGGCAGCGGCGTCTGGAGGAGAACCCTACTCTCACAGCCTGCCTGGGGCTTGCTGGGGAGCGAGGGGAAATTCCTTGGAGCATCTTCCAGTGTGATTCCTCAGTCTTCAGGTGGGTTCAGAAGTCTGGTTGGCTTTTGCCTGTGTTAGTGAGAGAGTGGGAGTCTTTGCCGTGTCATTTGTGGCCAGGTGGAGTGGGAGCAAAGAAGCTGCCTGCTTCTCCTGATGAGGCCAAGGCAGTTCCTGTGAGGTAGAAAAGGTGTAGGGTCTAAGGGTCAGCAGATGCCATTTGGGGGTGTGCCTGGGTTGGTTTGTTTGGAGCCTCTGGACTTTCTTTCCTGGGCTTTAGCAAGCCAGTGGACAGTCATGGAAAATGGTCTTTCTTCCTCTCTGTGTGTCCCTTTCACCCTTTGTTTCCTCTGGAGGGCTTTCATGTCTCCACAGCTTGACAGTGTCCTGTCATGGCCGATGGCTGTGCATGGACATCTCCTGGGCTGGGTCTGCTGCCGTAGAACTAACTCTGGATTTTGCTTTGTCTCTCCCAGCCACTCGTGACAACACAACCAGATGTGCGTGGGCTTCTGCCTGGACATCTCCTGCTCTTTCACCACTGGGAACTGATGTCTATTTTTTATTTGTTGGCACTGATGTCATTTTGATTTGAGCTGACCACAGGTTGTCAGCCACAATAAACTATTTTACCCTGAGAGGAGGTGGCTGTGTGTTTCCATCGACATCCCAGGAGGCTTAACATGAGCCTGCAGTGTGCCCAGGCAGCCAAGAGGGCCAATGGCATCCTGGCCTGCATCAGGAAGAGTGTGGCCAGCAGGAGCAGGGAGGTCATTCTGCCCCTGTATACTGCACTGGTTAGGCCACACCTTGAGTGCTGTGTCCAGTTCTGGGCCCCTCAGTTTAGGAAGGATGTTGACTTGCTGGAACGAGTCCAGAGAAGAGCAACAAAGTTGGTGAGGGGTTTGGAACACAAGCCCTACGAGGAGAGGCTGAGGGAGCTGGGGCTGCTTAGCCTGGAGAAGAGGAGACTCAGGGGTGACCTTATCACTCTCTACAACTACCTGAAGGGAGGTTGTAGACAGGCTGATGATGGTCTCTTCTCCCAGGCACCCAGTACCAGAACAAGAGGACACAGTCTCAGGCTGCGCCAGGGGAGGTTCAGGTTAGATATTAGGAAGAAGTTCTATACAGAGAGAGTGATTGCCCATTGGAATGGGCTGCCCGGGGAGGTGGTGGAGTCGCCGTCATTGGAGGTGTTCAGGTGGAGACTTGATGGGGTGCTTGGTGCCATGGGTTAGCTGTTTGGGTGGGTTGGATTGGTTGATGGGTTGGACACGATGATCTTGAAGGTCTCTTCCAACCTGGTTTGGTTTATTCTAATAAAAAGGTTTATTCTAATAAAGCATCCTACAGGACCTGCAAGTCCCTCCTGGAGGTGGTCAAGGCCAGGTTGGTTGAGGCCTTGAGCCACCTTAGAACGTCAATAGAGGAGAGATGTGGAGGTGCAGGAGCCGGTGCAGAGGAGGGCAGGGAAACTGGGGAAGGGCCTGGTGAACTAATGTGATGGAGATGGACTGAGGGAGCTGTGGATGGTTAGTTTGGAGAAGAGGAGGCAGAGGGGGAACCTCACTGCTCTTCACAGCTCCCTGAAAGGACACTGTGGAGAGCTTGGGGGTGGTCTCTTCTCACAGGTAATGAAGTGATAGTACGAAGAGGGAATTAATAGAATAGAATAGAATGGTTTAGAGTAGACCAGAACTAACCAGATTGAAAAAGACCTTTGAGATCATGAAATCAATGTGTCTCGATAAGGGCAAGAGAGCTGGTGAGGGCTTCAGAGCACAGGCCCTTGAGGAGAGACTGAGGGAGCTGGGGGTTCTTAGCCGAGAGAAGAGGAGGAGAATAAATCTGATGGGGATTGACTGAGGGAGCTGTGGATGGTTAGTTTGGAGAAGAGGAGGTGGAGGAGGGACCTCACTGCTCTTCACAGCTACCTGAAATGACATTGTGGAGATGTTGGGGGTGGTCTCTTCTCACAGGTTATGAACTGATAAAACCAAGAGTGAATGAATAGCATAGAGCAAGTAGTCTAGACTAGACTAGACTAGAGCTAACCAGGTTGGAAAAGACCTTTGAGATCATGAAGTCACCATGTCCAGACGAGGGCAAGAACTCTGGTGAGGGGTTTGGAACACCAGCTCTATGAGGAGAATCTGAGGGAGCTGGGGTTGATTAGCTGAGAGAAGAGGAGGTTCAGAGGAGCCCCTTATTGCTGTCTAGACCTGCCTCAAGGGAGATTATAGCCAGGTGGGCATTGATGTCTTGTCCCAGGTAACCAGCACCAGGATAGCAGCACAAGATGCAATCCTATCCTTCAGCATGGCCTTTCCCCAACAAGGTGCAGCTCAGCACTACCTAAGCTGTTGGCACCCACTCCTTCCCCTTCGAGTTCCCCAAGCCCAATGCCCTGCTCAGCTCGGAGAAGCCTTTGAGGATGCCAAGAAGAAGCTGGGTAAGAGCAGGGACCGGGGGAGTGGATGTGGCAGTAGGCTCAGCATCACAAGCCAGGCTAGGCAGGCCTCCATCCATCTCACTTCCTTATTCTCCAATGTGGTTTTTTTTCCCCAGATTCCAGCAAATACTGCCTGGACCCAGAGTTCCTCGAGGCCATCCCCACCATGAAGATGAGGAGCGGGATGCAGGCACTTGGTGCTGCTGCTTGGGTTCAAGCATCCTACAGGACCTGCAAGTCCCTCCCAGGAGGTGGTCAAGGCCAGGTTGGCTGAGGCCTTGAGCCACCTTGACACCTCAATAGAGGAGAAATGTGGAGGTGCAGGAGCCAGTGCAGAGGAGGGTAAGGAGGCTGGGGAAGGGCCTGGTGAACTAATGTGATGGAGATGGACTGAAGGAGCTGGGGGTGGTTAGTTTGGAGAAGAGGAGGCTGAGGGGAGACCTCTTTGCTCTCTGAGGGTCTTTTCCAAGCCAGATGGTTCTGTGATTCTGTCCCCCATTCCTTCCTCCTTCCTCCTCCTGCACAGATGAAGAGCTCCCCAGCTGCACGGAGGCCTCTGTGGAGACCACGAGCTCAGAGGAAGAGCCAGAAGCTGGCTTCATGCCCATCACTGGCCGCTCTGGGCAGAGCCGGCGCGGCGAGAGCCCTGCGGAGGGGCGAGCCCTGCGCCGCTCGAGCCGCGGCTCCTTCACCTGGGGCAGCCTGGAGGACCTCCTCAGCCTGGACCCTGAAGGCCATGAGAGCTCCATGTGGTTGGGCTGTGAGGATGGCTGGTGTGTATCCTGTGAGGACAGGCTGAGAGAGTTGAGGCTGTTGGGGCTGAGTCTGGGGAAGAGAAGGCTCCGAGGAGACCTTCTTGTGGCCTTCCGGTATCTGAAGGGGGCTCCAAGAAACCTGGGGAGGGACTTTTTAGGGTGTCAGGGAGTGATAGGACTGGGAGGCTGGATCCAAGCTAGAGGAGGGGAGATTTAGATTAGACATTAGGAAGAAGTTCTTCCCCATGAGGGTGGTGAGAGAGTGGAACACGTTGCCCAGGGAGGTGGTGGAAGCCTCATGCCTGGAGGTTTTTAAGGCCAGGCTGGATGTGGCTGTGAGCAGCCTGCTCTGGTGTGAGGTGTCCCTGCCCAAGGCAGGGGGGATGGAACTGGCTGATCCTTGAGGTCCCTTCCAACCCTGACAATTCTGTGATTCTGTGAATGGGAGAGAGGCTGTGGGGAGACCTAAGAGTGACCTTACAGTATCTGAAGGCGGCTACAAGAAGGGTGGAGCGAGACTGCAAAGGCCTGCAGTGACAGGAGAAGAGGCAATGGCTTCAAACTGGAGCAGAGCAGATTTAGATTGGATGTTAGGAACGAGTTCTGCGCCATGAGGGTGGTGGAACACTGGAACAGGTTGCCCTGGGAGATGGTTGAGGTCCCATCCCTGGAGATATTCAAGGTGAGGCTGGACAGAGCCCTGGGCGACCTGAGCTACTTGAGGATGTCCCTGCTAACTGCAGAGGGGGTTGAACTGCATGACCTTTGGAGGTCCCTTCCATCCCAGACCTAACTCTGGATTTTGCTTTGTCTCTCCCAGCCACTCGTGACAACACAACCAGATGTGCGTGGGCTTCTGCCTGGACATCTCCTGCTCTTTCACCACTGGGAACTGATGTCTATTTTTTATTTGTTGGCACTGATGTCATTTTGATTTGAGCTGACCACAGGTTGTCAGCCACAATAAACTATTTTACCCTGAGAGGAGGTGGCTGTGTGTTTCCATCGACATGCCAGGAGCCTAAACCAGTCCTGCTGCTGGAGACACCTGGGTATCCCCGGCAGGAAATCCTGCTCCTCTTCCCCTGCTCTCAGAATGAGGCTCAAGCTCTCCTTCTTCTGGCGTGGTTTGGTGCTGTTGTTCTGGTGGTGTGGTTTGGTTTTTTGGCTTTAGTGGTGTGGTTCTGGTGGTGTGGTTTGGCATTGTGGCTTGTGGAGAGGGTCCGGTGGAGTGGTTTGGTGGTGAGTTTTTTGTGTTGTGGTTCTTGTGGTGAGATTCTGGTGGTGTGGTTCTAGCCTAATGGTGTAGGTCTGGTGGGGTGGGAGTGGGAGGAGTGGCAGTGGTGGCTGTGGTGGTGGCAGAGCCCGCAGCAAGCTGCCCGTGTGCTGCTGCCGATCACCACGCAGAGGGTCCTGAGGTTCCTGCGGCGCAGGACGGCCCGGGTGAGCCCCATGCCCTGTGGGAGCGGCAGAGATGAGCTGCAGCCTGAGGGCCAGGAGCATGCCAGCAGCAGCCAGCACAAGCAGCGCAGGTAGTGGGGCTGGGGCAGAGGCAGGCAGGCGCTGGGTGGCAGCCTCCGGGGCTCTCGTCCTGCCCCGCGGCTTGTGGCTCCTCCTCCTCTGCAGGAGCTCCCTCTGGGCCGGGCGGGTGAGAAGGGTCTGTGAGCAGGGCCGTGGTCGGGCCTCCACGGGGCTGTGTTTTCTCTCTTGACAGCTGCAGAGCACGGGCTGTGGAGCCCCGGGAGCAGGGGAAGAGGGCAGAGGTTGCTCCGAGCTGGGCTCTGTGTGCAGCGGGAGCTGCTGGAGAGACGAAGGCTGCCCCTGCTGTGAGCGCAGCAGGCAGCGCTGTGCAGCCGCAAGGAGGCTGTGGGGACGAGGCTGTCAGATGCCCTCTCGGTAGGTTGCTGTGGAGCTGGGAGACCGGGAAGGGTGGTGTGGGGGTGCTGATGCTGGGCAAAGATGCTCTGCTAGGCACGGTCCAAGGAGAGCAGGATTCTGCAGACTCTGAGTGGAAACGTAAATGTGAGCTGGCTGGAAGGTGAGGTGAGCCAACTGCACAAAGCGCTCCGGGAAACGAGAGAGGCTTTGGGCAAGGCAAAAAGAGCACTGAAGAGGACGGCGAAGGAGCTGGAAACTGAGCAAAAGAGGCCACGGGTCTTGATATGACTACAGATTCTCTACCACAATAAACTATTTCATCCTGGGAGGAGGTGGCTCTGTGTTTCCATCTACATCATGGGAAACTAAACCAGTTGTGCTGCTGGAGACACCTGGGTATCCCAGGCTCTCACATCACACTATGGGCCCCCCTTGCTTGCCCTCCCTCACTCTCTGCACAGTTTCCTGATATGATTTCATGGTGGGACCCTTGTCCTAGGGACATTTTTGCCTGATGAGAAATTCCAGGTGGGAAAGGGGAGGAAAACACCCTTAGCTTCATCAAAATGCTGTTAGACGATGGTGAGCCTGCCTGTGTCCCGATGGCCAAGCTGGCCAACAGCATTCTGTCTTGCATCAAGCATTAGTGTGGCCAGCAGGACCAGGGCAGGGATTGCTCCCCCTGTAATCAGCAGTGGTGAGGCAGATCCTTGATTCCTGGGTTAATTTTTGCCCACCCCTCCCCCCCATACAAGAAGAACATTGAGGTGCTGGAGTATGTCCAGAGAAGGGCAGTGAGGCTAATGAAAGGTCTTGTGAGGAGCATCTGAGGGAACTGGGGTTGTTCTGCTTGGAGAAAAGGAGGCTGAGGGGAGACCTTCTGGCTTTTTACAACTTCCTGAAAGGAGGTTGGACTCCTGTAGGGGCTGGTCTCTTCTCTCCAGTGTCAAGTTTTGGTGAAGGCACATTATGATGACGCTGAATCTTGTCCCAGCTTGTGGACAAGTTCCCCCTCCTTCAGGAGGAAGACGAAAGCCAAGGCATTAGCCAGGCCAGCATGCAGCCAGCGCATGCAGTGCTCGTGCTGACACCAAGTATGGGCATAATCCTAGCTTCACGCTTTCTATAGGCTGAAGCCAGTTGTTTATGAGAGTGCCCTTTGGTGAAGCCCAGCCTTGAGGAATCTATAAGTATCACCCCAGTTGGTAAAGAAGTTGCCCCCTCTTTCACTTTGTCCCTGTGCTTGCTCAAGAGAGCAACTCTCGAGCTGCAGCCTCTGCCATTGAGCTTATTGTTGTTAGCTTCTGTTATACATGCACGCATACTGAAAGCCTCTGCATCGTGAGAAGCACAGAGGGAGGAGCTCAGCATCGCTACAGCCAGTCGTACCGACCGGGAGAGCCCACCGTGCCACCGGAGGAGTGGACCCACCCCCGAGGGTAAGATCTGCCCAGTTGCCGGGGAGAAGGGACTTGATCGAGACTGAGTCCACATATGCCTAGCCCCGCCGTAGCGGGAGAGGAGCCGCCACGTGTGCCGCTCTGAGCCCTGTGAACCCCAGGGAGGACTAAAGCATTGTTCGTGCCTATACTGCACCGAATCCGGGACCACTCCGAGAGTCCCGCTGTTCCTTTAAGCTCAGTAAACGAGAATCCGCCGCCTAACGCAGCCGCATTCTCTCCCCGAGGCTGTTTGCATCAGCCCTGAGAATCGCCGTGGTTGGGCTGACCCCATAGCTTTGCTTGCTGCCGCGCCATCCGAGCCCGCCTACCGGCAACTGTCGCCCCACCCTGTCGTGCGAGCCGACTCCGAGGGCTGACCCCACGGGCCGACCCCGACCAGGACCGATCCCTGCTGTCTGGAGGGAATCG
The DNA here is from genome assembly GCF_026170545.1 of Melanerpes formicivorus. Taxonomy (NCBI): domain Eukaryota; kingdom Metazoa; phylum Chordata; class Aves; order Piciformes; family Picidae; genus Melanerpes; species Melanerpes formicivorus. Next base: position 848,159 of record NW_027142493.1, on the reverse strand, counting down.
ACCGAGTCCTGAAGGGAACCTGCTTCCGCGCTAAGTCCAGGTTTCATTATTCCCTCTTCCCTGCTGTGAAGAGAGGAAACCATAACCCAACGCCGCCGTGCAACTCGACTAGGAACCAGTCCAGCGGCAGCAGTCTGCCGGCCCCCCACCTTGCTACAAACAACAGCTACAGAGTATCGTCCACGTGCTTTCCATCCACTAGCACTCGGTTCAAAGTATCCGCGTCCAGCAGAGTAAGCGCTGACGCTTAGAAAGATTGTAATATTGCTGTGTAGAGCCAGAAGCCGCCCGCGTCCCGCCGAGTCGCCATCTAGTGGCCAAGCGGCGGAACTGTACCCTTTGCTATGTAAATATAGAAAGGGTCTATAGATAGTTCAATTAAGTCCTAGTCGTAACATTAAGCCACTTGTGGAATGTATTTCACGAACGTGCGCTAGAACATGTATATAAGTTGGTGATTCATCGGTTATTAATCGTTTGATAGTTAATAAAAATAATAATTTATTATTAATATTTCATATTAATAAATTTAATCACCTCTTCACCACACACGTTATAGGACGAGGGGATTGGATGTGGCACTTGGTGCCATGGTCTAGTAGTCATGAGGTCTTGGGTGACAGGTTGGACTTGATCTTTGAGGTCTTTTGCAACCTTCATGATTCTATGAGAGGAAATGGCCTCAAGTTGCAGCAGGGGAGGTTTAGACTGGAGATGAGGAAAACATTTCTTCACTGAAAGGGTTCTCAACCACTGGCACGGGCTGCCCAGGGAGATGGTTGAATCCCCATCCCTGGAGGGCTTTAAAAGGCACAGTGCTGTGGTGCTGAGGGCCATGGTTTAGCACCAAACTGGGTAGAATTAGAGCATGGTTGGACTCTATGATCTTAAAGGTCTTTTCCAACCAAAACAATTCTGTGTAATTGCACAGCCCCAGGAGCTGCCACTTGACAGGACATGGAAGAGCTGCAGGGGCTGTGAGAAAGCTATCAGGTCTGCAGTGCTGCTCCTGCTGCTTCCACGTGGTCGGTGCCATTTTGGTTGTGTTTAAATCCTCACGCGTGCCACGAGGTATGGGGATCAGTGAGTCATTATGAAATCTGATTTTTATAAGCATCTATTGCAGGTCTGTTGCCCTAGGGAATTCTGGAGTCCCCCCCCTGCCCCTTGTTGTTTCTGGATTTTTCTGTACACAGTGTTTGAATTGTTACTTGTTCCTGCTGGTGAGAGATCTGGCCCACGACCGAATATCTCGAACCTGTAAATAGGTTTTATTTAGTATTTACCATGGGATTTGTATGATTAACAAAGTTATTAACATTTGTGTCAATCGTTGTGCCTATTGGATATCAAATAGCCTTCTCACCGATCATAACACACAAGAGCCACCTTTCTTTCAGATCTCCTACTCCTGGGCCCCAAATCCCCTCAGTCTGGGATGTGGGCTGCAGGGTTGCTCAGCAGTGGTGAGTGATGGACACAAGCTGGAGTGAAGGGGGGACTGTAAAATAAGAATGGGTGAAGCTGAGTGATCACAAGCCTGTGTCTGGCTGAAGCTGTAGAGCTGTGTGGCAGCTCAGCTTCAGCATTCTGGGCCCCTTGGTTTAGGAAGGACATCGAGACACTTGAAGGTGTCCAGAGAAGGGCAACGAGGCTGGGGAGAGGCCTTCAGCACAAGCCCTATGAGGAGAGGCTGAGGGAGCTGGGCTTGTTTAGCCTGGAGAAGAGGAGGCTCAGGGGAGACCTCATTGCTCTCTACAAGTACCTGAAAGGTGGTTGTAGCCAGGAAGGGGTTGGTCTCTTCTTCCAGGCAACCAGCACCAGAACAAGAGGACACAGTCTCAAACTGCACCAGCCTAAGCTCGAGGTGAGGAGAGAGTTGTTAGCCATTGGAATGTGCTGCCCAGGGAGGTGGTGGAGTCACCATTCCTGGAGGTGTTCAAGAGGAGATTGGACGTGGCACTTGGTGCCATGGTCTAGTCATGAGGTCTGTGGTGACAGGTTGGACTCATAGTTTCATAGTTTCATTCAGGGTTGGAAGGGACCACAAGGATCATCTAGTTCTAACCCCCCTGCCATGGGCAAGGACACCCTACACGATCAGGCTGGCCAGAGCCTCATCCAGCCTGCTCTTAAACACCCCCAGGGACGGGGCCTCGACCACCTCCCTGGACAACCCATTCCAGGGCTTCACCACTCTCATGGTGAAGAACCTCCTCCTCACATCTAGCCTGAATCTCCCCACCACACAATGATCCTTGAGGTCTCTTCCAACCTTGGTGATACTGTGTCACTTAGCATCTTCAAGACTTGGCTGCTTTCTCCAAAGTCAAAGTGAATTTCAGGGTAAAGAGAGATTTTTTTCCAGTCCATCATTCTAGGGGGCATCCTTCCTTTGTTGTTTCTTATCCCAAAATTCATGAAAACCAGAGGGCTGGAACCCCTCTACTATGAGGGCAGGCTGAGAGAGTTGGAGTTGTTCAGCCAAGAGAAGGCTCCAGGGAGAACTTAGAGCAGCCTTTCAACACTCAAAGTGACCTATAAGGAAGATGGGGACAGACTTTTTAGCAGGGCCTGCTGTGACCAGGCAAGGGCTGATGGTTTTACACTGAAAGAGAGGAGATCTAGACTGGATATAATGAAACATTTTGCATTGAGGGTGGTAAAACACTGGTCCAGGCTGCACAGAGAGGTGGTACATGTCCCACCCCTGAACATATTCCAGTTCAGGCTGGATGGGACTCCGAGCAACCTGATCTAGTAGATTACAGAATCACAGTACCAGGTTGGAAGGGACCTCCAGAGATCATCAGGTCCAATCCCCCTGCCAAAGCAGGATCACCTAGGGTAGTCTGCACAGGAAGGCATCCAGGTGGGTTTGGAAAGTCTCCAGAGAAGGACACCCCACAACCTCTCTGGGCAGCCAGCTCCAGGGCTCTGGCACCCTCACCATAAAGAAGTTTCTCCTCATGTTGAGCTGAAACCTTCTGTGTTCAAGTTTGTATCCATTGGTCCTTGGCTTATTACTGTGCAGCACCCAAAAGAGCTTGGCCCCCTCCACTTGACACCCATCCCTCAGATAATGAGAGACACTGATCAGATCCCCTCTTAGCCTTCTCTTCTCCAGACTAAACAGCCAGACTAAACAGCTCTTCACAGGGCAGATGCTCAAGTCTCCTAAGCATCCTCGTGGCTTTCCATTGGACTGTCTCCGTCAGGTCTCTGTCTCTCTTGAACTGGGGAGCCCAAAACTGGACACAGGATTGCAGCTGTGGTCTCAGCAGGGCAGTTTTGTATCATCAGGAACTTGCTGAAGGTACTCTCAATCTCCTCATCCAGGTCATTGATAAAGATATTGAACAAAGCTGGGCCCAGTACTGATCCCTGGGGAACACCACTGGCCACAAGCCTCCAAGCTGACTCTGTGTCACTGATGGCAACCCTCTGAAATCTGTTACTGAGCCAGTTTGCAATGCACCAATCATCTGTGCCATATTTCTTGAGCTTTTCTTTGAGGATATTATGACAGTATCAAAACCTTTACCAAAGCCAAGGTGTATGACATCTACTGCTCTTCCCTCATCTACCCATGTGGTCACTATGGTTTCATAGAAGATGTCCCTGCTCAGTGTGAGGACGGAGGAGTAGCTGACCCTTAAATGTCCCCTCCAATGCAAAGCATAGTAAGATTCTGGGTCAGGGCCATCCCAGGCACTGATACAGGCTGGGCAGGGACTGGCTTGAGATCAGCCCTGAAGAAAAGGCCTTGGGGGTGCTGGTGGATGAGAAGCTCAACAGGAGCCAGCAGTGAGCACTTGCAGCCCAGAAAGCCAAGCAGAGCCTGGGCTGCATCAAGAGAAGCATAGCCAGCAGGTCGAGGGAGGTGATTCTCCCCCTCTACTCTGCTCTGGTGAGACCCCACCTAGAGTACTGCATCCAGTATTACAGGATGCATTACAGGACAGATCTGGAGGTTCTGGAAGGTGTCCAGAGAAGGGGATGATCAGAGGGCTGGAGCTCTTCTGCTATGAGGACAGACTGAGGGAGTTGGGGCTGTTCAGTCTGGAGAAGAGAAGGCTTGGAGGAGACCTTCTTGTGGCCTTCCAGTATCTGAAGGGGGCTACAGGAAAGCTGGGGAGGGACTTTTCAGGGTGTCAGGGAGTGATAGGACTGGGGGGAATGGAACAAAAATAGAAATGGGGAGATTCAGATTGGATGTTAGGAAGAAGTTCTTCCTCATGAGGGTGCTGACACACTGGCACAGGTTGTCCAGGGAGGTGGTGGAAGCCTCATGCCTGGAGGTTTTTAAGGCCAGGCTGGATGTGGCTGTGAGCAACCTGCTGTAGTGTGAGGTGTCCCTGCTCATGGCAGGGGGGTTGGAACTGGCTGATCCTTGAGGTCCCTTCCAACCCTAACAATTCAATGATTCTATGATATTTAGGATTATTCCAGACTATAGCATCTCACCCTACATTTCAAGGTATTGAGGATGATCCTAAATAATGATGGACTTAAAATCTCTCTTTTCTCTGATATTTAATATGAATTTTGAGAAAGCAGCAGTTGAGAGGGTTGAAATTGAGCTGTCACAACCCCCTAGAGCTTCAGACAAATAGGATTATCCTAATTATCTTGACATTTAGAGTGAGAGGCTACAGTCTGAGTCGTTGTGAAAGTCGCTTCATCACCCAAAAGACCAACTTGGGCATATCTCAAGTCAAATTCCTTCTAAATTCAGGAGATTGGCAATACAAAGGAAGATTCAGACCTGCTTGCAGACACTGAACACATCCACCACCTGCAGTTCCTTTCCACCCCACTACCTGCTCAATATGCAACTTGTGCTGCACATGTTGACCAGGGCATGCCCAGGCAGGAAAACTGTTTTCTAAACTTCTGCTCTGTCCAGGGCTTCTCTCCTCATCTGGCTTGGAGAGATTAAAAGTCCACCTCGGTGCTCACCTCTGCAGGTGCTTCCTTCCTTGCTGCAGGGGCCTGCAAGCTGAAGGGGGGTGTGAGCTGCAAGTATCTTTGCATTTGGGGTTGGACTACTTGACCTTTAATGGTCCCTTCCAACCCAGTGCACTTTATGATTGTATGAAATGATGGCTACCAACTCTCTGTAAATCCATGCTTGAGGAGCAGGCCCAAGGTCCTGCCCTGGGGTCACAACAACCCCAAACAAGAGTCCAGGCTTGTGGCAGTGTGACTGAAAAGCTGCCTGGCAGAAAGGGACCTGGGGGTGCTAATGGACAAGCAGCTGAATGGGAGCCAACAGTGTGCCCAGGTGGCCAAGAAAGCCAATGGCCTCCTGGCTGGGATCAGCAATGCTGTGTCCAGCAGGAGCAGGGAGGGGATTGTCCCCTGGGACTCAGCTCTGGTCAGGCTACACCTTGAGTATTGTGTCTAGCTTTGGGCAGCTCAATACAAGAGATATGTGGAGGTGCTGGAGCCAGTGCATAGGAGGGCAAGGAAGCTGGGAAGGGCCTGGAGAATAAATCTGGTGAAGAGCTACTGAAGGAGCTGGGGATGGTCAGTTTGGAGACAAGGAGGCTGAGGGGAGACCTCGTTGATGTCCACGACTACCTGAAAGGACATTGTGGGGAGGCTGCTGCTGGTCTCTTCTCACAGGTAATTAGTGATAGAACCAGGAGGGAAGGGCCTCAAGCTGCAGCAAGGTAGGTTTAGACTGGACAGTAGCAAACATTTCTTCATGGCAAGAGTGGTCGGGCACTGGAATGTGCTGCCCAGGGAGGTGGTTGAGTCCCCAAGCCTGGATGTGTTTCCAGGTGGTTCGGATGTGGTGCTTCGGGATACTGTTTAGGGGTGAACCTTGCAGGGCATCAGTTGGGCTTGATCCTGAGGGTCTTTTCCAACCTGAATGTTTCTGTAATTATATGATAAAAACATCAAACTGACAGTTGCAAAGAATTGGCTTATTTAAGGCGGATTCTACTCCCCAGAGCACCTTGGCCCTTACACATAACTCTTCCCCCCTCACTGCACACTGAATCAAAGCATCTGGTGTCTTCTGAAGCTTTGTAAAAGACTCCAGAGTGACCTTGGCCCCCACACGAGGGGACACACAAGGGGGCCCACGAGGGGACACACAAGGGCATTTCTGGAGGTTCCTTTCAACCCCTAACATCCCGTGATCCTGTGACATTTGAGCAGTTAATTGCACCCCTGCATCTGATGGTGTAAGGGCTCAGCACAGAAAGACATAGACCTGTTGGTGTGAGGCCAGAGGAGGACACAAAAATAATCCAAGAGCAGGATGCCCTCTGCTGTGAGGCCAGGCTGAGAGAGTTGTGGTTGCTCCACCTTGAGAAGAGAAGGCTCTGGGGGGACCCTCTGCTGGCCTGTCAGTACTTAAAGGGGGCCTGCAGGAGAACTGGGAGAGGCTTTTATCAGAGCCTGTTGTGACAGGACAAGGGGTGATGATTTTAAACTAAAAGAGAAGAGATTCAGACTAGACAGAAGGAAGACTTTTTTCTTTTTACAGTGAGGGTGGTGAGACCTTGGCCCAGGTTGCCCAGAGAGGTGGCACATGCCCCATCCCTGGAACCATTCCAGGTCAGGTTGGATGAGGCTCTGAGCAACCTGATCTAGCTGAAGGTGTACCTGCTCACTGCATAGAGGCTGGATTAGATGACCTCTAAAGGTCCTTTCCAACCCAAAGCATTCTTTACTCTAGGATTGTGTAGCTCTGTGATTCTAAGGACATTTTCTTCCTTCCACAGCACTGGTCCCTTAAAAAAGAAAAAAAAAAGACATTATAAAATGAGTTCTGCAAAGCCACTGGGCTGAGCCTGCCTCCTAATTGCCACTGACCCACATATATGTTGGCTCAGACCTCCAGATCTGGTTGATGGTAGGCTGAACATGAGCCTGCAGTGTGCCCAGACAGCCAAGAGGGCCAGTGGCATCCTGGCCTGCATCAGGAAGAGTGTGGCCAGCAGGAGCAGGGAGGTCATTCTGCCCCTGTACACTGCACTGGTTAGGCCACACCTTGAGTCCTGTGTCCAGTTCTGGGCCCCTCAGATTAGGAAGGAGGTTGACTTGCTGGAATGAGTCCAGAGAAGGGCAACGAAGTTGGTGAGGGGTTTGGAACACAGCCCTGAGGAGAGGCTGAGGGAGCTGGGGCTGCTCAGCCTGGGGAGGAGGAGGCTCAGGGGAGACCTTCTTGCTCTCTCTACAACTGCCTGAAGGGAGGTTGTAGACAGGCAGAGGTTGGTCTCTTCTCCCAGGCAATCAGCACCAGAACAAGAGGACACAGTCTCAGGCTGCACCAGGGGATGTTCAGGTTGGATGTTAGGAAGAAGTTCTACACAGAGAGAGTGATTGCCCATTGGAATGGGCTGCCCAGGGAGGTGATGGAGTCACCATCACTGGAGGTGTTTAGGAGGAGACTTGATGGGGTGCTTGGTGCCATGATTTAGCTGATTAGGTGGTGTTGGATGATAGGTTGGACTCGATCTTGAAAGTCTCTTCCAACCTGGTCTATTCTGTTCTGTTCTGTTCTGTTCTGTTCTGTTCTGTTCTATTCTATTCTTTAAACCCAAAATCACCATGAGAGGCTTCTGAGTTAAACAGGACATCAATGAAAAGTCCCAAGTAGTTGGCTGAGTTCTCCCAGGAGTAATTCACCTCCTCTGACACTGCATAGGTCATGGAGTATGGCTATCAGCGACGGAGATTGGAATCAATACGGCTGACCAATCTGATCGAGTATCGTTCCTTTATTGTTCCAGCCTTGCAGGCTGATGGTGCAGGCCTGAGGTGCAGGCCTATGGAGCAGGCCTGTAGTGCAAGTATAGCACTGTAAAGTGTAGAAGAAACAGGAGACAGGAAAGGCAGAAGTGTGTAGCAAGGCACCTGCTACAACTGAGATGAACTGGGAGTGCCCTGTTGGCACAGCTCCATTGGCTGCCTCTGAGTGACCACACATTGCACTAGGACAGATTATTGGTCCAACTGCTAATGACACAACGAGGTTGTTGATGCAGGTGCATGTCCTGTTGTCCCAAGATAACTGTCCATGTTTATAGCTACCAGTGCCTTGTTTTAGTTACATGCTGCAGTCACAGCACTGTTTTGCTCCACTGCTAGCTGGCTCTGCACTTATGCTGAGCATGGCCAACCACCATGTCAGGCTCTAGGCCTGCACTGCCAGATTGCTCACACTGCTTGTCGCTGGCATTGCCACACTCCCACCCTCTAACAGCTCAACTCCTGCCCCCAGCTTGCTGTCATCTGCACACTGACTGATGATGGACTCAGTGCCCTCCTCCAGATCATCAATAAAGAGATTGAGCAGGCTGGGGCCCAGCACTGATCCCTGGGGCACACCACTAGTGCCTGGCTGCCAGCTGGCTGTGGCACCATTCACCACCACTCTCTGGGCTCAGCCTCCAGCCAGTTCCTCAGCCAGCACAGAGTGCTGCTGTCCAAGCCAGGGGCTGACAGCTTGGCCAGGAGTTTGCTGTGGGGGACGGTGGCAAAGGCCTTGCTGAAGTCCAGGCAGACCACAGCCACAGCCTGCCCCACATCCCCCAGGCAGTCACCTGAGCAGAGCAGGAGATCAGGTTGGTCAGGCAGGAGCTGCCCTTCCTGAATCCATATTGGCTGGGCCTGATCCCTTGGCCCTCCTGGAAGTGCTGTGTGATTGCCCTCCAGATGCCCTGTTCCATCCTCTTGCCTGGCACTCAGGTCAGGCTGACAGGCCTGGGATTGCCTGGCTCCTCCTGCTGGCCCTTCTTGTGGATGGGCATCACCTTGGCAGCTTCCAGTCCCCTGGGACCTCTCCAGTGAGCCAGGGCTGGTGGGAAATGATGGAGAGAGGCTTGGCCAGCTCATCTGCCAGCTCTCTCAGCACCCTAGGATGGATCCCAGCCGCTCCCATGCACTTGTGGGGATCCAAGGGGCTCAGCAGGTCTCTAACTACTTCCTCCTGGATCTCAGGGGCATTATGCTGCTCCCTGACCCCACCTGCCAGCTCAGGAGGCTGTTAGCCTGGAGTCCTCCTGCCTTGCTGCTGAAAATGGACAGCCTGAGGCTGCTGCTGAGCAGGGTTGGAGGTGCTGGAGATGGAAGGAGAGCCTGAAGCTGGTGCTGAGGAGGGTTGGAGGTGCTGGAGGTGGAAGGAGAGCCTGAAGCTGGTGCTGAGGAGGGTTGGAGGTGCTGCTGGTGGATGGAGAGTGTCAGGCTGGGGGGGGAAGGGTTTTAGGGGTCCTTCTCTGCTCCTTCAACACAGCTGGCAGCCAGGAGGGTCCCTGTGGTCATCTCCTGGGGGGGGTCCCTGCAGGGGGGTCTGGTTGAAGCCCCCAGGAGCTGTCCCCTGGGTCTTGGTCCCTGGCAGGCTGTCTGGGAGCTGAGGGCAGGTTTGCCTACAAGCTGCTCCAGGACCTCTTCTCCAACTACTCCAAGGCCCTGCTGCCTGTGGAGGACACTGACAGAGCCCTCAACGTCACCCTGCAGGTCAGCCTCTCGCAGATCATCGACATGGTGAGAGCTGGAGCTGGCCCAGGGCCCTCACAGTCCATGCCCAGACCCTCAAACCCAGCCCAGACCTCCTCAAACCCAGCCCAGATCCACTCAAACCCAGCCCAGACCTCTCAAACCCAGCCTGGCACCGAGCCGCCCAGCGCCACGCCGGACACTGGCAGGAGGTGGCCACGGTGCTGGATCGCTGCTGCATGTGGCTCTTCCTCGCCATGGTCTTCCTCAGCAGCCTGCTGCTGCTGGCCAGAGCTGCCTGCAGGTCATGGCCTCAGGGACCTGATGGACCTGATGGCCACAGGGAGCTTGCCCAGGACCTCATCCAGTGGGTGGTAATGGCCACTGAAGCCCCATGAGGGTAGCTTGGGGCCAGCAGCTGTAGGCTTGGAGCTGCACCAGCAGCAGGGAGGAGGAACCCAACAGCAGGACCTCAAGCCCCAGCTTCAGGCTTGAGAGGTCTCAGCTGCCCCAATGACCACACCCAGGCTGTGGCTCCAAGTTCTTCCCTTCCCTATGTCCAAGAAACTGGAGCTAAACCCTGGGGCTGTGTCCTACTCCTCCTGCTTGGAGCCGGAGTGCTCCCAGGACCTCCTGGTCCCAGGCGAGCTGAGGCAGCATCCCTGGAACCAGCTGCCATGGAGCTGCTCCTGCCTGGAGCCTTGGGGCTGCTCCTGCCTGGAGCCTTGGGGCTGTTCCCACCTGGAGCCTTGGGGCTGCTCCTGCCTGGAGCCTTGGGGCTGCTCCTGCCTGGAGCCATGGAGCTGCTCCTGCCTGGAGTCTTGGGGCTGCTTTCCCCTGGAGCCTTGGGGCTGCTTTCCCCTGGAGCCTTGGGGCTGCTCTCCCCTGGAGCCTTGGGGCTGCTCCTGCCTGGAGCCTTGGGGCTGCTCTCCCCTGGAGCCTTGGGGCTGTTCCCACCTGGAGCCTTGGGGCTGTTCCCACCTGGAGCCTTGGGGCTGCTCCTGCCTGGAGCCTTGGAGCTGCTCTGCCCTGGAGCCTTGGGGCTGTTCCCACCTGGAGCCTTGGGGCTGCTCCTGCCTGGACCTCCCTGATCCCACCCAGCCCTCCAAACCAGGCTCCTGACTCCCCCCATCCCCCAAAGCAGCTCCCCCTGACCCTTGTTGTCCCTTGGGGGGGCACAGGCCCCCAGAAAGTAATTTTTAAGGTGGAATTTGGAAATAAATGTTTATTTTTGCTTCTCACTTTGGGGTCCTTTGAGTTCCATTTGTGACCCCCACATTTGGCAAACACACCTCCGAATTGTCACCTCCCTCCCCTCCCCATTCCCCCTCCCAAACTCCTCTCTCCCTGTCCCCCAACCTCCCCCAACACAAGGTCCTACCCCTTAAAATGTCCTGAAGCGATTTTGGAGCAGAACCTCCCCACACCAAATCCTTCCCAAACCCTTCCAAAAGTCCTAGGGAGGAACTTGGCCAAATCCTGACCAATTCCCCCCAACACTTCCTCAATCCTGCCCCAACCCCCCACAACCTCACCAAAACCTCCCACATCCTGCACCAACCCCCCACAGCCTGACCCAAACCTCCCAAATCCTTCCCTAAACCTTCCAAATTTTGGGCAGGATTTGGCAAACCCTGCTTCAATCCAGAGACCAAATCCTTCCCAAATCCCCACAAAACCTCCCAAATCCTGCCCAAAACCTCCCAAAGACCTATGGAGGAACTTGGCCAATGCCTGACAAATTCCCCCCAAAACCTACCAAATGCTGTACAGAACTTGGCCAAATCCTGGCCCAAATGAGACCAAAACCTCCCAAATCCTTCCCCAAACTTCCCAAAGTCCCAAAGAGGAACTTGGCCAAAGCCTGACAAATTGCCCCCAAAACCTCCCAAGTCCTGCACCAACCTCTCACAACCTGACCAAAACCTCCCAAATCCTGAACAATACCTCCCAGATCCAGGACAGAATTTGGCCAAATCCTGGTCCAATACAGACCAAAATCTCCCAAATCCTTCCCCAAAACCTCCCAAAGTCCTAGGGAGGAACTTGGCCAAATCCTGAAAAATTCCCACCAAAACCTCCCAAATCCTGCACCCACTCCCCAAAACCTGACCCAAACCTCCCAAATCCTGAACAAAACCTCCCAAAGTCCCAGGGAAGAACTTGGCCAAAGTCTGCTCCAATCCAGAGACCAAATCCTCACCAAATCTCCCCAACACCTCCCAAACCCTGGGCACAACTTGGTCAAATCCTGCCCCAACCCACACCAAATCCTGACCAAATCCTGCCCCAAACCTCCCAAAGTTCCAGGGAGGAACTTGGCCAAAGCCTGACCAATTCCCCCCAACACTTCCTCAATCCTTTCCCAACCCTCCACAACCTGACCACAACCTCCCAGACCCTGGGCACGGAGTCCTCCAAATCCTTCTTCCTAGAGCTGAGAGTCCTGCTAAGGATTACTAAAGCTAATAGCCCTGCTGCTGAGAATGAATGCTGCTAATGATCCTGCTGGGAGGGATCAACACCATGGCTGCAGTGGGGGTGGGGTTGTTGTTATTACTATTATTTAGAGCTAAAAGTCCTCCTAATAATAACTAACAGAGCTAACAGTCCAGTTTAAAAGAGCTAAGAATCCTATAATATTGATAAATAACATAGATAATAGTCTTAATAATGCAAATAATTACTGATAGAGCTAAGAATCCTGCTAATATTAAGTAACGGTGCTAATAATCCTGCCTATAATTAATAATAGAGCTAATATTCCTGCCATAACACTTAGATGAGCTAATAATCCTCTTAATAATAAATAATAGATGAAGCTAATAATATTAATGGATAAATAGTGATAAATAATGTGCCTAATAGTCTTAATAAGAATAATCAATAATAGATCTAAAATCTTCCTAATAATAAACAATACAGCTAGTGATAGGACTAGGGGGAATGGAATGAAGCTGGAGGTGGGGAGATTCAGGCTGGATGTGAGGAGGAGGTTCTTCATCATGAGAGTGGTGAAACCCTGGAATGTGTTGTCCAGGGAGGTGGTCGAGGCCCCGTCCCTGGGGGTGTTTAAGAGCAGGCTGGATGAGGCTCTGTCCAGCCTGCTCTAGTGTGGGGTGTCCCTGCCCATGGCAGGGGGGTTGGAACTGGATGATCCTTGTGGACCCTTCCAACCCTGAATGAAACTATGAAACTATGAAATAATAACTAATAGAGCTAACAGTCCTGCTAGGGATTAATTATAGAGCTATTGTCCTAATATTAACAATAGAGCTGGTAGTCCTGCTGAAAGTAATTGACAGAGCTAATAACTCTGCTAATAATTGTAAATAATGTGGCTAATAATCCTGCTAATAGTAATAAACAATGTGTCTAATAGTTATAGCAGCAATAACAATGATAACAATAACAACACCACCAATTATGATGATGATTATATTATTATTATTATTAATAATAATAATAATAAACCAGCTAATTGTGCTGCTAATAACAATAGGGCTAATAATCCCAGTAATGATTAATATCAGGGGATGCCCCGAGAGGACCTCACAGCCTCCCTGAGTTGTCTCCAGACCAAGCCCTGATCAAAATCTTCCAAATATTGAGCAGAACCTGACCCAAGCCAGACCAAAACCTCCCAAATCCTTCCCAAACCCTTCCCAAAGTCCTAGAAAGAACTTGGCCAAATCCTGACCAATTCCCCCCAACACTTCCTCAATCCTGCCCCAACCCCCCACAACCTCACCACAACCTCCCAAATCCTCAGCTCAACCTCACCAAACCCTCACCCAATCCACACCAAAACCTCCCAAAACCTCCTCAAGCTTTTCCCAACCTCCCAGCCCCTCACCAAAAGCATCAAACACTTCCCAAAGCCTCAGCACAACTTGCCCAAGTCCTGGCCCAAGCCTGACCACAGCCTGCTCAAAACCTCCCAAATCCTCACCTCAGCCTGACCTAATCCTGACCCAACCCAGACTAAAAGCTCCCCAAACCTTCACAAACCTTTCCCAAAACCTTGCAAAGTGCCAGGGAAGCACTTGGCCAAGTCATGGCCCAAGCCAGAACAACTCCTGACCAGATCCTGCCCCAAACCTCCCAAAGTCCTGGGGAAAAACTTGGACACAGCCTAACAAATTCCCCCTAAGCCTCCTAAATCCTGACCAAAACCTCCCAATGTCCCAGGGAAGAAGTTGGCCAAATCCTCAACAAATCCCCAAACCTTCTCATTCCTGTTCCAACCCCCCAAAACCTCCCAACCTCTAACCAAGACCTCCCAAACCTGCCCACAACCTGACCAACTCCTGACAAATTCCCCCCAAAACCTCCCAAATCCTGCACCAACCCCCCACAACCTGACCCAAACCTCCCAAATCCTGATCAAAAAATCCCAACCCTTGGGCACAACTTGAACAAAGCCTGGCCCAACCCACAGCAGATCCTGACCAAGCCCTGACCAAAACCTCCCAATGTCCCAGGAACAAAGATGGCCAAATCCTGGACAAATCCACCCAAAACCTCCTCAATCCTATCCCAACCCCCCACAACCTGGCCCAAACCTCCCAAGCTCTAACCAAGATCTTCCAAACCTGCCCAGAACCCGATCAACTCCTGACAAATTCCCCCCAAAACCTCCCAAACCCTACACCAACCCCACACAACCTGACACAAACCTCCCAACCCTTCCCTAAACCTCCCAAATTTGGGCAGGATATGACCAAATCCTGCTCCAATCCAGAGACCAAATCCTTACCAAATCCCCACAAAACCTCCCAAATCCTGCCCAAAACCTCCCCATGTCCTACGGAGGAACTTGGCCAAAGCCTGAAAAATTCCCCCCAAAACTGACCAAATCCTATACAGAACTTGGCCAAATCCTGGCCCAAATAAGACCAAAACCTCCCAAATCCTAACCAAAACCTCCCAATGTCCCAAAGAGGAACTTGACCAAATCCTAACAACTTCCCCCCAAAACCTCCCAGGTCCTGCACCAACCCCCCAAAACCTGACCTAAACCTCCCAAATCCTCAACAAAACCTCCCAAATTCTGGCCATGATCTGACCAAAGCCTGCTTCGATCCAGAGACCAAATCCTCACCAAATCCCCACAAGACCTCCCAAACCCTGTGCACAACTTGGCCAAATCCTGGCTCAACCCACACCAAATCCTGACCAAATCCTGCCCCAAAACTACCACCAAATTCCCACCAAATTCCCACCAAAATTTCCTCAGTTCTGCACCAACCCCCCACAACCTGACCAAAACCTCCCAAATCCTACCCAAACCCTCCTCAATCCTGTCCCAACCCCCAAAAACCTGACCCAAACCTCTCAACCACTATCCAAGACTTCCCAAACCTGACCAACTCCTGACAAATTCCCCCCAAAACCTCCCAAATCCTGCACCAACCCCCCACAACCTGATCCAAACCTCCCAAATCCTCAACAAAACCTCCCAAACTCCTAGGGAAGAACTTGGCCAAGTCCTGGCCCAAGCCAGAACACCTCCTGAAAAAATCCTTCCCCAAACCTCCCAAAGTCCTTCTCCTCAATCCTTCCCCACCTCTCCAGAACCTGACCCAAACTCCCAGATCCTGAGCACAGCCTCCCCAGTCCTCAGCTCAACTTGGCCAAACCCTGCCCCAACCCACACCAAAACCTCCCAAACCCTCCTGAGTCCTGCCCCTAACCTCCCAAAGTCCCACGGAGGAACTTGGCCAAATCCTGACCAATTCCCCCCAACACTTCCTCAATCCTGCCCCAACCCCCACAACCCTAATCTTAACTATGGCAATAATTAATAATAGAGCTAATTATCCTGGTCATAATAACTAATGGAGATAATTATCCTGCTAATGCCTACAAGTAAGGTTGTTAATAATCATAACTATGGCAATAACTAATAATAGAGCTAATAACACTGTAAATAATAATTAATAGAGCTAATAATCCTGCTAATACCTATAAATAATGTGGCTAATAATCTTAACTATGGCAATAATTAATAATAGTACTAATAAACCTGCTAATAATTAATGGAGCAAATAATCCTGCTAATACCTAGAACTAAGGTGGCTAATGATCCTAACTATGGCAATAACTTAAAAAATAGAGATAATAATCCTGCTAATAATAACTCATAGAGCTAATAATACTGCTAACATTGATAAATAATATGTCTAATAATCTTAATTATTGTAATAATTAACAATAGAGCTTATAGTCCTATTACTACTAATAACTAATAGTGCTTATAACACAAATTATCATTAATGGAGTAATAGTTTTGTTAACAGTAATTAAAGGAGCTAATAATCCTGCTAATTGTGATAAATAATATGGCTCAGGGTCTTAATACTACTACTACTACTAATAATACCAATAACTAACAGAGCTAAAAGTCCTCCTAATAATAACTAATAGAGCTAACATTCCTGATGGGGATTAATACTAGAGCTAGAATCAGGCTAAGAATGATAACCAATATGGCTAAGAGCCTGAGAAATAATAAGAAGCACAAAGAATTAGAGCTAATATTCCTGCTAATGATAAGTAATGGAATTAATGTTCCTGCTAATACTGATAAATACTATGGCTAATAATCTGACTTATGTAATCGATAATAACAGACCTAATAACACCACTAATGCTAATGTTTAAAAGAGCTAAGAATCCTGCTAACATGGATGAATAATATGGCTAAGCATCTTAATAAGAATCCCACGAATATTGAGTAATGGTGCTAATAATCCTGTTAGTAATTAATAACAGAGCAAATACTCCTCTTAATAACAAATAATACAGCTAATAGGAATACTAATAGTCATACTTAAACGAGCTAATAATAATTAATGCACCTAACAGTCCTGCTAATACTGATAAATGATGTGCCTAATATTCTTAAGAAGAATAATTAATAATAGAGCTAAAAGACTTCCTAATAACAATCAATAGAGCCAATAACTAATAGAGCTAACAGTCCTGCTGAAAACAATTGATAGAATTCATAACCCAGTTAATAATGTGGCTAATAATCCTGCCAATAATGATAAACAATGTGACTAACAGTCTTAGTTGTAGTAATAATGATAACAACAACAACAACAACGAAGCAGCTAATCGTGCTGTTAATAACCATAGGGCTAATAATCCTGCTAATAATTACTATCGGGGATCCCCACAGAGGACCTCACAGCCTCCCAGAGCTGTCTCCAGACCAAGCCCTGACCAAAACCTTCCAAATATTGAGCAGAACCTGACCCAAGCCAGACCAAAACCTCCCAAATCCTTCCCAAACCCTTCCCAAAGTCCTAGGGAAGAACTTGGCCAAATCCTCACCAATTCCCCCCAACACTTCCTCAATCCTGCCCCAACCGCCCACAACCTCACCAAAACCTCCCAAATCCTCAGCTCAACCTCACCAAACCCTCACCCAATCCACACCAAAACCTCCCAAAACCTCCTCAAGCCTTTCCCAACCTCCCAGCCCCTCACCAAAAGCATCAAACACTTCCCAAAGCCTCAGCACAACTTGCCCAAGTCCTGGCCCAAGCCTGACCACAGCCTGCTCAAAAACCTCCCAAATCCTCACCTCAGTCTGACCAAATCCTGACCCAACCCAGACCAAAGCCTCCCAAAGCCTTCTCCTTACAAATTCCCCCCAAAACCACCCAAATCCTGCACCAACCCCCCACAATCTGACCCAAACCTACCAAATCTTGAACAAAACCTCCCAAAGTCCCAGGTAGGAACTTGACCAAATCCTGACAAATTCTTCCCAAAACTGCCTCAATCCTATCCCAAACCCCCAACAACCTGACCCAAACCTCCCAAGACCTCCCAAACCTGCCCACAACCTGATCAACTCCTGAAAAATACACACACACCCCCTCAAACCTCCCAAAATCCCAACCAAAACCTCCCAAAGTCCTAGAGAAGAACTTGGCCAAGTCCTGGCCCAAGCCAGAACAACTCCTGACCAGATCCTGCCCAAAACCTCCAAAAATCCCATGGAAGAACTTGGACAAAGCCTGACGAATTCCTCCCAAAACCTCCTCAATCCTTCACCAACCCTCCAGAACCTGACCTAAGCCTCCCAAATCCTTACCCAATCCTCCCAAAGACCCAGGAAGGAACTTGGTCAAATCCAGGCCAAATTCCCCCCAAAACCTCCTAAATCCTGCACCAACCCCCCATAACCTGACCCAAACCTCACAAATCCTTCCCTAAACCTCCCAAATTCTGGGCAGGATGTGACGAAATCCTGCTTCAATCCAGAGACTAAATCCTTCCCAAATCCCCAAAAAACCTCCCAAATCCTGAACAATACCTCCCAATGTCCTACAGAGGAACTTGGCCAAATCCTGACCAATTCCCCCCAAAACTTCCTCAATCCTATCCCAGCCCCCCAACAACCTGACACAAACCTCCCAAGCTCTAACCAAGACCTCCCAAACCTAGGCACCACCTGAACAACTCTTGACAAATTCCCCACCAAACCTCCCAAACTCCTGAACAAAACCTCCCAAATTTCTAGAGAACTTGGCCAACTCCTGGTACGAGCCAGAACAACTCCTGACCAAATCCTACCCAACACCTCCCAGACTCCAAGAGAGGAAGTTGGCCAAAGCCAAACCAAATCCCCCAAGGCTTGCTGAATCCTCCCCCAACCTCCTCCAATCTGACCCAAACCTCCCAAATCCTGAACAAAACCTCCCAAATCCTGACCCAAATCCTGACCCAAACTTCCCAAATCCTTCCCCTAATCTACCAAAGTCGTAGGGATGAACTTGGCCAACTCCAGGCCCAAGCCAGAACAACTCCTGACCAAATCCTGCCCAAAACCTCCCAATGACCCAGGGAGGAACTTGGCCAAATCCTTCCCAAATCCCCCCAAAACCTCCCAAATTCTGCCCAAAACCTCCCAAAGTCTTAGGGAGGAACTTGGCCAAAGCCTGACAAATTCCCCCCCAAACCTACCAATTGCTGTACAGAACTTGGCCAAATCCTGGCCCAGACGAGACCAAAACCTCCCAAATCCTTCCCCAATCCTCCCAAAGACCCAGGGAGGAACTTGGTCAAATCCTGACAAATTTCCCCCAAACCTCCCAAATCCTACACCAACCCCACACAACCTGACCCAAACCTCCCAAATCCTTCCCTAAACCTCCCAAATCCTTCCCCAAAACCTCCCATAGTCCAAAAGAAGAACTGGGCCAAATCCTTACAAATTGCCCCCAAAACCTCCTCACTCCTGTCCCAACCATCCTCTTAATAATTAATAAAAGACCTAAGAGTCCTGATACTAAAAAGTAATGGAGCTAATACTCCTGCTAATATTGATTAATAATATGGGTAATTATATAAGTGATTATAATAATAATAATAATTAACAATTAATAATTAAGATTAATTAACAGAGCTAATAATCCTGCTAATACTGGTAAATAATATTGCTAATAATCTAAATAAAGTTAATAATTAACAATAGAGCTTATAGTCCTGCTAATAATGATAAATAATATGGCTACTAGTCTAAATAATTATAACAGTAATAACTAAGAGAGCTAAAAGTTCCTCTAATAATAAATAATACAGGTAATAGTACTGGTAATGATTAATACTGGAGCTACAATCAGGCTAATGATGATAAATAACATGGCTAAGAGTCTTACTACTACCAATAATAAAACTTAGTGCTAATAATCATGCTAATCATAAAGAACAGAGCTAATATTCCTGTTAATAGCAATCAAGGGAGCTAATAATCCTTCTTATATTGATAAATACGATGGCTAATAGCCTTAATAATGGTAAAAATAATGGAGCTAGTAGTCCTGCTAATAATAACAACTAATAGAGGTAATAATCCTGATAATATTGATAAATAACACAACTAATTATCCAAATATGGCTAACAATTAATAGTAGAGCTAAGAGTCCTGCTAATCATAACTAGAATAACTTTATTTATTTATTTAGAATAAACCAAACCAGGTTGGAAGAGACCTTCAAGATCATCGTGTCCAACCCATCAACCAATCCAAACCACCCAAACAGCTAACCCATGGCACCAAGCACCCCATCAAGTCTCCTCCTGAACACCTCCAATGACGGCGACTCCACCACCTCCCCGGGCAGCCCATTCCAATGGGCAATCACTCTCTCTGTATAGAACTTCTTCCTAACATCCAACCTGAACCTCCCCTGGCGCAGCCTGAGACTGTGTCCTCTTGTTCTGGTACTAGCTGCCTGGGACAAGAGACCATCATCTGCCTGTCTACAACCTCCCTTCAGGTAGTTGTAGAGAGTGATAAGGTCACCCCTGAGTCTCCTCTTCTCCAGGCTGAGCAGCCCCAGCTCCCTCAGCCTCTCCTCATAGAGCTTGTGCTCCAAACCCCTCACCAACTTCATTGCCCTTCTCTGGACTCGTTCCAGCAAGTCAACCTCCTTCCTAAACTGAGGGGCCCAGAACTGGACACAGGACTCGAGGTGTGGCCTAACCAGTGCAGTATACAGGGGCAGAATGACCTCCCTGCTCCTGCTGGCCACACTCTTCCTGATGCAGGCCAGGATGCCATTGGCCCTCTTGGCTGTCTGGGCACACTGCAGGCTCATGTTCAGCCTACCATCGACCAGTACCCCCAGGTCCCTCTCTGCCTGGCTGCTCTCCAGCCACTCTGACCCCAGCCTGTAGCTCTGCATGGGGCTGTTGTGGCCAATGTGCAGAACCCGGCACTTGGATGTGTTAAATCTCATGCCGTTGGATTCTGCCCATCTGTCCAGCCTGTCGAGGTCCCTCTGCAGAGCCTCTCTACCCTCCAGCAGATCAACTCCTGCCCCCAGCTTGCTGTCATCTGCAAATTTACTGATGATGGACTCAAAGCCCTCATCCAGATCATCAATAAAGATGTTAAAGAGCATGGGGCCCAGCACTGATCCTTGGGGCACACCACTGGTGCCTGGCCGCCAGCTGGATGTGGCACCGTTCACTACCACTCTCTGGGCCCGGCCATCCAGCCAGCTCCTAACCCAGCACAGAGTGCTGCTGTCCAAGCCAAGGGCTGACAGCTTGGCCAGGAGTTTGCTATGGGGGACGGTGTCAAAGGCCTTGCTGAGGTCCAGGTAAACTACATCCACAGGCCTCCCCACATCCACCAGGCGGGTCACCTGATCATAGAAGGAGATCAGGTTGGTCAGGCAGGACCTGCCCTTCCTAAATCCATGCTGGCTAGGCCTGATCCCTTGGCCATCCTGTAAGTGCTGTGTGATTGCACTCAGGATGACCTGTTCCATGATCTTGCCTGGCACTGAGGTCAGGCTGACAGGCCTGTAATTCCCTGGCTCATTCAACCGGCCCTTCTTATGGATGGGCACAACGTTGGCCAGCTTCCAGTCCTCTGGGACCTTGCCAGTGAGCCAGGACTGCTGGAAAATTATGGAGAGTGGCTTGGCCAGCTCGTCTGCCAGCTCTCTCAGCACCCTAGGATGAATCCCATCTGGTCCCATGGACTTGTGGGGATCCAAGCTGCTAAGGAGAGTTCCAACCACCTCCTCATGGAACATAGGGAAACTGTGCAGCTCCCTGGCTCCTTCTGCCAGCTCTGCAGGCCAGCTGTCAGGAAGACGTTCTGCCCTTCTAGTAAAAATTGAGGCAAAGAAGGTGTTAAGTATCTCTGCCTTTTCCTCATCCTTTGTTACAGTGTTCCCCTCCGTGTCCACCAAGGAGTGGAGGTTGTCCTTTCCCTTCCTCTTACTATTAGTGTATTTATAGAAGGACTTTTTGTTGTCCTTCACAGTAGAGGCCAGTTTAAGCTCCAAGTGTGCTTTTGCCTCCCTAATTTTCTTCCTACAAGACCTAGGAACATCCTTAAAGATTCCATGGGTTGCCTCCCCTCTCTTCCAAAGGTGATACACCCTCTTTTTTTCTCTTAGTTCCATTAAGAGTTCATTAACCATCCAGGCTGGCCGTCTGCCCCGGCGGCTCATCTTCTGGCGCATTGGCACAGCCTGTCCCTGAGCCTTCAACAATTCTTCCTTGAAGTAGGTCCAGCTCTCCTGGACCCCTTTATTATTGAGGGCTTTATCCCAAGGAACCCTCTGAATTAGTTCCTTGAGTAACCCGAAGTCTGCCCTCTGGAAGTCCAGAGTGGAGGTCTTCTTGCTGCCCCTCTTGGCTTGACCAAAAACCGAGAATTCAATTATCTCGTGGTCACTGGACCCCAAACACCCTCTGACCACCACATCACCCACCAGCCCTTCCCTATTGGTGAAGAGGAGGTCAAGCATAGCCTTGCCCCTGGTAGGCTCTCGCAGCACCTGGGATAAGAAGCTGTCCTCCATGCATTCTAAGAAACTCCTAGACTGTCTCCTCTCTGCTGTGTTGAGATCCCAGCAGATGTCAGGCAGGTTGAAGTCGCCCATGAGAACAAAGTCCGGAGATCTTGAGACAGCCCTAAGCTGCCTATAGAATGCTTCATCAACATCTTCCTTCTGGTTGGGTGGTCTATAACAGACTCCAACCAGGGTGTCTGCCCTGCTGGTCTTCCCTCTAATTCTTACCCACAAGCACTCAACCCGATCGTCCCTAATCTCCATCTCAATGGCATCTAGTGCCTTCCTGATGTACAGGGCCACCCCTCCACCCCTTCTTCCTCGCCTGTCTCTCCTGAAGAGCCTGTAGCCATCAATTGCAGCACTCCAGTCATGTGAGTCGTCCCACCACACCTCTGTGATGGCAGCTACATAGAGCTACTAATAGATATAAAAGTCCTGTGGATGGTTAACAGAGTTAAGAGCCCTGGGAATAAAACTTAATAGACCTAATAATCCTGTTCAAAATTAATAACAGAGCTAATAGACCTGCTAGGAATAATTAATAGAGGTAATAATACTGATAATAATAATTAATAGAGCTTATAAACCTGCTAATACCAAAACAATATTATGGCTAATAATATTAACTATGGCAAAAAATAATGATAGAGCTAATAATACTGCTAATAATAATTTACAGAGCTAACAATCCTGCTGACATTGGTAAATAATATGTGTAATATTCTTAATTATGGTAATAATTAATAATACATCTTATAATCCTATTACTAATGCTAGTGCTAATAATAGGAATTATCATTAATGGAGCTAATAGTTCTGCTAACAGTAATTAATGGAGCTAATAATCCTGCTAATTGTGATAAATAATATGGCTAAGAGTCTTAATATTACTAATAATAATACTACTAATAACTAACAGAGCTAAAAGTTCTCCTAATAATAACTAATAGAGCTAACATTCCTGCTGGGGATTAATACTAGAGCTAGAATCAGGCCAAGAATGATAAACAATATGGCTAAGAGTCTGAGAGATAAGAAGAAGAACAAAGAATCAGAGGTAATATTCCTGCTAATAACAAGTAATGGAGCTAATGTTCCGGCTTATACTGATAAATACTATGGCTAATAATCTGATTTATGGTAATATTTAATAACAGACCTAATAACACCACCAATGCTAATGTTTAAAAGAGCTAAGAATCCTGCTAACATGGATGATTAATATGGCTAAGCACCTTAATAATGGAAATAATTAATAATAGAGCTGAGAATCCCACGAATATTGAGTAATGGCACTAATAATCCTGTTAATAATAAATACACCTCTTAATAGCTAATAATAGAGTTAGTAGTCATACTGAACAGAGCTAATAATAATTAATGCACCTAATAGTTCTGCTAATATGGATAAATAATGTGGCTAATAGACTTAATAAGAATAATAAATAATAGAGCTAAAAGACTTTCTAATCATAACTAACAGAGATAACTACTAATACAGCTAACAGTCCTGCAAGAGACTAATTATAGAGCTATAGTCCAAATAATGGTAATAATTAATAAGAGAGCTGGTAGTCCTGCTGAAATTAATTGATAGATATAATAAACCTGCTAATAATTATAAATAATCTGGCAAATAAAACTACTAACAATAATCAAGATAATCATCATCATCATCATCAAAAAACCTCTAATTGTGCTGCTAATAACAATAGGGCTAATAATCCTGCTAATAAGAAACATCAGGGGATCCCCACAGAGGACCTCACAGCCTCCCAGAGCTGTCTCCAGACCAAGCCCTGACCTAAACCTTCCAAATATTGAGCAGAACCTGACCCAAGCCAGACCAAAACCTCCCAAGTTCTTCCCAAACCCTTCCCAAAGTCCTAGGGAAGAACTTGGCCAAATCCTGACCAATTCCCCCCAACACTTCCTCAATCCTCCCCCAACCCCCCAGGACCACACCAAAACCTCCCAAATCCTCAGCTCAACCCCACCAAACCCTCACCCAATACACCAAAACTTCCCAAACCCTCCTGAAGCCTTTCCCAACCTGACCAAATCCTGACCCAACAAAGACCAAAACCGTCCATACCGTTCCCAAAACCTCCCAAAGTCCCAGGAAGGAAGTTGGCCAAATTCAGACCAAATTGCACCCAACACTTCCTCAATCCATTCCCCACCCCCACACAACCTGACCCAAACCTCCCAAAGTCCTAGGGAAGAACTTGGACAAGTCCTGGACCAAGCCAGGTCAAAACCTGTCCAAATCCTTCCCCAAAACCTCCCAAAGTCCCAGGGAGGAAGTTGGCTAAATTCAGACCAAATTGCCCCCAACACTTCCTCAATCCATTCCCAACCCCCCAACAACCTCACCCAAACTTCCCAAGCTCTAACCAAGACCCCCCAAACCTGGCCACAACCTGACCAACTCCTGACAAATTCTCCCCAAAACCTCCCAAATCCTGCACCAACCCCCCACAACCTGAACCAAACCTCCCAAATCCTGAACAAAACCTCCAAAGTCCCAAAGAGGAACTTGGCCAAATGCTGACAAATTCCCCCAAAACCTCCTGTGTTAGGTTAATGCCCATTCTGGGAACAAAAAACCAAAGCAGGGTGGAGGGCTTGAGGGGACTTTACCCTCCCTGCAGGGCGTTGCCCCCCGGGAAGCTGAGTCTGTTCCACTCCCCCCTCCCTGCCCAGCTAGGCTAGAAAAAGCAGGACATCGTAGCTGTTGGCTCTCCTTTTGGCTCCTGCCTCTGCTGGATGAGAGCCACTGCAGCTGCCCTCCTGCTCCTCTGCCACGTGGTCACACCTGATCCTTCTCCATGCTGCCCTCTCAGAGAAAGACTGGTTTTTTATTTGTCCCTTTTTTTGTCCCACTCCCATCCATCCTTCTCCCTTGCCCCTGTGAACCTTTCCTGTTATTGTTATATATATATATATTGTTTAAAGACAACTCTTTACCTCTCTACTTCCAAGGCGACTCCAAATTATTGCCTGGTGGATTTATCCTTCCTTTTCTCCCCTCTCTGTTGGGAGGGAGGAGGGGGGAGTGGGGGAGAGATTCTCAGCCTTGCCCCCATCTGAGCTCTAACTCCCAGTTAAGGCTCAAACCACCACACCTCTCAAATCCTGCACCAACCCCCACAGCCTGACCCAAACCTACCACATCCTGAACAAAACCTCCCAAATTCAGGCCAGCATTTCACCAAAGCTTGCTTCAATCCAGAGACCAAATCCTCAGCAAATCCACCCCTAACCTCCCAAATCTTGAACAAAACTTCCTCAATCCTGTCCCAGTCACCCAAAACCTGGCCCAAACCTCCCAAGCTCCAACCAAGCCCTCCAAAACCTGGCCACAACCTCACCAACTCCTCACAAATTATTCCCAAAACTACCCAAATCCTTCCCAAAAACTATCAAAATCCTAAGAGAAGAACTTGGCCAAATCCAGACAAATTCTCCCCAAAACCTCCCCAATCCTGAACAAAACCTCCCAAAGTCCTAGGAAAGAACTTGGCCAAATCCTCACCAATTCCCCCCAACACTTCCTCAATCCTGCCCCAACCCCCCACAATCTCAACAACACCTCCCAAATCCTCAGCTCAACCTCACCAAACCCTCACCCAATCCACACCAAAACCTCCCAAAACCTCCTGAGACCTTTCCCAACCTCCAAGCCACTCACCAAAAGCATCAAACACTTCCCAAAGCCTCAGCACAACTTGCCCAAGGCCTGGCCCAATCCTGACCACAGCCTGATCAAAACTTCCCAATTAGTGAGCTCAGACCAAAAACTTCCCAAAACCTTCTCACACCCTTCCCAAAACCTCAAAAAGTCCCAGGGAGGAACTTGGACAAAGCCTGACAAATTCCCCCAAAAACCTACCAAATCCTGCACCAACCCCCCACAACCTCACCCAAACCTCTCAAATCCTTCCCTAAACCACCCACATTCTGGGCAGGATTTCACCAAAGCCTGATCTAATCCAGAGACCAAATCCTTACCAAATCCCCACAAACCCTCCCAAATCCTGCCCAAAACCTCAAAAAGTCCCAGGGAGGAACTTGCCCAAACCCTGACAAATTCCCCCCAAACCAACCAAATGCTGTACAGAACATGGCCAAATCCTGCCTAAACGAGATCAAAATTGTCCAAATTCTTCACCAAACCTCCCAAAGTGGAACTTGGCCAAATCCTGACAAGTTCCACCCAAAAGGTGCTCAATCCTATCAAAAACCCCAACAACCTGACCCAATCCTGACAAAATCTCCCAAAAATCTCCCAAATCCTGCCCAAAACCTTCCAACCCCCCACAACCTGACCCAAACTTCCTAATGTCCTAGGGAAGAACTTGGCCAAGTCCTGGCCCAAGCCAGAACAACTCCTGACCAAATCCTGCCCCAAAACCTCCCAAAATCCTAGTGAAGAACTTTGCCAAAGCCTGACAAATTCCCCCCTAAACTTCCTCAATCCTGTCCCAAACCCCCAAACCCTGACCCAAACCTCTCAAATTCTGGCCAGGATTTGACCATAGCCTGCTTCCATCCACAGACCAAATTCTCACCAAATCCCCACAAACACCTCCCAGATCCTGCCACAAAACCTCCCTAAGTCCTAGGGAACAACTTCCCAAGTCCTAGTGCAAGCCAGGACAACTCCTGACCAGATCCTTCCCAACAACTCCCAAAGCCTAACAAACACCCCCTAAAACCTCCCAAATCCTGCACCAACCTCCCACAACTTGACCCAAACCTCCCAAATCCTACCCAAAATCCCCTCAATCCTGTCCCAACCACCCACAACCTGACCAACCCTTCAAAGCTCTAACCAAGACCTCCCAAACCTGGGCACAACCTGACCCAATCCTGACAAATCCTGACACAAAACCTCCCAAATGCCTCCCCTAACCTCCCAAAGCCCCTAGGAGGAACTTGGCCAAAGCCTGAACAAATCACCCCAAACCTACCAAAGGCTGTATAGAACTTGGCCAAATCCAGGCCCAAACGAGACCAAAACCTCCCAAATCCTTCCTTAAACCTCCCAAAGTCCCAAAGAGAACTTGGCCAAATTCTGACAATTTCCAGCAAAAATTTCCTCAATCCTATCCCAATCCCCCAACAACCTGACCCAAACCTCCCAAGCTCTAACCAAGACCTCCCAAACCTGCCCACAACCTGAACAATTCCTGACAAATTCCCCTCAAAAACTCCGAAACCCTGCACCAATCCCCCACAACCTGACCCAAACCTCCCAAATCCTGTACAAAACCTCCCAAATTCTGGGCAGGATTTGACCAAAGCTGCTTCAATCCAGAGACCTCCCAAACCCTGCACCAAATCCTCACAAAGCTTCCTAAACCCTTTACAAAACCTCCCAGATCCAGGACAGAACTTGGCCAAATTCTGGTCCAAACCAGACCAAAACCTCCCAAATCCTTTCCCAAAACCTCCCAAAGTCCTAGCGAAGAACTTGGCTAAACCCTGACAAATTCCCCCCAAGCCAGAACAAAACCTGACCAAATCCTGCCCCAAAATGTCCCAAAGTCCCAGGAAGGAATTTGGCCAAGTCCTGACCAAATTCCCCCCTAAACTTCCTCAATCCTGTCCCAAACCACCACAACCTGACCAAAACCTCTCAAATCCTAGCCAAAACCCACTCAATCCTGATCCAACCACCCACAATCTGACCCAACCCTTACAAGCTCTAACCAAGACCTCCCAAACCTGGGCACAACCTGACCAAATCCTGACAAATCCTGACACAAAACCTCCCAAATATAGCCCTGCTGCTGAGAATGAATGCTGCTAATGATCCTGCTGGGAGGGATCGACACCATGGCTGCAGTGGGGTTGGGGGTGTTGTTGTTGTTATTATTATTATTATTATTATTATTATTATTATTATTATTATCATCATCATCATCATTATTGTACAGAGCTAAAAGTCCTCCTAACAATTACTAATAGAGCTAAGAATCCTGCTAATATTAAGTAATGGCACTAACAATCCTGCCTATAATTAATAGGAGAGCTAACAGTCCTGCTACCAATACTTAGATGAGCTAATAATCCTCTTAATAACTTATAAAAGACCTAACAGTCCTGCGAAGAATAATTCATAGAGCTTATAATACTGCTAATACTGATAAATAATACAGCTAATAATCTAAATAATGTTAATAATTAACAATAGAGCTTATAGTCCTGCTAATTATGATACATAATATGGCTAATAGTCTAAATAATTATAACAGCAATAACGAATAGAGCTAAAAGTCCTGCTAATAATAACTAATAGAGCTAATAGTACTGGTAATGATTAATACTGGAGCTACAATCAGGCTAATAATGATAAATAACATGGCTAAGAGTCTTACTACTAATAATAATAAAACTTAGCGCTCATAATCATGGTAATCATTATGATCAGAGCTAATATTCCTGCTAATAACAATCAAGGGAGGTAATAATTCTGCTTATATTGAGTAATACGATGGCTAATAGCCTTAATAATGGTAATAATAATGGAGCTAGTAGTCCTGCTAATAATAACAACTAATAGAGCTAATAATCCTGCTAATATTGATAAATAACACAATTTATAATCCAAATACTGCTAATAATTAATAGTAGAGCTAAGAGCCCTGCTAATCATAACTAATAGAGCTAAAAGTCCTGCTAATGGTTAATAGAGTTAAGGGTCCTGGGAGTAAAAATTAATAGAGCTAATAATCCTGTTCACAATTAGCAATAGAGCTAATACACCAGCTAAGAATAATTAGTAGCACTAATAAAAATGCAAATAATAATAATTAATAGGTCTAATAATCCTGCTAATACCTATAACTAAGTTGGCTAATAATCTCAACTATGGAAATAATTAATAATAGACCTAATTATCCAAGTATCTCGGTAATAATAATTAATGGAGCTAATTATCCTGCTAATACCTATACATAATATGGCTAATAATTTTAACTATGGCAATAATTAATATTAGAGGTAATAATATTCCTAATAATAATTAATAGATCTAACAATCCTGCCAATACCTATAAATAATGTGGATAATAATCTTAGCTACTGCAATAATTAATAATGGACCTAATTATACAATTATCCTGGTAATTATAATTAATGGAGCTAATAATCCTGGTAAAACCTATAACTAAGGTGGCTAATAATCTTAACTATGGTAAAAGTTAACAATAGAAATAATAAAGAGAGCTAATAACATTGCTAATGCCTATAAAAAGGAAGGCTAATAATCACCACAATGCAATAATTAATTATAGAGGTAATTATCCTGATAATAATAACTAATGGAGCTAATTATCCTGCTAATACCTATAACTACAGTGGCTATTAATCATAACTATGGCAATACTTAATAATAGACCTAATTATCCCATTATCTCGGTAATAATAATTAATGGAGCTAATAATTCTGCTAATACCTATAACTAAGGTGGCTAATAATCTTTACTATGGCAATAATTCATAATAGAGCTAATGATCATGGTAATTATAATTAATAGAGCTAATAATAAGCTAATACCTATAAATAAAATGGCTAATAATCTTGACTATGGAAATAATTAATAATAGAGCTAATAATACTGCCAATAATAATTAATAGAACTAATAATCCTGCTAATACCTATAAATTGTGTGGCTAATAATAATAACAACTATAACAATCATAATAATAATAAAGCAGCTAATAGTGATGTTAATGACAATAGGGCAAATAATTCTGCTAATAATTAATATGAGGGAATTCCCCCAGAGCACCTCACAGCCACCCAGAGCTGTCTCCAGACCAAGCCCTGGCCAAACCCTTCCCAAAACCTCCCAAAGTCCTACAGAGGACTCGGCCAAAGAAGAACAAATCTTACCCCAAACCTCCCAAATCCTCAGCTGAACCTCACCAAATCCTGACCAAAACACCCAAAACCTCCTGAACCCTTCCCCAGTCTCCCAGAACCTGACCCAAACCTCCCAACCTCTAACCAAGACCTCCCAAACCTGGGCACAACCTGACCCAATCCTGACAAATTCCCCCCAAAACTCCAAATCCTACTCAAAACCTCCCAAAGTCCCAGTGAAGAACTTGGCCAAACACCGTACAAATTCTCCCCAAAAATACCTCAGTCATTCACCAACCCCCCACAACCTGACCAAAACCTCCCAAATCCTTCCCCAAAACCTCCCAACCTCTAACCAAGTTCTCCCAAACCAGGGCACAACCAGACCAAAGCCTGGCCAAATTCCCCCAAAAACTTCCTCAATCCTGCACCAACCCCCCACAGCCTGACCCAAACCTCCCAAATCCTGAACAAAACCTACCAATCTCGTAGGGAAAATCATGGTCAAAGCCTAACAAATTTCTCCCAAAGCCTCCTATATACAGACCAAAACCTCCCAATGTCCCATGCAGGAGGCTGGCCAAATCCAGATCAAACCCACCCCAAACCTTCTCATACCTGTCCCAACCGTCCAACAACCTCCCAACCTCTAACCAAGACCTCCCAAACCTGCCCACAACCTGACCGACTCCTGAATTCGCCCCAAAAACCTCCCAAATCCTGAACAAAACCTCCCAAAGTCCTAGGGAGAAACTTGTCCATAGCCAGACAAATATCCCCCAAAACTTCCTCAATCCTTCACCAACCCCCAAAAACCTGACCAAAACCTCCCAAGCTCTAACCAGGACCTCCCAAACTTGGCCACAAACTGACCAAATATTGACAAATACTCCCCAAAACCTACCAAATCCTGCACCAACCCCCCACAACCTGACTCAAACCTCCCAAGCTCTAATCAAGTCCTCCCAAACCTTCCCACAACCTGACCAACTCCTGAACAATTGCCCCAAAACCACCCAAATCCTTCCCCTAACCACCCAAAGTCCCAGGGAGAAACTTGGCCACATCCTGGCTCAATCGAGAACAACTCTTGACCAAATCCTGCCCAAAACCTCCCAAAGTCCTAGGGAGGAACGCGGCCTAACCCTGAAAAATTCTCCCCAAAACTTCCTCAATCCTGCACCAACCCCCCACAACCTGACCCAAACCTCCCAAATCCTGACCAAAACCCCCAAATTCTGGGCAGGACGTAACCAAACCCCGCTTCAATCCAGAAAATAAATCTTTACCAAATCCATACCAAAGCTCCCAAATCCTGACCAAAACCTCCCAAAGGCCAAGAGAGGAACCTGGACAATTCCTCACCAAAACCCCCAAAACTTGCAGAATCCTTCCACAACCTCCCACAACCTGTCCCAAAACTCCCAAACTCCTAGGGAAGAACTTGGACAAGTCCTGGACCAAGCCACAACAAATCCTTTCCAAATCCTTCCCCAAACCTCCCCAAGTCCCAGGGAGGAAGTTGGCCAAATCCAGACCAAATCCCCCAAGACTTGCTGAATCCTTCCCCAACCCCACACAGCATGACCCAAAACCTCCCAAATTCTAAGCAGGATTTGACCAAACCCTGCTTCAATCCAGCAACAAATCCTGCAACAAATCCTCACAACACTTCCCAAATCCTGCCCAAAACCTCTCAGATCCAGGACAGAACTTGGTCAAATCCTGGCCCAAACCAGACCAAAACCTCCCAAATCTTTCCACAAAACCTCCCAACCTCTAACCAAGACCTCCCAAACCTGGCCACAACCTGACCAACTCCTGACAAATTCCCCCCAATACCACCCAAATACTGCACCAACCCCCCACAACCTGACCAAAACCTCCCAAATCCTTACCCAATCCTCCAGAAGTCCCAGGGAGGAAGTTGGCCAAACCCAGACCAATTCCCCTCAAAACTTCCTCAA
This sequence comes from Melanerpes formicivorus, assembly GCF_026170545.1. Taxonomy (NCBI): domain Eukaryota; kingdom Metazoa; phylum Chordata; class Aves; order Piciformes; family Picidae; genus Melanerpes; species Melanerpes formicivorus. The sequence continues at coordinate 816,514 of NW_027142493.1, read as the reverse complement.
TCCTTTCACAACCACCCCATCCTGACCCAAACTTCCCAAATCCTGAAGAAAACCTCCCAAATCCTGCCCAAACCTCCCAAAGTCCCAGCGAGGAACTTGGCCAAAGCCTGACCAATTCCCCCCAACACTTCCTCAATCCTTTCCCAATCCTCCACAACCTGACCACAACCTCCCAGACCCTGGGCACGGAGTCCTCCAAATCCTTCTTCCTAGAGCTGAGAGTCCTGCTAAGGATTACTAAAGCTAATAGCCCTGCTGCTGAGAATGAATGCTGCTAATGATCCTGCTGGGAGGCATCAACACCATGGCTGCAGTGGGGGTGGTGGTGGTGTTGTTGTTATTATTATTATTATTATTATTATTATTATTATTATACAGAGCTAAAAGTCCTCCTAATAATTACTAATGGAGCTAAGAATCCTGCAAATATTAAGTAATGGCACTAACAATCCTGCCTATAATTAATAACAGAGCTAATTGTCCTGCTAACAATACCTCTTAATAACTAATAAAAGACCTAATAGTCCTGCTAAGAATAATTAATAGATCTAACAATACTGCTTATACTGATAAATAATATGGTTAATAATCTAAATAATGTTACTAATTAACAATAGAGCTTATAGTCCTGCTAATCATGATAAATAATATGGCTAATAGTCTAAATAATTATAACAGCAATAACTAAGAGAGCTAAAAGTCCTCCTAGTAATAACTAATAGAGCTAATAGTACTGGTAATGATTAATACTGGAGCTACAATCAGGCTAATGATGATAAATAACATGGCTAAGAGTCTTACTACTAATAATAATAAAACTTAGTGCTAATAATCATGGTAATCATTAAGATCAGAGCTAATATTCCTGCTCATAACAATCAAGGGAGCTAATCATACTGCTTATATTGAGAAATACTATAGCTAATAGCCTTAATAATGGTAATAATAATGGATCTAATAGTCCTGCTAATAATAACAACTAATAGAGCTAATAATCCTGCTAATATTGATAAACAACATGACTAATAATCCAAATATGGCTAATAATTAATAGTAGAGCTAAGAGCCCTGCTAATCATAACTAATAGAGCTGAAAGCCTTGCTAATGGTTAATAGAGTTAAGAGTCCTGGGAATAAAAATCAGTATAGCTAATAATCCTGTTCACAATTAATAATAGAGCTGATACCTGCTAAGAAGAATAAATAATAGATCCAATAATACTGCTAATAATAATTAATGGAGCTAATAATCCTGCTAATACCTATAAATAATATGGCCAAGGATCTCAACTATGACTATAATTAATAACAGAGCTAATGATACTGTTAATAATAATTAATGAGCTAATAATCTGGCAAATATCTAAAAATAAAGTGGCCAATAATATTAACTATTAACAATCCAAATATGGCTAATAATTAATAGTAGAGCTAAGAGCCCTGCTAATCATAACTGAAGGAGCTAAAAGCCCTGCAAATGGTTAATAGAGTTAAGAGTCCTGGGAATAAAAATCCATATAGCTAATAATCCTGTTCACAATTAATAATAGAGCTAATACACTGGCTAAGGAGAAATGATAGAGCTAATAATATTGCTAATAATAATTAATGGAGCTAATAATCCTGCTAATACCTATAAATAATATGGCTAAGGAAGTAAACTATGACTATAACTAATAACAGAGCTAATGATACTGATAATAATTAATAGAGGTAATAATCCTGCTAATACCTATAACTAAGATGGCTAATAATATCAACTATGGAAATAATTAATAATAGACCTAATTATCCAAATATCTCGGTAATAATAATTAATGGAGCTAATTATCCTGCTAATACCTATAAATAATATGGCTAATAATTTTAACTATGGCAATAATTCATAATAGAGGTAATAATATTCCTAATAATAATTAATAGAGCTAACAATCTTGCTACTGCAATCTTAGCTACTGCAATAATTAATAATGGACCTAATTATCCTGGTAATAATAATTAATGGAGCTAATAATCCTGCTAAAACCAATAACTACGGTGGCTAAGAATGTTAACTATGGTAATAGGTAATGATAGAAATAATAAAGAAAGGTAATAATCCTGCTAATGCCTATGAATAGCAAGGCTAATAATCTCCACTATCCAATGATTAATGATAGAGCTAATTATCCTGATAATAATAACTAATGGAGCTAATTATCCTGCTAATACCTATAACTACAGTGGCTATTAATCATAATTATGGCAATAATTAATAATAGACCTAATTATCCAATTATCCTGGTAATACTAATTAATGGAGCTAATAATTCTGCTAATACCTATAACTAAGGTGGCTAATAATCTTTACTATGGAAATAATTAATAATAGAGCTAATAATACTGGTAATAATTATTAATGGACCTAATAATCCTGCAAATACAGATAACTAAGAAGGCTAATAATCTTAACTGTGGCAATAATTAATAATAGAGCAAATAATCCTAACAATGATTAATAGAGCTAATAATACCACTAACATGTCTAGTAACCTTAATTATGGTCATAATTAATAATAGCGCTTATAGTCCTATTACTAGTAATAACTAATAGTGCTAATAATAGTAATTATAGTCAATGGAGCTAATAGTTCTGATATCAGCAATTAATGGAGGTAATAATCTTGCTAATAGTAATAAATCATATGGCTTATAAATAATAAGTCTTAATACTACCACTAATAATAATACTACTAATAACTAACAGAGCTAAAAATCCTCCTAATAATAAGTAATAGAGCTAACATTCCTGCTGGGGATTAATACTAGAGCTAGAATCAGGCTAAGAATGAGAAACAATATGGCTAAGTGTCTGAGAAATAATAAGAAGAACAAAGAATTAGAGCTAATATCCCTGCTAATAAGAAGTTTCATAGTTTCATAGTTTCATTCAGGGTTGGAAGGGACCACAAGGATCATCTAGTTCCAACCCCCCTGCCATGGGCAGGGACACCCCACACTAGAGCAGGCTGGACAGAGCCTCATCCAGACTGGGCTTAAGCACCCCCAGGGACGGGGCCTCGACCACCTCCCTGGACAACCCATTCCAGGGTCTCACCACTCTCATGGTAAAGAACCTCCTCCTCACATCCAGCCTGAATCTCCCCACCTCCAGCTTCATTCCATTCCCCCTAGTCCTATCACTACCTGAGATCCTGAGAAGTCCTTCCCCAGCCTTCCTGTAGGCCCCCTTCAGATACTGGAAGGCCACAATTAGGTCTTCTCGGAGCCTTCTCTTCTGCAGACTGTACAGCCCCAACTCCTTCAGTCTGTCCTCATAGGAGAGGTGCTCCAGCCCTCTGATCATCCTCGTGGCCCTTCTCTGGACACGTTCCAGCACCTCCACATCCCTCTTGTAATAGGGGCTCCAGAACTGGACACAGTACTCCAGGTGGGGTCTCACCAGGGCTGAGTAGAGGGGGAGGATCACCTCCCTCGACCTGCTAGCCACACTTCTCCTGATGCAGCCCAGGATCTGATTGGCTTTGCGGGCTGCAAGTGCACACTGAGAGCTCATGTTGAGCTTTTTGTCCACCAAAGTAATGGAGTAATGGAGTAGTAGAAAGATTTAATCATCATCATCATCATCATCATCATCAAATAGTGATGTTAATGACAACAGGGCTAATAACTCTGCTAATAATTAATATCAGGGGATTCCCCCAGAGACCCAGAGGACCTCACAGCCTCCAAGAGTTGTCTCAAGACCAAGCGTGGCCAAGCCCTTCCCAAAACCTCCCAAAGTCCCAGGGAGGAACTTGGCCACAGCCTGGCCCAATGCAGAACAAATCTTCCCCAAACCTATGGCAACAATTAATAATAGAACTAAAAAACCTGCTAATTATAATTATTGGAGCTAATAATACTGGTAACATTGATACATAATAGGTCTAATAATCTTAATGATGGAAATAATTAATAATAGAGATTATAGTCCTATTACTACTAATAACTACTAGTGCTACTAATACTAATTATAATTAATGGAGTTAATAAACCTGCTAATAGTGATAAATAACATGGCTAAAGGCTAAAGACCACAACTAATAATAATAATAATACCAATAACTAACAGAGCTAAAAGTCCTCCTAATAATAACTAATAGAGCTAACATTCCTGCTGGGGATTAATACTAGAGCTAGAATCAGGCTAAGAATGAGAAACAATATGGCTAAGAGTCTGAGAAATAATAATAAGTAATGGAGTTAATATTCCTGCTAACACTGATAAATACTATGGCTAATAATCTGACTTATGGTAACAGTTAATAACAGACCTAATAACACAACTGATGCTAATGTTTAAAAGAGCTAAGAATCCTGCTAACATTGATGAATAATATGGCTAAGCATCTTAATAATGGAAAGAATTCATAATAGAGCTAAGAATCTCACAAATATTGAGTAACGGTGCTAATAACCCTGTGAATAATTAATAACAGAGCTAATACTCCTCTTAACAACTAATTACACAGCGAACAGTAATACTAATACTTAAAAGAGCTAATAATAATTAATGCACCTAATAGTCCTGCTAATACTGATAAATAATGTGCCTAATAGTCTTAATAAGATAATAAATAATAGAGCTAAAAGACTTCCTAATAATAACTAAGAGAGATAATTACTAATACAGCTAACAGTCCTGCTAAGGAATTAATTATAGAGCTATAGTCCTAATAATGGTAATAATTAAGAATAGAGCTGGTAGTAGCTACAGAAAACAATTGACAGCGCTAATAACCCTGCTAATAAAAATAGATAATGTGGCCAATAATCCTGCTAATAATGATAAACAATGTGGCTAACAGTTATAGTCTCAGTAGTAGGAGTAGTAGTAATAATAATAATAATAATAATAATAATAATAACAACAATAATAATTAAAAAGCAGCTAATAGTCATGTTAATGACAATAGGGCTAATAATTCTGCTAATAATTAATATCAGGGAATTCCCCCAGAGGAACTCACAGCCTCCCAGACCTGTCTCCAGACCAAGCCCTGGCCAAACCCTTCCCAAAACCTCCCAAAGTCCTAGGGAGGACTCGGGCAAAGCAGAACAAATCTTACCCCAAACCTCCCAAATCCTCAGCTGAACCTCACCAAATCCTGACCAAAACCTCCTGAACCATTCCTCAGTCCCCCTGAATCTGAACCAAACATCCCAACCTCTAACCAAGACCTCCCAAACCTGGGCACAACCTGGCCCAATCCTGACAAATTCCCCCCAAAACGACCCAAATCCTGCACCAACCCCCCACAACCTGACCCAAACCTCCCAAATCCTTACCCAATCATCCCAAAGACCTAGGAAGGAACTTGGTCAAATCCAGTCCAAATTCCCCCCAAAACCTCCCAAATCCTGCACCAACCCCCAAAAACCTGACCCAGACCTCCCAAATCCTTCCCTAAGCCCCCCAAATTCTGGCCAGAATGTGACCAAACCCTGCTTCAATCCAGAGACTAAATCCCAACCAAACCTCACAAATCCTGCCCAAAACCTCCCAAAGTCCAAGGGAGGAACCTGGACAATTCCTCACCAAATCCCCCATGACTTGCTGAATCCTTCCCCAACCCCCCACAACCTGACCCAAAACTCCCAAACTCCTAGGGAAGAACTTGGACAAGTGCTGGACCAAGCCAGAACAAATCCTGCCCAAATCCTTCCCCAGACCTCCCAAAGTCCTAGGGAGGAATTTGGCCAAATCCTGGGCAAACCAGACCAAAACCTCCCAAATCCTTCCCCAAAACGTCCAAACCTCTAACCAAGACCTCCCAAACCTGGGTACAACCTGACCAACTGCTGACCAAATCCTGCCCTAAACCTCCCAAAGTCCCAAATAGAAACTTGCCCAAAGCCTGACAATTTCCACCAAAAATTTCCTCAATCCATTCCCAACCTCCCAACTATGACTATAATTAATAATAGAGCTAATCATACTGATAATAATTAATAGAGCAAATAATCCAGCAAATGCCTATAAATAATGTGGCTAATAATATTAACTATGGAAATAATTAATTACAGACCTAATAATACAGCTAATAATAATTAATTGCACTAATAATCCTGCTAATACCTATAAATATTAGGGCTAATAATCTTAACTATGGCAATAATTAATAAGAGAGCTAATAATCCTCCTAATAATAATTAATATCTCCCAAATTAATATCTCCCAAAGTCCCAGGCAAGAACTTGGACAAAGCCTGAAAAATTCCCCCCAAAACCTCTCAAATCCTGCACCAACCTCCCAAGTCCTTCCCTAAACCTCCCAAATTTTGGACAGAATTTAGCCAAAGATTGGTTCAATCCAGAGACCAAATTCTCTCCAAATCTGCACAACCACCTCCCAAAGTCCTAGGGAAGAACTTCACCAAGTCCTGGCCCAAGCCAGAACAAATCCTGGCAAATCCTGCCCCAAACCTCCCAATGACCCAGGGAGCAAGTTAGCCAAAGCCTGTCCAAATCCCCACAAAACCTTCCAAATCCTGCCCAAAACCTCCCAATGTCCTATGAGGGAACTTGGACAAAGCCTGACAAATTCCCCCCAAACCTACCAAATGCTGTACAGAACTTGACCAAATCCTGGCCCAAATGAGACCAAAACCTCCCAAAGACTTCCCAAATCCTCCCAAAGTCCCAAAGAGGAACTTGGCCAAAACCTGAGAAATTCCACCCAAAACGTCCTCAATCCTATCAAAAACCCCAACAACCTGACCCAATCCTGACAAAATCTCCCTAAAACCTCCCAAATCCTGCACCAATCCCCCACAACTTGACCCAAAAGTCCCAAATCCACAACAAAACCTCCCAAATTCTGGGCACGATGTGACCAAACCCTGCTTCAATCCAGAGACCAAATCACAGCAACCCCCCCCAAAACCTCCCAAATCCTGACCAAAACCTCCCAAAGCACCGGGTAGGAAGTTGTCCAAAGCCTGACCTAATCTCCCCTAAATCTCCTCATTCCTGCACTAACCCCCAAATCTTGACCAAAACTTCCCAAATCCTTCCCCAAACCTCCCAAAGTCCCAGGGAGGAACTTGGCCAAATCCAGACCAATTCCCCTCAACCCTTCCTCAATCCTTTCCCAACCCTCCAGAACCTGACCCAAACCTCTCAAATTCTGGCCAGGATTTGACCATAGCCTGCTTCCATCCACAGAACAAATTCTCACCAAATCCCCACATACACCTCCCAGATCCTGCCACAAAACCTCCCTAAGTCCTAGGGAACAACTTCCCAAGTCCTAGCACAAGCCAGGACAATTCCTGACCAGATCCTTCCCAACAACTCCCAAAGCCTAAAAAATACCTCCTTAAACCTCCACAATCCTGCACCAACCCCCCACAACCTGACCAAAACCTCCCAAATCCTACCCAAAATCCCCTCAATCCTGTCCCAACCACCCACAACTTGACCCAACCCTCCCAAGCTCTAACCAAGACCTCCCAAACCTGGGCACAATCTGACCAAATCCTGACAAATTCTGACGCAAAACCTCCCAAATCCTGCCCCAAACCTTCCAAAGTCCAAGGGAGGAATTTGGCCAAGTCCTAGCCCAAGCCTGACCAACTCGTGACCAAATCCTGCCCAAAACCTCCCAAAGTCCCAAAGAAGAACTTGCCCAAAGCAAGATAATTTTCACCAAAAATTTCCTCAATCCATTCCCAACCCCCAAAAACCTGACCAAAACCTCCTAAGCTCTAACCAAGACCTCCCAAACCTGGCCACAATCTGACCAATTCCTGACAAATTCCCTGCAACACCTCCCAAATCCTGTCCCAATCCCCCACAACCTGACCCAAACCTCCCAAATCCTGAACAAAACCTCCCAAATTCTGGGCAGGATTTGACCAAAGCCTGCTTCAATCCACAGACCAAATGCTGCACCAAATCCTCACAACACTTCCCAAATCCTGCCCAAAACCTCCCAGATCCAGGACAGAACTTGGCCAAATCCTGGTCCAAACCAGACCAAAACCTCCCAAATCCTTTCCCAAAACCTCCCAAAGTCCTAGCGAAGAACTGGGCTAAACCCTGACAAATTCCCCCCAAAACTTCCTCAATCCTGTCCCAACCCCCCACAACCTGACCCAAACTTCCCAAGCTCTATCCAAGACCTCCCAAACCTGGCCACAACCTGAACCAACCCTGACAAATTCCCCTCAAAACCTCCACAATCCTGCACCAACGCCCCACAACCTGCCCCAAACCTCCCAAACCATGGGCAGGATGTGAACAAATCCTGCACCAACCCACAACATATCCTCACCAAATAATGACAAAAACCTCCCAACGTCCTATGGAAGAACCCAAATCCTCAACAAATTGCCCCCAAAGCTTCCTCAATCCTGCCCATACCCTCCAAAACCTCCCAAGCTATAACCAAGACCTCACAAACCTGCCCACAACCTGAAACCAATCCTGACAAATTCCCCCCAAAACCTCCCAAATCCTGCACCAAACCCCCACAACCTGACCCAAACTACCCAAATCCTGCCCAACACCTCCCAAAGTCCCAGTGAAGAATTTGGCCAAGTCCTGGCCCAAGCCAGAACAACTCCTGACCAGATCCTGCCCCAAACCTCCCAAACTCCTAGAGAGAAAGTTGGCCAAATCCAGACTTGCTGAATGCATCCCCAACCCCCCACAACCTGACCCAAACCTCCCAAACTCTGAGCTGAAGGTCCCAAAGACATAGGGAAAATCTTGGCCGAATCCTGACAAATTCCTAACAATGCTTCCTCAATCCTGTCCCAACCCCCGACAACCTGACCCAAACCTCCCAACCCCTAACCAAGACCTCCCAAACATGGCCAGCCACAACCTGAACAAATCCTGACAAATTCCCCCCAAAACCTCCCAAATCCTGCACCAATCCCCCACGACCTCACCCAAACCTCCCAAATCCTTCCCCAAACCTCCCAAATCCTTCCCCAAACCTCCCAAATCCTTCCCCAAACCTCCCTCCCAACCCTCCACAACCTGACCACAACCTCCCAGATCCTGGGCACGGAGTCCTCCAAATCCTTCTTCCTAGAGCTGAGAGTCCTGCTAAGGATTACTAAAGCTAATAGCCCTGCTGCCGAGAATGAATGCTGCTAATGATCCTGCTGGGAGGGATCAACACCATGGCTGCAGTGGGGTTAGTGTTGTTATTGTTGTTATTATTATTATCATTATTATTGTACAGAGCTAAAAGTCCTCCTAATAATTACTAATAGATCTAAGAATCCTGCTAATATTAAGTAATGGCACTAACAATCCTGCCTATAATTAATAAGAGAGCTAACAGTCCTTCTAACAATACGTAGATGAGTAAATAATCCTATTCATAACTAATAACAGACCTAATAGTCCTGCTAAGAATAATTAATAGAGCTAATAATACTGCTAATACTGATAAATAATACGGCTAATAGTCTAAATAATTATTACAGCAAGAACTAATAGAGCTAAAAGTCCATCTAATAATAACTAACAGAGCTAATAGTACCGGTAATGAGTAATACTGGAGCTACAATCAGGCTAATAATGATAAATAACATGGCTAGGAGTCTTACTAGTGTGGTGGGTTAAGGCCTTTTGCTGAAAACAAAAGAACAAAGCAGGGTGGAGGCCTTGCGGGTACTTTACCCTCCCCGCAGGGCGCTTCCCCTGGCAAAGCTGACTCTGTTCCACTCCCCCCTCCCTGCCCAGCTAGACTAGAAAAAGCAGGACATCATAGCTGTGGGATCTCCTTTTGGGCTCCTGCCTCTGCTGGATGAGAGCCACTGCAGCTGCCCTCCTGCTCCTCAGCCACGTGGCCGCACCTGATCCTTTTCCCTGCTGCCTCCGCACCTCCTCAGAGAAAGACTGGTTTTGTACTACTCTTTTCTGTCCCCCTCCCATCCATTCTTGCTCCTTGCACTTGGGAACTTTTTTTTCCTCTTATTGTCATATATATATAATTTAAAGAAAAATTCTTCGCCTCTCTACTTCCAAGCTGACTCCAGATTGTTGTTTAGTGGATTTGCTACTTACTCCTTTTTATTCCCTCTCCCTGTTCGGAGGGAGGAGGGGGGGGGAGTGGGGAAGAGATTCTCAGCCTTTTCCCCATTTGAGCTTTTAACTCCCAGTTAAGGCTCAAACCACTACAACTAGGAATACTAATAAAACTTACCACTAATAATCATGCTAATCATAAAGATCAGAGCTAATATTCCTGCTAACAACAATCAAGGGAGCTAATAATTCTGCTTCTATTGAGATATACTATGGCTAATAGCCTTAATAATGGTAAATATAATGGAGCTAATAGTCCTGCTAATAACAACAACTAATAGAGCTAACAATCCAGCTAATATTGATAAATAGCATGACTAATAATCCAAATATGGCTAATAATTAATAGGAGAGATAAGAGCAATGCTAATCATGACTAATGGAGCTAAAAGCCCTGCTAATGGTTAACAGAGTTAAGAATCCTGGGAATAAAAATCAATATCGCTAATAATCCTGTTCACAATTAATAATAGAGCTAATACAGCAACTAAGAATAAATCATAGAGCTAATAATACTGCTAATAATAATTATTGGAGTTAATAATCCTGCTAATACCTATAAATAATATGGCTAAGGATCTCAACTATGACTATATTTAATAATAGAGCTAATCATACTGATAATAATTAATAGAGCTAATAATCCAGCAAATACCTATAAATAATGTGGCTAATAATATTAACTATGGAAATCATCTTAACTATGGCAATAATTAATAAGAGAACTAATAATCCTCCTAATAATAATTAATATCTCCCAAATTAATTTCTCCCAAAGTCCCAGGGAAGAACTTGGACAAAGCCTGACAAATTCCCCCCTAAATCTCCTGAATCCTCCACCAACCCCCAAATCCTGACAAAAACTTCCCAAATCCTTCCCCAAACCTCCCAAAGTCCCAGGAAGGAAGTTGGCCAAATTCAGACCAAATTCCCCCCAACACTTCATCAATCCTATCCCAAACCTCCAACAACCTGTCCAAATTCTCCCAACCACTAACCAAGACCTTCCAAACCTGGCAACAACCTGACCAACCCCTGACAAATTCCCCCCAAAACCCCCCAAATCCTGCACCAACCCCCCACAACTCCTGACCAGATCCTGCCCCAAACCTCCCAAACTCATAGGGAAAGCCTTGGCCAAAGCCTAACAAATTCCCCAAAAAGCCTCCAAAACCCTGACCTAAACCTCCCAATGACCCAGGGAGCAAGCTGGCCAAATCCTGAACAAATCCAACCCAAACCTTCTCATACCTGTCCCAACCTCCCAATCCATAACCAAGACCTCACAAACCTGCCCACAACCGGTCCAACTCCTGACAAATTCGCCCCAAAACTCCCAAATCCTACCCAAAACCTCCCAAAGTCCCAGTGAACAACTAGGCCAGACCCTGAAAAATTCTCCCCAAAACCTCCTCAGTCCCCCCACAACCTGACCCAAACCTCCCAAATCCTTACACAATCATCCCAAAGACCTAGGAAGGAACTTGGTCAAATCCAGGCCAAATTCCCCCCAAAACCTGACAAATCCTGCACTAACCCCCCACAACCTGACCCAAACTTCCTAAGCCTAACCAAGTCCTCCCAAACCTGCCCACAACCTGACCAAATCCCAACTAATTCCCCTCAAAACCTCCCAAATCCCGCACCAACACCCCAAAGCCTGACAAAACCCTCCCAAACCCTCCAAATCCTGCCCAAACTCCTGGGGAAGAACTTCACAAATCCTGGCCCAAGCCAGAACAACTCCTCACCAGATCCTGAACAAAACCTCCCAAAGTCCTAGGGAAAAACTTGGCCAAAGCCTAACAAATTCCCCACAAAGCCTCCTAAATCCTGACCAAAACCTCCCAATGACCCAGGGAAGAAACTGGCCAAATCCTGAACAAATCCAACCCAAACCTTCTCATACCTCTCCCAACCCCCCAAAACCTCCCAACCTCTGTCCAACACAACCCAAACCTGCCCACAACCTGACCAACTCCTGACAAATTCCCCCCAAAACCTCCCAAATCCTTCCCCTAAACTCCCAAAGTCCTAGGGAGGAACTTGGCCAAATCCTGGCCCAAGCCAGAACAACTCCTCACCAAATCCTGCCCAAAACCTCCCAAAGTCCCAGTGAAGAACTCGGCCAAACCCTGACAAATTCTCCCCAAAACTTCCTCAATCCTGCACCAACCCCCCACAACCTGACCAAAACCTCCCAAATCCTTACCCAATCATCCCAAAGACCCAGGAAGGAACTTGGTCAAATCCAGGCCAAATTACCCCCAAAACCTCCCAAATCCCGCACCAACCCCCCACAACCTGAACCAAACCCCCCAGGCTCTAACCAAGGCCTCCCACACCTGGCCACAACCTGATAAATCCTGACTAATTTCCCCCAAAACCTCCCAAATCCTGCACCAACCCCCCACAACCTGTCCCAAAACTCCCAAACTCCTAGGGAAGAACTTGGACAAGTCCTGGACCAAGCCACAACAAATCCTGTCCAAATCCTTCCCCACACCTCCCAAAGTCCCAGGGAGGAAGTTGGCCAAATTCAGACCAAATCCCCCAAGACTTGCTGAATCCTTCCCCAACCCCACACAGCATGACCCTAAACCTCCCAAATTCTGGGCAGGATTTGACCTAGGCCTGCTTCAATCCAGCAACAAATCCTGCAACAAATCCTCAGAGAACTTCCCAAATTCGGCCCAAAACCTCTTAGATCCAGGACAGAACTTGGCCAAATCCTGACCAAACCAGACCAAAACCTTCCAAATCCTTCCCCAAAACCTCCCAACCTCTAACCAAGACCTCCCAAACCTGGACACAACCTGACCAACTCCTGACAAATTCCCCCCAAACCCTCCCAAATCCTGCACCTACCCCCCACAACCTGACCAAAACCTCCCAAATCCTGACCCAAACCTCCCAAAGTTCCAGGGAGGAACTTGGCCAAATCCTGACCAATTCCCCCCAACACTTCCTCAATCCTTTCCCAACCCTCCACAACCTGACCACAACCTCCCAGACCCTGGCCACGGAGTCCTCCAAATCCTTCTTCCTAGAGCTGAGAGTCCTGCTAAGGATTACTAAAGCTAATAGCCCTGCTGCTGAGAATGAATGCTGCTGATGATCCTGCTGGGAGGCATCAACACCATGGCTGCAGTGGGGTTGGGGGTGTTGTTGTTGTTGCTGCTGTTATTATTATTATTATTATTATTATTATTATTATTATTATTATTATTATTATTATTATTATTACTATTATTATTATTATTATACAGAGCAAAAAGTCCTCCTAATAGAATAGAATAGAATAGAATAAACCAGGTTGGAAGAGACCTTCAAGATCATCGCGTCCAACCTATCACCCAACACCACCTAATCAACTAACCCATGGCACCAAGCACCTGGCCACAAACTGACCAAATACTGACAAATCCCCCCCAAAACCTCCCATATCCTGCACCAACCCCCCAAAGCCTAACAAAACCCTCCCAAACCCTCCAAATCCTGCCCAAACTCCTACGGAAGAACTTCCCAAGTCCTGGCCCAAGCCACAACAACTCCTCACCAGATCCTGCCCAACACCTCCCAAAGTCTTAGGGAAAAACTTGGCCAAAGCCTAACAAATTCCCCACAAAGCCTCCTAAATCCTGACCTAAACCTCCCAATGTCCCAGGGAGGAAGCTGCCCAAATCCTCAACAAATCCACCCCAAACCTTCTCAAACCTGTCCCAACCTCCCCAAAACCTCCCAACCTCTAACCAAGACCTCCCAAACCTGCCCACAATCTGACCAACTCCTGAAAAATTCCCCCCAAAACCTCCCAAATCTGGCACCAACCCCCCACAACCTCACCCAAACCTCCCCAATCCTTCCCTAAACCCCCCAAATTCTGGGCAGGATGTGACCAAGCCCTGCTTCAATCCAGAGACTAAATCCCCACCAAAACTCCCAAATCCTTACCCAATCCTCCCAAAAACCCAGGGAGGAACTTGGGCAAATCCAGGCCAAATTCCCCCAAAAAACCTCCCAATTCCTGCACCAACCCCCCACAACCTCACCCAAACCTCCCCAATCCTTCCCTAAACCCCCCAAATTCTGGGCAGGATGTGACCAAGCCCTGCTTCAATCCAGAGACTAAATCCCCACCAAAACTCCCAAATCCTGACCCAAACCTCCCAAAGGCCAAGAGAGGAACCTGGACAATTCCTCACCAAAACCCCCAAAACTTGCAGAATCCTTCTCCAACCCCCCACAACCTCTCCCAAAACTCCCAAACTCCTAGGGAAGAACTTGGCTAAGTCCTGGCCCAAGCCACAGTTAAGAGTCCTCGGAATAAAGTTAATAGAGCTAATAATCCTGTTAACAATTAATAATAGAGCTAATAAACCCGCTAAGAATAATTAATAGAGCTAATATTACTGCTAATACTAGTAATTCAAAAAGCTAATAATCCTGCTAATACCTATAACTAAATTGGCTAATAATCTCAACTATGGAAATAATTAATAATAGAGCTAATAATACTCCTAATAATAATTAATAGAGCTAACAATCCCACCAATACCTATAAATAATGTGGATAATACTCCTCTTAACAACTAATTACACAGCGAATAGTAATACTAATACTTAAAAGAGTAATAATAATTAATGCACCTAATAGTCCTGCTAATACTGATAAATAATGTGCCTAATAGTCTTAATAAGATAATAAATAATAGAGCTAAAAGACATCCTAATAATAACTAAGAGAGATAATTACCAATAGAGCTAATAGTCCTGCTAGGGATTAATTATAGAGCTATAGTCCTAATAATAGTAATAATTAAGAATAGAGCTGGAAGTAGCTATGGAAAACAATTGACAGAGCTAATAACCCAGCTGATAAAAATAGATAATGTGGCCAATAATCCTGCTAATAATGATAAACAATGTGGCTAACAGTTATAGTCTCAGTAGTAGGAGTAATAGTTAATAATAATAATAATAATAATAATAATAATAATAATAATAATAATAATAATAATAATAATAAAGCAGCTAATAGTGATGTTAATGACAATAGGGCTAATAATTCTGCTAATAATTAATATCAGGGGATTCCCCCAGAGCACCTCACAGCCACCCAGAGCTGTCTCCAGACCAAGCCCTGGCCAAACCCTTCCCAAAACCTCCCAAAGTCCTAGGGAGGACTCGGCCAAAGCCAAAAAATCTTGCCCCAAACCTCCCAAATCCTCAGCTGAACCTCACCAAATCCTGACCAAAACTCCCAAAACCTTCTGAACCCTTCCCCAGTCCCCCAGAACCTGACCCGAACCTCCCTGCCTCTAACCAAGACCTCCCAAACCTGCCCACAACCTGACCCAATCCTGACAAATTTCCCCCAAAACCTCCCAAATCCTGCACCAGTCCCCCACAACCTAACCACAACCTTCCAAATCATTCCCCTAATCTACCAAAGCCCTAGGGACGAACTTGGCCAAGTCCTGGCCCAAGCCAGAACAACTCCTGACCAGATCCTGCCCAACACCTCCCAAAGTCCTAGGGAAAAACTTGGCCAAAGCCTAACAAATTCCCCCAAAACCCCCTAAATCCTGACCAAAACCTCCCAATGTCCCAGGGAGGAAGCTGGCCAAATCCTGAACAAATCCAACCCAAACCTTCTCATACCTGTCCCAACCCCCCAAAACCTCCCAACCTCTGTCCAACACCACCCAAACCTGCCCACACCCTGACCAACTCCTGACAAATTCCCCCCAAAACCTCCCAAATCCTTCCCCTAAACTCCCAAAGTCCTAGGGAGGAACTTGGCCAAATCCTGGCCCAAGCCAGAACAACTCCTCACCAAATCCTGCCCAAAATCTCCCAAAGTCCCAGTGAAGAACTCGGCCAAACCCTGACAAATTCTCCACAAAACTTCCTCAATCCTGCACCAACCCCCCACAACCTGACCAAAACCTCCCAAATCCTTACCCAATCATCCCAAAGACCCAGGAAGGAACTTGGTCAAATCCAGGCCAAATTCCCCCCAAAACCTCCCAAATCCCGCACCAACCCCCCACAACCTGAACCAAACCTCCCAAGCTCTAACCAAGGCCTCCCAAACCTGGCCACAACCTGATCAAATCCTGACTAATTCCCCCCACAACGTCCCAAATCCTGCACCAACCCCCCACAACCTGTCCCAAAACTCCCAAACTCCTAGGGAAGAACTTGGACAAGTCCTGGACCAAGCCACAACAAATCCTGTCCAAATCCTTCCCCACACCTCCCAAAGACCCAGGGAGGAAGTTGGCCAAATTCAGACCAAATCCCCCAAGACTTGCTGAATCCTTCCCCAACCCCACACAGCATGACCCAAAACCTCCCAAATCCTGGGCAGGATTTGACCAAAGCCTGCTTCAATCCAGCAACAAATCCTGCACCAAATCCTCACAAAACATCACAAATCCTGCACAAAATCTCCCAGATCCAGGAGAGAACATGGCCAAATCCTGGTCCAAACCAGACCAAAACCTCCCAAATCCTTCCCCAAAACCTCCCAAGCTCTAACCAAGACCTCCCAAACCTGGCCACAACCTGACCAACTCCTGACAAATTCCCCCCAAAACCTCCCAAATCCTGCACCAACGCCCCACAGCCTGGGTGCTAATGATCCTGCTGGGAGGCATCAACACCATGGCTGCAGTGGGATTGGGGTTGTTGTTGTTGTTGTTGTTATTATTATTATTATTATTATTATTAAACAGAGCTAAAAGTCCTCCTAATAATTACTAATGGAGCTAAGAATCCTGCAAATGTTAAGTAATGGCACTAACAATCCTGCCTATAATTAGTAAGAGAGCTAACAGTCCTGCTACCAATACTTAGATGAGCTAATAATCCTATTAATAATAATGGTAATAATAATGGAGCTAATTGTCCTGCTAATAGTAACAACTAATAGAGCTAATAATCCTGCTAATATTGATAAATGACTAACAATCCAAATATGGCTAATAATTAATAGTAGAGCTAAGAGCCCTGCTAATCATAACTGAAGGAGCTAAAAGCCCTGCAAATGGTTAATAGAGTTAAGAGTCCTGGGAATAAAAATCCATATAGCTAATAATCCTGTTCACAATTACTAATAGAGCTAATACACTGGCTAAGGAGAAATGATAGAGCTAATAATATTGCTAATAATAATTAATGGAGCTAATAATCCTGCTAATACCTATAAATAATATGGTTAAGGATGTAAACTATGACTATAACTAATAACAGAGCTAATGATACTGATAATAATTAATAGAGGTAATAATCCTGCTAATACCTATAACTAAGATGGCTAATAATATCAACTATGGAAATAATTAATAATAGACCTAATTATCCAAATATCCTCATCATAATAATTAATGGAGCTAATTATC
The DNA here is from genome assembly GCF_026170545.1 of Melanerpes formicivorus. Lineage (NCBI taxonomy): Eukaryota > Metazoa > Chordata > Aves > Piciformes > Picidae > Melanerpes > Melanerpes formicivorus. Next base: position 799,013 of record NW_027142493.1, on the reverse strand, counting down.
CTGCTAATACCTATAAATAATATGGCTAATAATTTTAACTATGGCAATAATTCATAATAGAGGTAATAATATTCCTAATAATAATTAATAGAGCTAACAATCTTGCTAATACCTATAAATAATGTGGATAATAATCTTAGCTACTGCAATAATTAATAATGGACCTAATTATCCTGGTAATAATAATTAATGGAGCTAATAATCCTGCTAAAACCAATAACTACGGTGGCTAAGAATGTTAACTATGGTAATAGGTAATGATAGAAATAATAAAGAAAGGTAATAATCCTGCTAATGCCTATGAATAGCAAGGCTAATAATCTCCACTATGCAATAATTAATGATAGAGCTAATTATCCTGATAATAATAACTAATGGAGCTAATTATCCTGCTAATACCTATAACTACAGTGGCTATTAACCATAATTATGGCAATAATTAATAATAGACCTAATTATCCAATTATCCTGGTAATACTAATTAATGGAGCTAATAATTCTGCTAATACCTATAACTAAGGTGGCTAATAATCTTTACTATGCAAATAATTAATAATAGAGCTAATAATACTGGTAATAATTATTAATGGACCTAATAATCCTGCAAATACAGATAACTAAGAAGGCTAATAACTGTGGCATTAATTAATAATAGAGCAAATAATCCTAACAATGTTTAATAGAGCTAATAATACCACTAACATGTCTAGTAACCTTAATTATGGTCATAATTAATAATAGCGCTTATAGTCCTATTACTAGTAATAACTAATAGTGCTAATAATAGTAATTATAGTCAATTGAGCTAATAGTTCCGGTATCAACAATTAATGGAGGTAATAATCTTGCTAATAGTAATAAATAATATGGCTTATAAATAATAAGTCTTAATACTACCACTAATAATAATACTACTAATAGTTAACAGAGCTAAAAGACCTCCTAATAATAACTAATAGAGCTAACATTCCTGCTGGGGATTAATACTAGAGCTATAATCAGGCTAAGAATGAGAAACAATATGGCTAAGTGTCTGAGAAATAAGAAGAAGAACAAAGAATTAGAGCTAATATCCCTGCTAATAAGAAGTAATGGAGTAGTAGTAAGATTTAATCATCATCATCATCATCATCAAATAGTGATGTTAATGACAACAGGGCTAATAACTCTGCTAATAATTAATATCATGATGATGATGATGATCATCATCATCATCTAATAGTGATGTTAATGACAATAGGGCTAATAACTCTGCTAATAATTAATATCAGGGGATTCCCCCAGAGACCCAGAGGACCTCACAGCCTCCAAGAGTTGTCTCAAGACCAAGCGTGGCCAAGCCCTTCCCAAAACCTCCCAAAGTCCCAAGGAGGAACTTGGCCACAGCCTGGCCCAATGCAGAACAAATCTTCCCCAAACCTCCCAAATCCTCAGCTGAACCTCACCAAATCCTGACCAAAACCCCCAAAACCTCCTGAACCCTTCCCCAGTCCCCCAGAACTTCAACCGAACCTCCCAACCTCTAACCAAGACCTCCCAAACCTGAGCCCAACCTGACCCAATCCTGACAAATTACCCCCAAAACCTCCCAAATCCTCCCCAAAACCTCCCAAAGTCATAGGGGAAAGTTTGGCCAAAGCCTAAAAAGTTCTCCCCAAAGCCTCCTAAATCCTGACCAAAACCTCCCAATGACCCAGGGAGGAAGCTGGCCAAACCCTGAACAAGTCCACCCCAAACCTTCTCATACCTCTCCCAACACCCCAAAACCTCCCAACCTCTAACCAAGACCTCCCAAACCTGGCCACAACCTGACCAACTCCTGACAAATTCCCCCCAAAACCTCCCAAATCCTTCCCCAAAACCTCCCGCAGTCCTAGGGAGGAACTTGGCCATAGTCTGACAAATTCCCCCCAACACTTCCTCAATCCTGCACCAACCCCCAACAACCTGACCCAAACCTCCCAAGCTCTAACCAGGACCTCCTAAATTTGGCCACAACATGCCATAATAATGGTAATAATAATGGAGCTAATAGTCCTGTTAATAATAACAACTAATAGAGCTAATAATTCACCTAATATTGATTAAGAACACAACTAATAATCCAAATATGGCTAATAATTAATAGGAGAGCTAAGAGCCCTGCTAACCGTATCTAATAGAGCTAAAAGTCTTGCTAATGCTTAATAAAGTTAAGAGTCCTCAGAATAAATTTAATATGAATTTATATTAATAATCCTGTTAACAATTAATAATAGAGCAAATAAACCTGCTAAGAATCATTAATAGAGCTAATATTACTGCTAATACTAATAATTCAAAAAGCTAATAATCCTGCTAATACCTATAACTAAATTGGCTAATAATCTCAACTCTGGAAATAATTATAGACCTAATTAGCCAATTATCCTGAAAATAATAATTAATGGAGCTCATACTCCTGCTAATATCTATAAATAATGTGGCTAATAATCTTAACCATGGAAATAATTCATAATAGAGGTACTAATACTCCTAATAATAATTAATAGACCTAAAAATCCTGCCAATACCTATAAATAATGTGGATAATAATCTTAGTTATTGCAATAATTAATAATGGATGTAATTATCCAATTATCCTGTTAATAATAGTTAATGGAGCTAATAATCCTGCTAAAACCTATAACTAAGATGGCTAATAATCTTAACTATGGCAATAATTAATAAGAGAGCTAATAATACAGCTAACAATTATTAATGGAGCGAATTATCCTGCTAATACCTCAAAATAATGTGGCTAATAATCTCCTGACAAATTCCCCCCAAAACCTCCCAAATCCTGCACCAACGCCCCACAGCCTGGGTGCTAATGATACTGCTGGGAGGCATCAACACCATGGCTGCAGTGGGATTGGGGTTGTTGTTGTTGTTGTTATTATTATTATTAAACAGAGCTAAAAGTCCTCCTAATAATTACTAATGGAGCTAAGAATCCTGCAAATGTTAAGTAATGGCACTAACAATCCTGCCTATAATTAATAGGAGAGCTAACAGTCCTGCTACCAATACTTAGATGAGCTAATAATCCTATTAATTACTAATAAAAGCCCTAATAGTCCTGCTATGAATAATTAATAGAGCTAATAATACTGCTAATACAGATAAATAATATGGCTAATTATCTAAATAATGTTAATAATTAACAATAGAGCTTATAGTCCCGCTAATAATGATAAATAATATGGCTAATAGTCTAAATAATTATAACAGCAATAACTAATAGAGCTAAAAGTCCTCCTAATAATAACTAACAGAGCTAATAGTACTGGTAATGAGTAATACTTCAGCTACAATCAGGCTAAGTGTCTTATTTCTATTAATAATAAAACTCAGCACTAATAATCATGCTATTCATACAGAACAGAGCTAATATTCCTGCTAATAACTGTTAAGGGAGCTAGTAACCCTGCTTATATTGATAAATACGATGGCTAATAGCCTTAATAATGGTAATAATAATGGAGCTATTAGTCCTGCTAATAATAACAACTAATAGAGCTAATAATCCTGCTAATATTGATAAATGACTAACAATCCAAATATGGCTAATAATTAATAGTAGAGCTAAGAGCCCTGCTAATCATAACTGAAGGAGCTAAAAGCCCTGCAAATGGTTAATAGAGTTAAGAGTCCTGGGAATAAAAATCCATATAGCTAATAATCCTGTTCACAATTAATAATAGAGCTAATACACTGGCTAAGGAGAAATGATAGAGCTAATAATATTGCTAATAATAATTAATGGAGCTAATAATCCTGCTAATACCTATAAATAATATGGCTAAGGAAGTAAACTATGACTATAACTAATAACAGAGCTAATGATACTGATAATAATTAATAGAGGTAATAATCCTGCTAATACCTATAACTAAGATGGCTAATAATATCAACTATGGAAATAATTAATAATAGACCTAATTATCCAAATATCCTCATCATAATAATTAATGGAGCTAATTATCCTGCTAATACCTATAAATAATATGGCTAATAATTTTAACTATGGCAATAATTCATAATAGAGGTAATAATATTCCTAATAATAATTAATAGAGCTAACAATCTTGCCAATACCTATAAATAATGTGGATAATAATCTTAGCTACTGCAATAATTAATAATGGGCCTAATTATCCTGGTAATAATAATTAATGGAGCTAATAATCCTGCTAAAACCAATAACTACGGTGGCTAAGAATGTTAACTATGGTAATAGGTAATGATAGAAATAATAAAGAAAGGTAATAATCCTGCTAATGCCTATGAATAGCAAGGCTAATAATCTCCACTATGCAATGATTAATGATAGAGCTAATTATCCTGATAATAATAACTAATGGAGCTAATTATCCTGCTAATACCTATAACTACAGTGGCTATTAATCATAATTATGGCAATAATTAATAATAGACCTAATTATCCAATTATCCTGGTAATACTAATTAATGGAGCTAATAATTCTGCTAATACCTATAACTAAGGTGGCTAATAATCTTTACTATGGAAATAATTAATAATAGAGCTAATAATACTGGTAATAATTATTAATGGACCTAATAATCCTGCAAATACAGATAACTAAGAAGGCTAATAATCTTAACTGTGGCAATAATTAATAATAGAGCAAATAATCCTAACAATGATTAATAGAGCTAATAATACCACTAACATGTCTAGTAACCTTAATTATGGTCATAATTAATAATAGCGCTTATAGTCCTATTACTAGTAATAACTAATAGTGCTAATAATAGCAATTATAGTCAATGGAGCTAATAGTTCTGATATCAGCAATTAATGGAGGTAATAATCTTGCTAATAGTAATAAATCATATGGCTTATAAATAATAAGTCTTAATACTACCACTAATAATACTACTACTAATAACTAACAGAGCTAAAAGTCCTCCTAATAATAACTAATAGAGCTAACATTCCTGCTGGGGATTAATACTAGAGCTAGAATCAGGCTAAGAATGAGAAACAGTATGGCTAAGTGTCTGAGAAATAATAAGAAGAACAAAGAATTAGAGCTAATATCCCTGCCAATAAGAAGTAATGGAGTAGTAGTAAGATTTAATCATCATCATCATCATCATCATCAAATAGTGATGTTAATGACAACAGGGCTAATAACTCTGCTAATAATTAATATCAGGGGATTGACCCAGAGGACCTCAAAGCCTCCAAGAGTTGTCTCAAGACCAAGCGTGGCCAAGCCCTTCCCAAAACCTCCCAAAGTCCCAAGGAGGAACTTGGCCACAGCCTGGCCCAATGCAGAACAAATCTTCCCCAAACCTATGGCAACAATTAATAATAGAACTAAAAAACCTGCTAATTATAATTATTGGAGCTAATAATACTGGTAACATTGATACATAATAGGTCTAATAATCTTAATGATGGTAATAATTAATAATAGAGATTATAGTCCTATTACTACTAATAACTACTAGTGCTACTAATAGTAATTATAATTAATGGAGTTAATAAACCTGCTAATAGTGATAAATAACATGGCTAAAGGCTAAAGACCACAACTAATAATAATAATAATACCAATAACTAACAGAGCTAAAAGTCCTCCTAATAATAACTAATAGAGCTAACATTCCTGCTGGGGATTAATACTAGAGCTATAATCAGGCTAAGAATGAGAAACAATATGGCTAAGAGTCTGAGAAATAATAATAAGTAATGGAGTTAATATTCCTGCTAACACTGATAAATACTATGGCTAATAATCTGACTTATGGTAACAGTTAATAACAGACCTAATAACACAACTGATGCTAATGTTTAAAAGAGCTAAGAATCCTGCTAACATTGATGAATAATATGGCTAAGCATCTTAATAATGGAAATAATTCATAATAGAGCTAAGAATCCCACAAATATTGAGTAATGGTTCTAATAACCCTGTGAATAACTAATAACAGAGCTAATACTCCTCTTAACAACTAATGACACAGCGAACAGTAATACTAATACTTAAAAGAGCTAATAATAATTAATGCACCTAATAGTCCTGCTAATACTGATAAATAATGTGCCTAATAGTCTTAATAAGATAATAAATAATAGAGCTAAAAGACTTCCTAATAATAACTAAGAGAGATAATTACTAATACAGCTAACAGTCCTGCTAGGGATTAATTATAGAGCTATAGTCCTAATAGTGGTAATAATTAAGAATAGAGCTGGTAGTAGCTACAGAAAACAATTGACAGAGCTAATAACCCTGCTAATAAAAATAGATAATGTGGCCAATAATCCTGCTAATAATGATAAACAATGAGGCTAACAGTTATAGTCTCAGTAGTAGGAGCAGTAGTAATAATAATAATAATAATAACAATAATAATAATAACAACAATAATAAAGCAGCTAATAGTCATGTTAATGACAATAGGGCTAATAATTCTGCTAATAATTAATATCAGGGAATTCCCCCAGAGGAACTCACAGCCTCCCAGACCTGTCTCCACACCAAGCCCTGGCCAAACCCTTCCCCAAAACCTCCCAAAGTCCTAGGGAGGACTCGGTCAAAGCAGAACAAATCTTACCCCAAACCTGCCAAATCCTCAGCTGAACCTCACCAAATCCTGACCAAAACCTCCCAAAACCTCCTGAACCATTCCCCAGTCCCCCTGAATCTGAACCAAACATCCCAACCTCTAACCAAGACCTCCCAAACCTGGGCACAACCTGGCCCAATCCTGACAAATTCCCCCCAAAACCACCCAAATCCTGCACCAACCCCCCACAACCTGACCCAAACCTCCCAAATCCTTACCCAATCAGCCCAAAGACCTAGGAAGGAACTTGGTCAAATCCAGTCCAAATTCCCCCCAAAACCTCCCAAATCCTGCACCAACCCCCAAAAACCTGACCCAAACCTCCCAAATCCTTCCCTAAGCCCCCCAAATTCTGGCCAGAATGTGACCAAACCCTGCTTCAATCCAGAGACTAAATCCCAACCAAACCTCACAAATCCTGCCCAAAACCTCCCAAAGTCCAAGGGAGGAACCTGGACAATTCCTCACCAAATCCCCCATGACTTGCTGAATCCTTCCCCAACCCCCCACAACCTGACCCAAAACTCCCAAACTCCTAGGGAAGAACTTGGACAAGTGCTGGACCAAGCCACAACAAATCCTGCCCAAATCCTTCCCCAGACCTCCCAAAGTCCTAGGGAGGAATTTGGCCAAATCCTGGGCAAACCAGACCAAAACCTCCCAAATCCTTCCCCAAAACGTCCAAACCTCTAACCAAGACCTCCCAAACCTGGGTACAACCTGACCAACTGCTGACCAAATCCTGCCCTAAACCTCCCAAAGTCCCAAATAGAAACTTGCCCAAAGCCTGACAATTTCCACCAAAAATTTCCTCAATCCATTCCCAACCTCCCAACTATGACTATAATTAATAATAGAGCTAATCATACTGATAATAATTAATAGAGCAAATAATCCAGCAAATGCCTATAAATAATGTGGCTAATAATATTAACTATGGAAATAATTAATTACAGACCTAATAATACAGCTAATAATAATTAATTGCACTAATAATCCTGCTAATACCTATAAATATTAGGGCTAATAATCTTAACTATGGCAATAATTAATAAGAGAGCTAATAATCCTCCTAATAATAATTAATATCTCCCAAATTAATATCTCCCAAAGTCCCAGGCAAGAACTTGGACAAAGCCTGAAAAATTCCCCCCAAAACCTCTCAAATCCTGCACCAACCTCCCAAGTCCTTCCCTAAACCTCCCAAATTTTGGACAGAATTTAGCCAAAGATTGGTTCAATCCAGAGACCAAATTCTCTCCAAATCTGCACAACCACCTCCCAAAGTCCTAGGGAAGAACTTCACCAAGTCCTGGCCCAAGCCAGAACAAGTCCTGGCAAATCCTGCCCCAAACCTCCCAATGACCCAGGGAGCAAGTTAGCCAAAGCCTGTCCAAATCCCCACAAAACCTTCCAAATCCTGCCCAAAACCTCCCAATGTCCTATGAGGGAACTTGGACAAAGCCTGACAAATTCCCCCAAACCTACCAAATGCTGTACAGAACTTGACCAAATCCTGGCCCAAATGAGACCAAAACCTCCCAAAGACTTCCCAAATCCTCCCAAAGTCCCAAAGAGGAACTTGGCCAAAACCTGAGAAATTCCACCCAAAACGTCCTCAATCCTATCAAAAACCCCAACAACCTGACCCAATCCTGACAAAACCTCCCTAAAACCTCCCAAATCCTGCACCAATCCCCCACAACTTGACCCAAAAGTCCCAAATCCACAACAAAACCTCCCAAATTCTGGGCACGATGTGACCAAACCCTGCTTCAATCCAGAGACCAAATCACAGCAACCCCCCCCAAAACCTCCCAAATCCTGACCAAAACCTCCCAAAGCACCGGGTAGGAAGTTGTCCAAAGCCTGACCTAATCTCCCCTAAATCTCCTCATTCCTGCACTAACCCCCAAATCTTGACTAAAACTTCCCAAATCCTTCCCCAAACCTCCCAAAGTCCCAGGGAGGAACTTGGCCAAATCCAGACCAATTCCCCTCAACCCTTCCTCAATCCTTTCCCAACCCTCCAGAACCTGACCCAAACCTCTCAAATTCTGGCCAGGATTTGACCATAGCCTGCTTCCATCCACAGAACAAATTCTCACCAAATCCCCACATACACCTCCCAGATCCTGCCCCTAAACCTCCCTAAGTCCTAGGGAACAACTTCCCAAGTCCTAGCACAAGCCAGGACAACTCCTGACCAGATCCTTCCCAACAACTCCCAAAGCCTAACAAATACCTCCTTAAACCTCCACAATCCTGCACCAACCCCCCACAACCTGACCAAAACCTCCCAAATCCTACCCAAAATCCCCTCAATCCTGTCCCAACCACCCACAACTTGACCCAACCCTCCCAAGCTCTAACCAAGACCTCCCAAACCTGGGCACAATCTGACCAAATCCTGACAAATTCTGACGCAAAACCTCCCAAATCCTGCCCCAAACCTTCCAAAGTCCAAGGGAGGAATTTGGCCAAGTCCTAGCCCAAGCCTGACCAACTCGTGACCAAATCCTGCCCAAAACCTCCCAAAGTCCCAAAGAGGAACTTGCCCAAAGCAAGATAATTTTCACCAAAAATTTCCTCAATCCATTCCCAACCCCCAAAAACCTGACCAAAACCTCCTAAGCTCTAACCAAGACCTCCCAAACCTGGCCACAATCTGACCAATTCCTGACAAATTCCCTGCAACACCTCCCAACTCCTGTCCCAACCCCCCACAACCTGACCCAAACCTCCCAAATCCTGAACAAAACCTCCCAAATTCTGGGCAGGATTTGACCAAAGCCTGCTTCAATCCAGAGACCAAATGCTGCACCAAATCCTCACAACACTTCCCAAATCCTGCCCAAAACCTCCCAGATCCAGGACAGAACTTGGCCAAATCCTGGTCCAAACCAGACCAAAATCTCCCAAATCCTGACCCAAACCTCCCAAAGTCCCAGGGAGGAACTTGGCCAAAGCTTGACCAATTCCCCCCAACACTTCCTCAATCCTTTCCCAACCCTCCACAACCTGACCCCCCACATCCTGACCCAAACCACCCAAACCCTGAACAAAACCTCCCATAGTCCTAGGGAGGAACTTGGCCAAGTCCCGGCCCAAGCCAGAACAACTCCTGACCAAATTCTGCCAATACCCTCCAAAAGTCCCAGGGAAGAACTCGGACAAACCCTGACAAATTCCCCCCAAAACCTCCCAAATAGTGACCAACCCCAAAAAACCTGACCAAAACCTCCCGAATCCTTACCCAATCCTCCCAAAGTCCCAGGGAGGAACTTGGTCAAATCCAGGCCAAATTCCCCCCAAAACCTTCCAAATCCGGCACCAAACCCCCACAACCTAACCCAAACCTCCCAAATCCTCAACAAAACCTCTTAAAGTCCTAGGGAAGAACTTGGCCAAGTCCTGGCCCAAGCCAGAACAACTCCTGACCAAATCCTGCCCCAAAACCTCCCAAAATCCTAGTGAAGAACTTTGCCAAAGCCTGACAAATTCCCCCCTAAACTTCCTCAATCCTGTCCCAAACCCCCAAACCCTGACCCAAACCTCCCAAATTCTGGGCAGGATTTGACCAAAGCCTGCTTCAATCCACAGACCAAATGCTGCACCAAATCCTCACAACACTTCCCAAATCCTGCCCAAAACCTCCCAGATCCAGGACAGAACTTGGCCAAATCCTGGTCCAAACCAGACCAAAACCTCCCAAATCCTGACCCAAACCTCCCAAAGTCCCAGGGAGGAACTTGGCCAAAGCCTGACCAATTCCCCCCAACACTTCCTCAATCCTTTCCCAACCCTCCACAACCTGACCCCCCACATCCTGACCCAAACCACCCAAACCCTGAACAAAACCTCCCATAGTCCTAGGGAGGAACTTGGCCAAGTCCCGGCCCAAGCCAGAACAACTCCTGACCAAATCCTGCCCCAAAACCTCCCAAAATCCTAGTGAAGAACTTTGCCAAAGCCTGACAAATTCCCCCCTAAACTTCCTCAATCCTGTCCCAAACCCCCAAACCCTGACCCAAACCTCTCAAATTCTGGCCAGAATTTGACCATAGCCTGCTTCCATCCACAGACCAAATTCTCACCAAATCCCCACAAACACCTCCCAGATCCTGCCACAAAACCTCCCTAAGTCCTAGGGAACAACTTCCCAAGTCCTAGTGCAAGCCAGGACAACTCCTGACCAGATCCTTCCCAACAACTCCCAAAGCCTAACAAACACCCCCTAAAACCTCCCAAATCCTGCACCAACCTCCCACAACTTGACCAAAACCTCCCAAATCCTACCCAAAATCCCCTCAATCCTGTCCCAACCACCCACAACCTGACCCAACCCTTCAAAGCTCTAACCAAGACCTCCCAAACCTGGGCACAACCTGACCCAATCCTGACAAATCCTGACACAAAAACTCCCAAATGCCTCCCCTAACCTCCCAAAGTCCCTAGGAGGAACTTGGCCAAAGCCTGAACAAATCACCCCAAACATACCAAAGGCTGTATAGAACTTGGCCAAATCCAGGCCCAAACGAGACCAAAACCTCCCAAATCCTTCCTTAAACCTCCCAAAGTCCCAAAGAGAACTTGGCCAAATTCTGACAATTTCCAGCAAAAATTTCCTCAATCCTATCCCAATCCCCCAACAACCTGACCCAAACCTCCCAAGCTCTAACCAAGACCTCCCAAACCTGCCCACAACCTGAACAATTCCTGACAAATTCCCCTCAAAAACTCCGAAACCCTGCACCAATCCCCCACAACCTGACCCAAACCTCCCAAATCCTGTACAAAACCTCCCAAATTCTGGGCAGGATTTGACCAAAGCTGCTTCAATCCAGAGACCTCCCAAACCCTGCACCAAATCCTCACAACACTTCCCAAATCCTGCCCAAAACCTCCCAGATCCAGGACAGAACTTGGCCAAATTCTGGTCCAAACCAGACCAAAACCTCCCAAATCCTTTCCCAAAACCTCCCAAAGTCCTAGCGAAGAATTGGCTAAACCCTGACAAATTCCCCCCAAAACTTCCTCAATCCTGTCCCAACCCCCCAAAACCTGACCCAAACCTCCCAAGCTCTATCCAAGACCTCCCAAACCTGGCCACAACCTGAACCAACCCTGACAAATTCCCCTCAAAACCTCCACAATCCTGCACCAACGCCCCACAACCTGACCCAAACCTCCCAAACCCTGGGCAGGATGTGAACAAATCCTGCACCAACCCACAACATATCCTCACCAAATCATGACAAAAACCTCCCAACGTCCTATGGAAGAACCCAAATCCTCAACAAATTGCCCCCAAAGCTTCCTCAATCCTGCCCATACCCTCCAAAACCTCCCAAGCTCTAACCAAGACCTCACAAACCTGCCCACAACCTGAAACCAATCCTGACAAATTCCCCCCAAAACCTCCCAAATCCCGCACCAACCCCCCACAACCTGACCCAAACTACCCAAATCCTGCCCAACACCTCCCAAAGTCCTAGTGAAGAATTTGGCCAAGTCCTGGCCCAAGCCAGAACAACTCCTGACTAAATCCTGCCCCAAACCTCCCAAACTCCTAGAGAGAAAGTTGGCCAAATCCAGACTTGCTGAATCCATCCCCAACCCCCCACAACCTGACCCAAACCTCCCAAACTCTGAGCTGAAGGTCCCAAAGACATAGGGAAAATCTTGGCCGAATCCTGACAAATTCCTAACAATGCTTCCTCAATCCTGTCCCAACCCCCGACAACCTGATCCAAACCTCCCAACCCCTAACCAAGACCTCCCAAACATGGCCAGCCACAACCTGAACAAATCCTGACAAATTCCCCCAAAACCTCCCAAATCCTGCACCAATCCCCCACGACCTCACCCAAACCTCCCAAATCCTTCCCCAAACCTCCCAAATCCTTCCCCAAACCTCCCTCCCAACCCTCCACAACCTGACCACAACCTCCCAGACCCTGGGCACGGAGTCCTCCAAATCCTTCTTCCTAGAGCTGAGAGTCCTGCTAAGGATTACTAAAGCTAATAGCCCTGCTGCTGAGAATGAATGCTGCTAATGATCCTGCTGGGAGGGATCAACACCATGGCTGCAGTGGGGTTAGTGTTGTTATTGTTGTTATTATTATTATTATTATCATTATTATTGTACAGAGCTAAAAGTCCTCCTAATAATTACTAATGGAGCTAAGAATCCTGCTAATATTAAGTAATGGCACTAACAATCCTGCCTATAATTAATAAGAGAGCTAACAGTCCTTCTAACAATACGTAGATGAGTAAATAATCCTATTCATAACTAATAACAGACCTAATAGTCCTGCTAAGAATAATTAATAGAGCTAATAATACTGCTAATACTGATAAATAATACGGCTAATAGTCTAAATAATTATTACAGCAAGAACTAATAGAGCTAAAAGTCCATCTAATAATAACTAACAGAGCTAATAGTACTGGTAATGATTAATACTGGAGCTACAATCAGGCTAATAATGATAAATAACATGGCTAAGAGCCTTACTAGTGTGGTGGGTTAAGGACTTTTGCTGAAAACAAAAGAACAAAGCCGGGTGGAGGCCTTGCGGGTACTTTACCCTCCCCGCAGGGCGCTTCCCCTGGCAAAGCTGACTCTGTTCCACTCCCCCCTCCCTGCCCAGCTAGGCTAGAAAAAGCAGGACATCATAGCTGTGGGATCTCCTTTTGGGCTCCTGCCTCTGCTGGATGAGAGCCACTGCAGCTGCCCTCCTGCTCCTCAGCCACGTGGCCGCACCTGATCCTTTTCCCTGCTGCCTCCGCACCTCCTCAGAGAAAGACTGGTTTTGTACTACTCTTTTCTGTCCCCCTCCCATCCATTCTTGCTCCTTGCCCTTGGGAACTTTTTTTTCCTCTTATTGTCATATATATATAATTTAAAGACAAATTCTTCGCCTCTCTACTTCCAAGCTGACTCCAGATTGTTGTTTAGTGGATTTGCTGCTTACTCCTTTTTATTCCCTCTCCCTGTTCGGAGGGAGGAGGGGGGGGGAGTGGGGAAGAGATTCTCAGCCTTTTCCCCATTTGAGCTTTTAACTCCCAGTTAAGGCTCAAACCACTACAACTAGGAATACTAATAAAACTTACCACTAATAATCATGCTAATCATAAAGATCAGAGCTAATATTCCTGCTAACAACAATCAAGGGAGATAATAATTCTGCTTCTATTGAGATATACTATGGCTAATAGCCTTAATAATGGTAAATATAATGGAGCTAATAGTCCTGCTAATAACAACAACTAATAGAGCTAACAATCCAGCTAATATTGATAAATAGCATGACTAATAATCCAAATATGGCTAATAATTAATAGGAGAGATAAGAGCAATGCTAATCATGACTAATGGAGCTAAAAGCCCTGCTAATGGTTAACAGAGTTAAGAGTCCTGGGAATAAAAATCAATATCGCTAATAATCCTGTTCACAATTAATAATAGAGCTAATACAGCAGCTAAGAATAAATCATAGAGCTAATAATACTGCTAATAACAATTATTGGAGTTAATAATCCTGCTAATACCTATAAATAATATGGCTAAGGATCTCAACTATGACTATATTTAATAATAGAGCTAATCATACTGATAATAATTAATAGAGCTAATAATCCAGCAAATACCTATAAATAATGTGGCTAATAATATTAACTAAGGAAATCATCTTAACTATGGCAATAATTAATAAGAGAACTAATAATCCTCCTAATAATAATTAATATCTCCCAAATTAATTTCTCCCAAAGTCCCAGGGAAGAACTTGGACAAAGCCTGACAAATTCCCCCCAAAACCTCCCAAATCCTGCACCAACCCCCCACAACCTCACCCAAACCTCCCAAATCCTTCCCTAAACCACCCACATTCTGGGCAGGATTTCACCAAAGCCTGGTTCAATCCACACACTAAATCCTTACCAAATCCCCACAAAACCTCCCAAATCATGCCCAAAACCTCCCAATATCCTATGGAGGAACTTGGACAAAGCCTGGCCCAAATGAGATCAAAACTGCCCAAATCCTTCTCCAAACCTCCCAAAGTCCCAGGGAGGAACTTGGCCAAGTCCTGAAAAAATTCCACCCAAAACTGCCTCAATCCTATCAAAAACCCCAACAACCTGACCCAATCCTGACAAAATCTCCCCAAAACCTCCCAAATCCTGCACCAATCCCCCACAACTTGACCCAAACCTCCAAAATTCTGGGCACGATGTGACCAAACCTTGCTTCAATCCAGTGACCAAATCCTCAGCAAACCCCCCCAAAACCTCCCAAACCGTGACCAAAACCTCCCAAAGTACCGGGTAGGAAGTTGTCCAAAGCCTGACCTAATCCCCCCTAAATCTCCTGAATCCTCCACCAACCCCCAAATCCTGAGAAAAACTTCCCAAATCCTTCCCCAAACCTCCTAAAGTCCCAGGAAGGAAGTTGGCCAAATTCAGACCAAATTCCCCCCAACACTTCATCAATCCTATCCCAAACCTCCAACAACCTGTCCAAATTCTCCCAACCACTAACCAAGACCTTCCAAACCTGGCAACAACCTGACCAACCCCTGACAAATTCCCCCCAAAACCCCCCAAATCCTGCACCAACCCCCCACAACTCCTGACCAGATCCTGCCCCAAACCTCCCAAACTCGAAGGGAAAGCCTTGGCCAAAGCCTAACAAATTCCCCACAAAGCCTCCAAAACCCTGACCTAAACCTCCCAATGACCCAGGGAGCAAGCTGGCCAAATCCTGAACAAATCCAACCCAAACCTTCTCATACCTGTCCCAACCTCCCAATCCATAACCAAGACCTCACAAACCTGCCCACAACCGGTCCAACTCCTGACAAATTCCCCCCAAAACTCCCAAATCCTACCCAAAACCTCCCAAAGTCCCAGTGAACAACTCGGCCAAACCCTGAAAAATTCTCCCCAAAACCTCCTCAGTCCCCCCACAACCTGACCCAAACCTCCCAAATCCTTACACAATCATCCCAAAGACCTAGGAAGGAACTTGGTCAAATCCAGGCCAAATTCCCCCCAAAACCTGACAAATCCTGCACTAACCCCCCACAACCTGACCCAAACTTCCTAAGCCTAACCAAGTCCTCCCAAACCTGCCCACAACCTGACCAAATCCCAACTAATTCCCCCCAAAACCTCCCAAATCCCGCACCAACACCCCAAAGCCTGACAAAACCCTCCCAAACCCTACAAATCCTGCCCAAACTCCTGGGGAAGAACTTCACAAGTCCTGGCCCAAGCCAGAACAACTCCTCACCAAATCCTGCCCAAAACCTCCCAAAGTCCCAGTGAAGAACTCGGCCAAACCCTGACAAATTCTCCCCAAAACTTCCTCAATCCTGCACCAACCCCCCACAACCTGACCAAAACCTCCCAAATCCTTACCCAATCATCCCAAATACCCAGGAAGGAACTTGGTCAAATCCAGGCCAAATTACCCCCAAAACCTCCCAAATCCCGCACCAACCCCCCACAACCTGAACCAAACCCCCCAAGCTCTAACCAAGGCCTCCCACACCTGGCCACAACCTCATCAAATCCTGACTAATTCCCCCCAAAACCTCCCAAATCCTGCACCAACCCCCCACAACCTGTCCCAAAACTCCCAAACTCCTAGGGAAGAACTTGGACAAGTCCTGGACCAAGCCACAACAAATCCTCTCCAAATCCTTCCCCACACCTCCCAAAGTCCCAGGGAGGAACTTCACCAAATTCAGACCAAATCCCCCAAGACTTGCTGAATCCTCCCCCAACCCCACACAGCATGACCCTAAACCTCCCAAATTCTGGCCAGGATTTGACCTAGGCCTGCTTCAATCCAGCAACAAATCCTGCAACAAATCCTCAGAGAACTTCCCAAATTCTGCCCAAAACCTCTTAGATCCAGGACAGAACTTGGCCAAATCCTGACCAAACCAGACCAAAACCTTACAAATCCTTCCCCAAAAACTCCCAACCTCTAACCAAGACCTCCCAAACGTGGCCACAACCTGACCAACTCCTGACAAATTTCCCCCAAAACCTCCCAAATCCTGCACCAACCCCCCACAACCTGACCAAAACCTCCCAAATCCTGACCCAAACCTCCCAAAGTTCCAGGGAGGAACTTGGCCAAAGCCTGACCAATTCCCCCCAACACTTCCTCAATCCTTTCCCAACCCTCCACAACTTGACCACAACCTCCCAGACCCTGGGCACCGATTCCTCCAAATCCTTCTTCCTAGAGCTGAGAGTCCTGCTAAGGATTACTAAAGCTAATAGCCCTGCTGCTGAGAATGAATGCTGCTAATGATACTGCTGGGAGGGATCAACACCATGGCTGCAGTGGGGTTGGGGTTGTTGCTGTTTATTATTATTATTATTATTATTATTATTATTATTATTATTATTATTATTATTATTATTATTATTATTATTATTATTATTATTATTATTATTATACAGAGCAAAAAGTCCTCCTAATAGAATAGAATAGAATAGAATAGAATAAACCAGGTTGGAAGAGACCTTCAAGATCATCGCGTCCAACCTATCATCCAACACCACCTAATCAACTAACCCATGGCACCAAGCACCTGGCCACAAAGTGACCAAATACAAATCCCCCCCAAAACCTCCCATATCCTGCACCAACCCCCCAAAGCCTAACAAAACCCTCCCAAACCCTCCAAATCCTGCCCAAACTCCTACGTAAGAACTTCCCAAGTCCTGGCCCAAGCCAGAACAACTCCTCACCAGATCCTGCCCAACACCGCCCAAAGTCTTAGGGAAAAACTTGGCCAAAGCCTAACAAATTCCCCACAAAGCCTCCTAAATCCTGACCTAAACCTCCCAATGTCCCAGGGAGGAAGCTGCCCAAATCCTCAACAAATCCACCCCAAACCTTCTCAAACCTGTCCCAACCTCCCCAAAACCTCCCAACCTCTAACCAAGACCTCCCAAACCTGCCCGCAATCTGACCAACTCCTGAAAAATTCCCCCCAAAACCTCCCAAATCTGCCACCAACCCCCCACAACCTCACCCAAACCTCCCAAATCCTTACCCAGTCCTCCCAAAAACCCAGGGAGGAACTTGCTCAAATCCAGGCCAAATTCCCCCAAAAAACCTCCCAATTCCTGCACCAACCCCCCACAACCTCACCCAAACCTCCCCAATCCTTCCCTAAACCCCCCAAATTCTGAGCAGGATCTGACCAAACCCTGCTTCAATCCAGAGACTAAATCCCCACCAAAACTCCCAAATCCTGACCCAAACCTCCCAAATCCTGACCCAAACCTCCCAAAGGCCAAGAGAGGAACCTGGACAATTCCTCACCAAAACCCCCAAAACTTGCAGAATCCTTCTCCAACCCCCCACAACCTCTCCCAAACCTCCCAAACTCCTAGGGAAGAACTTGGCTAAGTCCTGGACCAAGCCACAGGTAAGAGTCCTCGGAATAAAGTTAATAGAGCTAATAATCCTGTTAACAATTAATAATAGAGCTAATAAACCCGCTAAGAATAATTAATAGAGCTAATATTACTGCTAATACTAGTAATTCAAAAAGCTAATAATCCTGCTAATACCTATAACTAAATTGGCTAATAATCTCAACTATGGAAAGAATTAATAATACAGCTAATAATACTCCTAATAATAATTAAGAGAGCTAACAATCCCACCAATACCAATAAATAATGTGGATAATACTCCTCTTAACAACTAATTACACAGCGAATAGTAATACTAATACTTAAAAGAGTAATAATAATTAATGCACCTAATAGTCCTGCTAATACTGACAAATAATGTGCCTAATAGTCTTAATAAGATAATAAATAATAGAGCTAAAAGACATCCTAATAATAACTAAGAGAGATAATTACCAATAGAGCTAATAGTCCTGCTAGGGATTAATTATAGAGCTATAGTCCTAATAATAGTAATAATTAAGAATAGAGCTGGAAGTAGCTTCGGAAAACAATTGACAGAGCTAATAACCCAGCTGATAAAAACAGATAATGTGGCCAATAATCCTGCTAATAATGATAAACAATGTGGCTAACAGTTATAGTCTCAGTAGTAGGAGTAATAGTTAATAATAATAATAATAATAATATAATAATAATAATAAAGCAGCTAATAGTGATGTTAATGACAATAGGGCTAATAATTCTGCTAATAATTAATATCAGGGGATTCCCCCAGAGCACCTCACAGCCACCCAGAGCTGTCTCCAGACCAAGCCCTGGCCAAACCCTTCCCAAAACCTCCCAAAGTCCTACGGAGGACTCGGCCAAAGCCAAAAAATCTTGCCCCAAACCTCCCAAATCCTCAGCTGAACCTCACCAAATCCTGACCAAAACTCCCAAAACCTTCTGAACCCTTCCCCAGTCCCCCACAACCTGACCCGAACCTCCCTGCCTCTAACCAAGACCTCCCAAACCTGCCCACAACCTGACCCAATCCTGACAAATTCCCCCCAAAACCTCCCAAATCCTGCACCAGTCCCCCACAACCTAACCACAACCTCCCAAATCCTTACACAATCATCCCAAACACCCAGGAAGGAACTTGGTCAAATCCAGGCCACATTCCCCCAAAAACCTCCCAAAGCCTTCCCCAAAACCTCCCACAACCTGTCCCAAAACTCCCAAACTCCTAGGGAAGAACTTGCACAAGTCCTGGACCAAGCCACAACAACTCCTGATCAAATCCTTCCTCAAACCTCCCAAAGTCCTAGGGAGGACCTTGTCCACAACCAGGCAAATTCCCCCCAAAACTTCCTCAATCCTTCACCAACCCCAAAAAACCTGACCAAAACCTCCCAAGCTCTAACCAGGACCTCCCAAATTAGGGCACAACCTGACCCAATCCTGACAAATTCCCCCCAAAACCTCCCAAATCCTGCTCCAATCCCCCCACAACCTGACCCAAACATCCCAAATCCTGAAGAAGACCTCCCAAAATCCTACAGAAGAACTTGACCAAGTCCTGCCTCAAGCCAGAACAACTGCTCACCAAATCCTACCCAAAGCCTTCCAAACTCCCAATGAGGAAATTCAGCAAATCCTGATATATTCCCCCCAAAACTTACTAATTCCTACATCAAACCCCAAAAACCTGACCAAAACCTCCCCAGCTCTAACCAGCACCTCCCAAATTTGTCGACAAACTGACCAAATATTGACAAATTCACCCCAAAGCCTGACAAATCCTGCACTAACCCCCCACAACCTGACCCAAACTTCCTAAGCCTAACCAAGTCCTCCCAAACCTGCCCACAACCTGACCAACTCCTCACAAATTCCCCCCAAAACCTCCCAAATCCTTCCCCTAAACTCCCAAAGTCCTAGGGAGGAACTTGGCCAAATCCTGGCCCAAGCCAGAACAACTCCTCACCAAATCCTGCCCAAAACCTCCCAAAGTCCCAGTGAAGGACTCGGCCAAACCCTGACAAATTCTCCCCAAAACTTCCTCAATCCTGCACCAACCCCCCACAACCTGACCAAAACCTCCCAAATCCTTACCCAATCATCCCAAATACCCAGGAAGGAACTTGGTCAAATCCAGGCCAAATTACCCCCAAAACCTCCCAAATCCCGCACCAACCCCCCACAACCTGAACCAAACCCCCCAAGCTCTAACCAAGGCCTCCCACACCTGGCCACAACCTCATCAAATCCTGACTAATTCCCCCCAAAACCTCCCAAATCCTGCACCAACCCCCCACAACCTGTCCCAAAACTCCCAAACTCCTAGGGAAGAACTTGGACAAGTCCTGGACCAAGCCACAACAAATCCTCTCCAAATCCTTCCCCACACCTCCCAAAGTCCCAGGGAGGAACTTCGCCAAATTCAGACCAAATCCCCCAAGACTTGCTGAATCCTTCCCCAACCCCACACAGCATGACCCTAAACCTCCCAAATTCTGGCCAGGATTTGACCTAGGCCTGCTTCAATCCAGCAACAAATCCTGCAACAAATCCTCAGAGAACTTCCCAAATTCTGCCCAAAACCTCTTAGATCCAGGACAGAACTTGGCCAAATCCTGACCAAACCAGACCAAAACCTTCCAAATCCTTCCCCAAAAACTCCCAACCTCTAACCAAGACCTCCCAAACGTGGCCACAACCTGACCAACTCCTGACAAATTCCCCCCAAAACCTCCCAAATCCTGCACCTACCCCCCACAACCTGACCAAAACCTCCCAAATCCTGACCCAAACCTCCCAAAGTTCCAGGGAGGAACTTGGCCAAAGCCTGACCAATTCCCCCCAACACTTCCTCAATCCTTTCCCAACCCTCCACAACCTGACCACAACCTCCCAGACCCTGGGCACGGAGTCCTCCAAATCCTTCTTCCTAGAGCTGAGAGTCCTGCTAAGGATTACTAAAGCTAATAGCCCTGCTGCTGAGAATGAATGCTGCTAATGATCCTGCTGGGAGGGATCAACACCATGGCTGCAGTGGGGTTGGGGGTGTTGTTGTTGTTGTTGCTGTTATTATTACTATTATTATTATTATTATTATTATTATTATTATTATTATTATTATTATTATTATTATTATACAGAGCAAAAAGTCCTCCTAATAGAATAGAATAGAATAGAATAGAATAGAATAGAATAGAATAGAATAGAATAGAATAAACCAGGCTGGAAGAGACCTTCAAGATCATCGCGTCCAACCTATCACGCAACACCACCTAATCAACTAACCCATGGCACCAAGCACCTGGCCACAAACTGACCAAATACTGACAAATCCCCCCCAAAACCTCCCATATCCTGCACCAACCCCCCAAAGCCTAACAAAACCCTCCCAAACCCTCCAAATCCTGCCCAAACTCCTACGTAAGAACTTCCCAAGTCCTGGCCCAAGCCAGAACAACTCCTCACCAGATCCTGCCCAACACCTCCCAAAGTCTTAGGGAAAAACTTGGCCAAAGCCTAACAAATTCCCCACAAAGCCTCCTAAATCCTGACCTAAACCTCCCAATGTCCCAGGGAGGAAGCTGCCCAAATCCTCAACAAATCCACCCCAAACCTTCTCAAACCTGTCCCAACCTCCCCAAAACCTCCCAACCTCTAACCAAGACCTCCCAAACCTGCCCACAATCTGACCAACTCCTGAAAAATTCCCCCCAAAACCTCCCAAATCTGCCACCAACCCCCCACAACCTCACCCAAACCTCCCAAATCCTTACCCAATCCTCCCAAAAACCCAGGGAGGAACTTGCTCAAATCCAGGCCAAATTCCCCCAAAAAACCTCCCAATTCCTGCACCAACCCCCCACAACCTCACCCAAACCTCCCCAATCCTTCCCTAAACCCCCCAAATTCTGGGCAGGATCTGACCAAACCCTGCTTCAATCCAGAGACTAAATCCCCACCAAAACTCCCAAATCCTGACCCAAACCTCCCAAAGGCCAAGAGAGGAACCTGGACAATTCCTCACCAAAACCCCCAAAACTTGCAGAATCCTTCTCCAACCCCCCACAACCTCTCCCAAACCTCCCAAACTCCTAGGGAAGAACTTGGCTAAGTCCTGGCCCAAGCCACAGTTAAGAGTCCTCGGAATAAAGTTAATAGAGCTAATAATCCTGTTAACAATTAATAATAGAGCTAATAAACCCGCTAAGAATAATTAATAGAGCTAATATTACTGCTAATACTAGTAATTCAAAAAGCTAATAATCCTGCTAATACCTATAACTAAATTGGCTAATAATCTCAACTATGGAAAGAATTAATAATACAGCTAATAATACTCCTAATAATAATTAAGAGAGCTAACAATCCCACCAATACCTATAAATAATGTGGATAATACTCCTCTTAACAACTAATTACACAGCGAATAGTAATACTAATACTTAAAAGAGTAATAATAATTAATGCACCTAATAGTCCTGCTAATACTGATAAATAATGTGCCTAATAGTCTTAATAAGATAATAAATAATAGAGCTAAAAGACATCCTAATAATAACTAAGAGAGATAATTACCAATAGAGCTAATAGTCCTGCTAGGGATTAATTATAGAGCTATAGTCCTAATAATAGTAATAATTAAGAATAGAGCTGGAAGTAGCTACGGAAAACAATTGACAGAGCTAATAACCCTGCTGATAAAAATAGATAATGTGGCCAATAATCCTGCTAATAATGATAAACAATGTGGCTAACAGTTATAGTCTCAGTAGTAGGAGTAGTAGTAATAATAATAATAATAATAATAATAATAATAAAGCAGCTAATAGTGATGTTAAGGAGAATAGGGCTAATAATTCTGCTAATAATTAATATCAGGGGATTCCCCCAGAGCACCTCACAGCCACCCAGAGCTGTCTCCAGACCAAGCCCTGGCCAAACCCTTCCCAAAACCTCCCAAAGTCCTACGGAGGACTCGGCCAAAGCCAAAAAATCTTGCCCCAAACCTCCCAAATCCTCAGCTGAACCTCACCAAATCCTGACCAAAACTCCCAAAACCTTATGAACCCTTCCCCAGTCCCCCACAACCTGACCCGAACCTCCCTGCCTCTAACCAAGACCTCCCAAACCTGCCCACAACCTGACCCAATCCTGACAAATTCCCCCCAAAACCTCCCAAATCCTGCACCAGTCCCCCACAACCTAACCACAACCTCCCAAATCCTTACACAATCATCCCAAACACCCAGGAAGGAACTTGGTCAAATCCAGGCCACATTCCCCCCAAAACCTCCCAAATCCTGCACCAAAACCTCCCACAACCTGTCCCAAAACTCCCAAACTCCTAGGGAAGAACTTGGACAAGTCCTGGACCAAGCCACAACAACTCCTGTACAAATCCTTCCTCAAACCTCCCAAAGTCCTAGGGAGGACCTTGTCCACAACCAGCCAAATTCCCCCCAAAACTTCCTCAATCCTTCACCAACCCCAAAAAACCTGACCAAAACCTCCCAAGCTCTAACCAGGACCTCCCAAATTAGGGCACAACCTGACCCAATCCTGACAAATTCCCCCCAAAACCTCCCAAATCCTGCTCCAATCCCCCCACAACCTGACCCAAACATCCCAAATCCTGAAGAAGACCTCCCAAAATCCTACAGAAGAACTTGACCAAGTCCTGCCTCAAGCCACAACAACTGCTCACCAAATCCTACCCAAAGCCTTCCAAACTCCCAATGAGGAAATTCACCAAATCCTGATATATTCCCCCCAAAACTTACTAATTCCTACATCAAACCCCAAAAACCTGACCAAAACCTCCCCAGCTCTAACCAGCACCTCCCAAATTTGTCGACAAACTGACCAAATACTGACAAATTCCCCCCAAAACCTGACAAATCCTGCACTAACCCCCCCAACCTGACCCAAACTTCCTAAGCCTAACCAAGTCCTCCCAAACCTGCCCACAACCTGACCAAATCCCAACTAATTCCTCCCAAAACCTCCCAAATCCCGCAACAACACCCCAAAGCCTGACAAAACCCTCCCAAACCCTCCAAATCCTGCCCAAACTCCTACGTAAGAACTTCACAAGTCCTGGCCCAAGCCAGAACAACTCCTCACCAGATCCTGAACAAAACCTCCCAAAGTCCTAGGGAAAAACTTGGCCAAAGCCTAACAAATTCCCCACAAAGCCTCCTAAATCCTGACCAAAACCTCCCAATGACCCAGGGAAGAAACTGGCCAAATCCTGAACAAATCCAACCCAAACCTTCTCATACCTCTCCCAACCCCCCAAAACCTACCAACCTCTGTCCAACACAACCCAAACCTGCCCACAACCTGACCAACTCCTCACAAATTCCCCCCAAAACCTCCCAAATCCTTCCCCTAAACTCCCAAAGTCCTAGGGAGGAACTTGGCCAAATCCTGGCCCAAGCCAGAACAACTCCTCACCAAATCCTGCCCAAAACCTCCCAAAGTCCCAGTGAAGAACTCGGCCAAACCCTGACAAATTCTCCCCAAAACTTCCTCAATCCTGCACCAACCCCACACAACCTGACCAAAACCTCCCAAATCCTTACCCAATCATCCCAAATACCCAGGAAGGAACTTGGTCAAATCCAGGCCAAATTACCCCCAAAACCTCCCAAATCCCGCACCAAGCCCCCACAACCTGAACCAAACCCCCCAAGCTCTAACCAAGGCCTCCCACACCTGGCCACAACCTCATCAAATCCTGACTAATTCCCCCCAAAACCTCCCAAAGCCTTCCCCAAAACCTCCCACAACCTGTCCCAAAACTCCCAAACTCCTAGGGAAGAACTTGGACAAGTCCTGGACCAAGCCACAACAAATCCTGTCCAAATCCTTCCCCACACCTCCCAAAGTCCCAGGGAGGAACTTCGCCAAATTCAGACCAAATCCCCCAAGACTTGCTGAATCCTTCCCCAACCCCACACAGCATGACCCTAAACCTCCCAAATTCTGGCCAGGATTTGACCTAGGCCTGCTTCAATCCAGCAACAAATCCTGCAACAAATCCTCAGAGAACTTCCCAAATTCTGCCCAAAACCTCTTAGATCCAGGACAGAACTTGGCCAAATCCTGACCAAACCAGACCAAAACCTTCCAAATCCTTCCTCAAAACCTCCCAACCTCTAACCAAGACCTCCCAAACCTGGACACAACCTGACCAACTCCTGACAAATTCCCCCCAAAACCTCCCAAATCCTGCACCAACCCCCCACAACCTGAACAAAACCTCCCAAATCCTGACCCAAACCTAATAGACTTAATAAGATAAGAAATAATAGAGCTAAAAGAAATCCTAATAATAGGTTATAGGGCTAATAATTCTGCTAATAATTAATATCAGGGGATTCCCCCAGAGCACCTCACAGCCACCCAGAGCTGTCTCCAAACCAAGCCCTGGCCAAACCTTTCCCAAAACCTCCTAGGGAGGACTCGGCCATAGCAGAACAAATCTTGCCCCAAACTTCCCAAACCTCCTGAACCCTTCCTCAGTCTCCCAGAACCTGAATTGAACCTCCCAACCTCTAACCAAGACCTCCCAAACCTGGGCACAACCTGACCTAATCCAGACAAATTCCCCCACAAACCTCCCAAATCCTGCAGCAACCCAACAACCTGATCCAAACTTACCAAATCCTGAACAAAACCTCCCAATGTCCTAGGGAGGAACGTGGGCACAGCCTGACATATTCCCCCCAGAACCTCCCAAATCCTGCACCAACCCCCCACAACCTAACCCAAACCTCCCAAGCTCTAACCAAGACCTCCCAAACCTGGCCACAACCTGACCGAATCCTGACTAATTCCCCCCCAAAAACCTCCCAAATCCTGCATCAACCCCCTCCAACCTGTCCCAAAACTCCCAAACTCCTAGGGAAGAACTTGGACAAGTCCTGGACCAAGCCAGAACAAATCCTGTCCAAATCCTTCCCCAAACCTCCCAAAGTCCCAGGGAGGAACTTGGCCAAAGCCTGAACCAATTCCCCCCAACACTTCCTCAATCCTTTCCCAACCCTCCACAACCTGACCACAACCTCCCAGACCCTGGGCACCGAGTCCTCCAAATCCTTCTTCCTAGAGCTGAGAGTCCTGCTAAGGATTACTAAAGCTAATAGCCCTGCTGCTGAGAATGAATGCTGCTAATGATCCTGCTGGGAGGGATCAACACCATGGCTGCAGTGGGGTTGTTGTTGTTGTTGTTGTTGTTGTTGATGTTGTTGTTGTTGTTATTATTATTATTATTATTCTACAGACCTAAAAGTCCTCCTAATAATTACTAATAGAGCTAAGAATCCTGTTAATATTAAGTAATGGCACTAACAATCCTGCCTGTAATTAGTAAGAGAGCTAATTGTCCTGCTACAAATACGTAGATGAGTAAATAATCCAATTAATAACTAATAACAGACATAATAGTCCTGCTAAGAATAATTAATAGAGCTAATAATACTGCTAATCATTATGAATAATATGGCTAATAGTCTAAATAATTATAACAGCAATAACTAACAGAGCTAAAAGTCCTCTAATAATAACTAACAGAGCTAATAGTACTGGTAATGATTAATACTGGAGCTACAACCAGGCTAATAATGATAAATAACATGGCTAGGAGTCTTACTAGTGTGGTGGGTTAAGGACTTTTGCTGAAAACAAAAGAACAAAGCCGGGTGGAGGCCTTGCGGGTACTTTACCCTCCCCGCAGGGCGCTTCCCCTGGCAAAGCTGACTCTGTTCCACTCCCCCCTCCCTGCCCAGCTAGGCTAGAAAAGGCAGGACATCATAGCTGTGGGATCTCCTTTTGGGCTCCTGCCTCTGCTGAATGAGAGCCACTGCAGCTGCCCTCCTGCTCCTCAGCCACGTGGCCGCACCTGATCCTTCTCCCTGCTGCCTCCGCACCTCCTCAGAGAAAGACTGGTTTTGTACTGCTCTTTTCTGTCCCCCTCCCATCCATTCTTGCTCCTTGCCCTTGGGAACTTTTTTTTCCTCTTATTGTCATATATATATAATTTAAAGAGAACTTCTTCACCTCTCCTCTTCCAAGCTGACTCCAGATTGTTGTTTAGTGGATTTGCTCCTTACTCCTTTTTTTTCCCTCTCCCTGTTTGGAGGGAGGAGGGGGGGGGAGTGGGGAAGAGATTCTCAGCCTTTTCCCCATTTGAGCTTTTAACTCCCAGTTAAGGCTCAAACCACTACAACTAGGAATACTAATAAAACTTACCACTAAGAATCATGCTAATCATAAAGATCAGAGCTAATATTCCTGCTAACAACAATCAAGGGAGCTAATAATTCTGCTTATATTGATAAATATAATGGCTAATAGCCTTAAAAATGGTAACTATAATGGAGCTAATAGTCCTGCTAATAACAACAACTTATAGAGCTTAGAATCCAACTAACATTGATAAATAGCACGACTAATAATCCAAATATGGCTAACAATTAATAGTAGAGCTAAGAGCCCTGCTAATCATAACTAATGGAGCTAAAAGCCCTGCAAATGGTTAATAGAGTTAAGAGTCCTGGGAAGAAAAAATCAATATAGCTAATAATCCTGTTAACAATTAATAACAGAGCTAATACAGCAACTAAGAATAAATCATAGAGCTAATAATACTGCTAATAATAATTATTGGAGTTAATAATCCTGCTAATACCTATAAATAATATGGCAAAGGATCTCAACTATGACTATAATTAATAATAGAGCTAATCATACTGATAATAATTAATAGAGCTAATAATCCAGCAAATGCCTATAATTAATGTGGCTAATAATATTAACTATGGAAATAATTAATTATAGACCTAATCATACATTCAATAATTATTAATTGAGCTAATAATCCTGCTAATACCTATAAATATTAGGGCTAATCATCTTAACTATGGCAATAATTAATAAGAGAGCTAATAATCCTCCTAATAATGATTAATATCTCCCAAATTAATATCTCCCAAAGTCCCGGGGAAGAACTTGGACAAAGTCTGACAAATTCCGCCCAAAACCTCCCAAATTCTGCACCAACCCCCCACAGCCTCACCCAAACCTCCCAAATGCTTCCCTAAACCACCCACCTTCTGGGCAGGATTTCACCAAAGCCTGGTTCAATCCACACACCAAATCCTTACCAAATCCCCACAAAACCTCCCAAATCCTGAACAAAACCTCCCAATGTCCGATGGAGGAACTTGGACAAAGCCTGGCCCAAATGAGATCAAAACTGCCCAAATCCTTCACCAAACCTCCCAAAGTCCCAAAGAGGAACTTGGCCAAATCCTGACAAATTCCACCCAAAAGGTCCTCAATCCTATCAAAAACCCCAACAACCTGACCCAATCATGACAAAATCTCCCCAAAACCTCCCAAATCCACCACAACTTGACCCAAACCTCCCAAATTCTGGGCACGATGTGACCAAACCCTGCTTCAATCCAGAGACCGAATCCTCAGCAAACCCCCCCTAAACCTCCCAACTCCTGACCACAACCTCCCAAAGCACCGGGTAGGAAGTTGTCCAAAGCCTGACCTAATCCCCCCTAAATCTCCTCAATCCTGCACCAACCCCCAGATCTTGACCAAAACTTCCCAAATCCTTCCCCAAACCTCCCAAAGTCCCAGGGAGGAAGTTGGCCAAATCCAAACCAATTCCCCTCAACACTTCCTCAATCCTGTCCCAACCCCCCACAATCTGACCCAAACCTCTCAAATTCTGGCCAGGATTTGACCATAGCCTGCTTCCATCCACAGACCAAATTCTCACCAAATCCCCACAAACACCTCCCAGATCCTGCCCTAAAACCACCCAAACTCCTAGGGAAGAACTTCCCAAGTCCTAGCGCAAGCCAGGACAACTCCTGACCAGATCCTGCCCAACAACTTCCAAAGCCTAACACATACCCCCTAAAACCTCCCAAATCCTGCACCAACCCCCCACAACCTGACCAAAACCTCCCAAAGTCCCAGGGAAGAACTTGGCCAACTCCTGGCAAGAGCCAGAACAAATCCTGTCCAAATCCTTCCCCAAACCTCCCAAAGTCCCAGGAAGGAAGCTGGCCAAATTCAGACCAAATTACCCCCAACACTTCATCAATCCTATCCCAAACCTCCAACAACCTGACCAAATTCTCACAACCTCTAACCAAGACCTTCCAAACCTGGCCACAACCTGACCAATGCCTGATAAGTTCCCCCCAACACCCCCCAAATCCTGCACCAACCCCCCACAACCTGACCCAAACCTCCCAAATCCTCAAGAAAACCTCACAAATTCTGGGCATGATGTGACCAAACCCTGTTTCAATCCAGAGATTGAATTCTCAGCTACCCCCCACAAAACGTCCCAAATCCTGAACCAAAACCGCTCCCAGAACCTCCTACATCCTGTACAGAACTTGGCCAAATCCTGGCCTGAAATGAGACCAAAACCTCCCAAATCCTGAACCAAACCTCCCAAAGAGGAACTTGGCCAAATCCTGACCAAGTCCCCCCAACACTTCCTCAGTCCTTTCCCAACCCTCCACAACCTGACCACAACCTCCCAGACCCTGGGCACCGAGTCCTCCAAATCCTTCTTCCTAGAGCTGAGAGTCCTGCTAAGGATTACTAAAGCTAATAGCCCTGCTGCTGAGAATGAATGCTGCTAATGATCCTGCTGGGAGGCATCAACACCATGGCTGCAGTGGGGTTGTTGCTGTTGCTGTTGTTGCTGTTGTTATAACAGCAATAACTAAGAGAGCTAAAAGTCCTAATAATAATAACTAATAGAGGTAATAGTACTGGTAATGATTAATATGTTAGCTACAATCAGGCTAATAATGATAAATAACATGGCTAAGAGTCTTACTACTACTAATAATAAAACTAATAATCATGCTAATCATAAAGATCAGAGCTAATATTCCGGCTAATATAAATCAAGGGAGCTAATTATTCTGCTGATACTGAGAAATACTATGGGAAATACAGGGACCCAATCCTGACAAAATCTCCACAAAAATCTCCCAAATCCTGCACCAATCCCCCACAACTTGACCCAAACCTCCCAAATCCTCAACAAAACCTCCCAAATTCTGGGCACGATGTGACCAAACCCTGCTTCAATCCAGAGACCAAATCACAGCAAACCCCCCCAAATCCTCCCAAATCCTGACCAAAACCTCCCAAAGCACCGGGTAGGAAGTTGTCCAAAGCCTGACCTAATCCCCCCTAAATCTCCTCAATCCTGCACCAACCCCCAAATCTTGACCAAAACTTCCCAAATCCTTCCCCAAACCTCCCAAAGTTCCAGGGAGGAACTTGGCCAAATCCAGACCAATTCCACTCAACACTTCCTCAATCCTTTCCCAACCCCCCCCCAACCTGACCCAAATTTCCCAAATCCTGAACAAAACCTCCCAAATCCTTCCCCTAATCTACCGAAGTCCTAGGGACGAACTTGGCCAAGTCCTGGCCCAAGCCAGAACAACTCCTCACCAGATCCTGCCCAACACCTCCCAAAGTCTTAGGGAAAAACTTGGCCAAAGCCTAACAAATTCCCCACAAAGCCTCCTAAATCCTGACCAAAACCTCCCAGTGTCCCAGGAAGGAAGCTGGCCAAATCCTGAACAAATGCACCCCAAACCTTCTCAAACCTGCCCCAACCCCCCAAAACCTCCCAAGCTCTAACCAAGACCTCCCAAACCTGCCCACAACCTGACCAACTCCTGACAAATTCCCCCCAAAACCTCCCAAACCCTGCACCAGCCCCCCACAACCTGACCCAAACCTGCCAAATACCCAGGGAGGAACTTGGTCAAATCCAGGCCAAATTCGCAACAAAACCTACCAAATCCTGCACCAACCCCCCACCAAACCTTCCAAAGACCCAGGTAGGAACTTGGCCAAATAACAATTAATAGAGCTAATAATCCTGCCAATAGCTATAAATTATATGGCTAACAATCTTAACTATGGCAATAACTAATCATAGAGCTTATCGTCCTATTACGACTAATAACTAATAGTGCTAATAATACCAATTATAATTAATGGAGCTAATAATTCTGCTAACAGTAATAAATAGAGCTAATAATCCTGCTAATAGTGATAAATAATATGGCTAAAGTCTTAATACTACTACTAATAATAATACTACTAATACCTAACAGAGCTAAAAGTCCTCCTAATAATAACTAATAGAGCTAACATTCCTGCTGGGGATTAATACTAGAGCTAGAATCAGGCTAAGAATGAGAAACAATATGGCTAAGAGTCTGAGAAATAATAAGAAGAACAAAGAATTAGGGCCAATATTCCTGCTAATAATAAATAATGGAGTTAATATCCCTGCTAATATTGATAAATACTATGGCTAATAATCTGACTTATGGTAATATTTAGTAATAGACCTAATAACACCACTAATGCTAATGTTTAAAAGAGCTAAGAATCCTGCTAACATTGATGAATAATATGGCTAAGCATCTTAATAATGGAAATAATTAATAATAGAGCTAAGAATTCCATGAATATTGAGTAATGGTGCTAATAGCCCTGTGAATAATTAATAACAGAGCTAATACTCCTCTTAACAACTAATAACACAGCAAGTAGTAATACTAATACTTTAAAGAGATAATAATAATTAATGCACCTAATAGTCCTGCTAATACTGATAAATAATGTGCCTAATAGTCTAAATAAGAATAATAAATAATAGAGCTAAAAGACTTCCTAATAATAACTAAGAGAGATAAATACTAATAGAGCTATCAGTCCTGCTAGGGATTAATTATACAGCTATAGTCCTAATAATGGTGACAATTAAGAACAGAGCTGGTAGTAGCTACAGAAAACAATTGACAGAGTTAATAACCCAGCTGATAAAAATAGATAATGTGGCCAATAATCCTGCTAATAATGATAAACAATGTGGCTAACAGTTACAGTCTCAGTAGTAGGAGTAATAGTTAATAATAATAATAATAATAATAATAACAACAACAACAACAACAATAATAAAGCAGATAATAGTGATGTTAATGACAATAGGGCTAATTCTGCTAATAATTAATATCAAGGGATTCCCCCAAAGACCCAGAGGACCTCACAGCCACTAAGAGCTGTCTCCAGACCAAGCCCAGGCCAAACCCTTCCCAAAACCTCCCAAAGTCCTAGGGAGGACTCGGCCAAAGCAGAACAAATCTTCCCCAAACCTCCCAAATCCTCAGCTGAACCTCACCAAATCCTGACCAAAACTCCCAAAACCTTCTGAACCCTTCCCCAGTCCCCCACAACCTGACCTGAACCTCCCAACCTCTAACCAAGACCTCCCAAACGTGCCCACAACCTGACCAACTCCTGACAAATTCCACCCACAACCTCCCAAATCCTGCACCAACCCCCCACAACCTGACCCACACCTCCCAAATCCTCAACAAAACCTCCCAATGTCCTAGGGAGGAACTTGGCCAAAGCCTGACAAATTTCTCCCAAGGCCTCCTAAATCCTGACCAGAACCTCCAAATGTCCCAGGGAGGAGGCTGGCCAAATCCAGAGCAAACCCACCCCAAACCTTCTCATACCTCTCCCAACCCCCCAAAACCTCCCAACCTCTAACCAAGTCCTCCCAAACCTGCCCACAACTTCACCAACTCCTGACAAATTGCCCCCAAATCCTCCCAAATCCTGAACAAAACCTCACAAGGTCTTAGGGAGGAACTTGGCCAAATCCTGGCCCAAGACAGAACAAATCCTGAGCAAAAAAAACCCTTCCCCAAACCTCCCATAGTCCTAGGGAGGAACTTGTCCATAGCCAGACAAATTCCCCCCAAAACTTCCTCAATCCTGCACCAACCCCCAACAACCTGACCAAAACCTCCCAAGCTCTAACCAGGACCTCCCAAATTTGGACACAACCTGACCCAAACCTGCCAAATCCACCCCCAAACCTCCTCAATCCTTTCACAACCCCCCAAGACCTAACCAAAGCCTCTCAACCTCTAACCAAGACCTCCCAAACCTGCCCACAACCTAACCAAATCCAGACAAATGCCCCCAAAAAGCTTACAAACCTCACAAATCCTGAACAAAACCTCCCAATGCTCAAGGGAGGAACTTGGCCAAATCCTGACAAATTCCCGCCAAAACCTCCCAGATCCTGCTCCAACCCCCCAAAACCTGACCCAAACCTCCCAAGCTCTAACCAAGTTCCCCCAAACCTGGCCACAACCTGACCAAATCCTGACTAATTGCCCACAAAAACCTCCCAAATCCTGCTCCAACCCCCCAAAACCTGACCAAAACCTCCCAAATCCTGAATAAAACCTCCCAATATCCTAGAGTAGAACTTGGCCAAGTCCTGGCTCAATCCAGAACAACTCCTCACCAAATACTGCCCCAAAACTCCCAAAGTCCAAAACGAGGAAATTGGCCAAAGCCTGACAAATTCCCCCCAATACTTCCTCAATCCTTTCCCAACCCCCCAAAACCTGACCCACAACTCCCAACCCCTAACAAAGACCTCCCCAAACCAGGCACACCCTGAACAAATCCTGAAAAATTCCCCCCAAAACCTCCCTAATCCTGCACCAAGCCCCCACAGCCTGACCCAAACATCCCAAATCCTCAACAAAACTGCCCAAATCTTTCCCTAAAACTTCCAAATTTTGGGCAGGATGTGACCAAACCTTGCTTCAATCCAGAGACCAAATCCTTACCAAATCCCAACAATACCTCCAATTCTGCCCCAAACAGACCAATATCCTAGGGAGGAACTTGGCTAAAGCCTGACAAATTTCCCCCAAAACATACCAAATCCTGGACAGAACTTGGCCAAAACCTGCCCCAACCCACACCAAAACCTCCCAAAGCCTCCTGACTCCTGCCCAAAACTTCCCAAAGTCCCAGGGAGGAACTTGGCCAAATCCTGACCAATTCCCCCCAACACTTCCTCAGTCCTTTCCCAACCCTCCACAACCTGACCACAACCTCCCAGACCCTGGGCACGGAGTCCTCCAAATCCTTCTTCCTAGAGCTGAGAGTCCTGCTAAGGATTACTAAAGCTAATAGCCCTGCTGCTGAGAATGAATGCTGCTGATGATCCTGCTGGGAGGCATCAACACCATGGCAGCAGTGGGGTTGGTGGTGGTGGTGGTGGTGGTGGTGTTGTTATTGTTATTATTATTATTATTATTATTATTATTATTATTATTATTATTATTATTATTATTATGAGCTAAAAGTCCTCCTAATAATTACTAATAGAGCTAAGAATCCTGCTAATATTAAGTAATGGCACTAACAATCCTGCCTATAATTAATAACAGAGCTAACAGTCCTGCTACCAATACTTAGATGAGCTAATAATCCTCTTAATTACTAATAAAAGACCTAATAGTCCTGCTAAGAATAATTAATACAGATAATCAGACTGCTAATACTGATAAATAATATGGCTAATAATCTAAGTAATGTTACTAATTAACAATAGAGCTTGTAGTCCTGCTAAGAATGATAAATAATATGGCTAATAGTCTAAATAATTATAACACCAATAACTAATACAGCTAAAAGTCCTCCTAATAATAACTAACAGAGCTAATAGTACTGGTAATGAGTAATACTGGAGCTACAATCAGGCTAATGATGATAAATAACATGGCTAAGAGTCTTACTACTAATAATAATAAAACTTAGCACTAATAATCATACTATTCATAAAGAACAGAGCTAATATTCCTGCTAATAACTATTAAGGGAGCTAATAATCCTGCTTATATTGATAAACACGATGGCTAATAGCCTTAATAATGGTAATAATAATGGAGCTAATAGTCCTGCAAATAATAATCAATAGAGCTAATAATCCTGCTAATACTGATAAATAATATGGCTAATAATCTAAATAATGTTAATAATTAACAATAGATCTTATAGTCCTGCTAATAATGATAAATAATATGGTTAATAGTCTAAATAACTATAACAGCAATAAGTGATAGAGCTAAAAGTCCTGCTAATGGTTAATAGAGTTAAGAGTCCTGGGAATAAAAATAAATATAGTTAATAATCCTGTTCAGAATTAATAATAGAGTTAATACAGCAGCTAAGAAGAAATCATAGAGCTAATAATAGTGCTAATAACAATTAATGAAGTTAATAATCCTGCTAATACCTATAAATAATATGGCTAAGGATTCCAACTATGACTATAATTAATAATAGAGCTAATCATACTGATAATAATTAATAGAGCTAATAATCCGGCAAATACCTATAAATAATGTTGCTAATAATATTAACTATGGAATAATTAATAATAGACCTAATAATACAGCTAATAACAATTAATTGAGCTAATAATCCTGCTAATATCTGTAAATATTATGGCTAATAATCTTAACTATGGCAATAATTAATGAGAGCTAATAATCCTCCTGATAATGATTAATATCTCCCAAATTATTATCTCCCAAAGTTCCAGGGAAGAACTTGGACAAAGCCTGGAAAATTTCCCCCAAAACCTCCCAAATCCTGCACCAATCCCCCACAACCTCACCCAAACCTCCCAAATCCTTCCCTAAACCTCCCAAATTTTGGACAGAAGTTAGCCAAAGATTGGTTCAATCCAGCGACTCTCCAAATCTCACAACCACCTCCCAAAGTCCCAGGGAAGAACTTCACAAAGTCTTGGCCCAAGCCAGAACAAATCCTGGCAAATCCTGCCCCAACCCTCCCAAAGTCCCAAAGAGGAAGTTGGCCAAAGCCTCTCCAAATCCCAACGAAACCTCCCAAATCCTGCCCAAACCTCCCAATGTCCTATGGAGGAACTTGGAAAAGCCTGACAAATTCCCCCCAAACCTACCAAATGCTGTACAGAACTTGGCCAAATCCTGGCCCAAATGAGATCAAAACTGCCCAAATCCTTCACCAAACCTCCCAAAGTCCCAAAGAGGAACTTGGCCAAATCCTGACAAATTCCACCCAAAAGGTCCTCAATCCTATCAAAAACCCCAACAACCTGACCCAATCCTGACAAAAT
Organism: Melanerpes formicivorus; assembly: GCF_026170545.1. Classification (NCBI taxonomy): domain Eukaryota; kingdom Metazoa; phylum Chordata; class Aves; order Piciformes; family Picidae; genus Melanerpes; species Melanerpes formicivorus. Next base: position 762,865 of record NW_027142493.1, on the reverse strand, counting down.
CTCCCCAAAACCTCCCACATCCTGCACAAATCCCGTACAACGTGACCCAAACCACCCAAAATCAGAACAAAACCTCCCAAATTCTAAGCATGATGTGACCAAACCCTGCTTCAATCCAGAGATTAAATCTTTACCAAATCCCCCCCCAAACCACCCAAATCCTGACCAAAACCTGCCAAAGTCCAAGAGAGGAACCTGGACAATTCCTCACCAAAACCCCCAAAACTTGCAGAATCCTTCCCCAACCACCCACAACCTATCCCAAAACTCCCAAATTCCTAGGGAAGAACTTGGACGAGTCCAGGCCCAAGCTAGGACAAATCCTACCCAAAACCTGCCCAAAACCTACCAAAGTCCCAGGGAGGAAGCTGACCAAATCCAGACCAAATCCCCCAAGACATGCTCCTTCCCCCACCCCCCACAGCATGACCCAAAACCTCCTAGATCCAGCACAGAACTTGGTCAAATCCTGCCGAAACCAGACCAAAACCTCCCAAATCCTTCCCCAAAACCTCCAAACCTCTAACCAAGACCTCCAAAGCCAGGGCACAACCTGACCAACGCCTGAAAAATTCCCCCCAAAACCTCCCAAACCCTGCACCAACCCCCCACAGCCAGACCCAAACCTCCCAAATCCAGAACAAAAACTCCCAAAGTTGTAGGGAAAAATTTGGCCAAAGACTAACCAATTTCCCCCAAAGCCTCCTAAATCTTGACCAAAACCTCCCAATGTCCCAGGGAGGAAGCTGGCCAAATCCTGAAAAAATCCAAACCAAACCTTCTCACACCTGCCCCAACCCCCCAAAACCTACCAACCTATAACCAAGACCTCCCAGACCTGCCCACAACCTGACCAACTCCTGACAAATTCTCCCCAAAAAACCTCCCAAATCCTGTACCAACCCCCCACAACCTGACCCAAACCTCCCAATGTCCCTGGGAGGAACTTGGTCAAATAAAAATTAATAGACCTGATAATCCTGCTAATTCTAATTAGTAGAGCTAATAATCCTGCTAATAGTTATAAATTATAACTATCTTAACTCTGACAATAACTAATAATAGAGCATATCATCCTATTACTACTAATAACTAATAGTGCTAAGAATACCAATTATAATTAATGGAGCTAATAATTCTGCTAACAGTAATAAATGGAGTTAATAATCCTGCTAATAGTGATAAATAATATGGCTAAAGTCTTAATACTACTACTAATAATACTACTACTAATAACTAACAGAGCTAAAAGTCCTCCTAATAATAACTAATAGAGCTAACATTCCTGCTGGGGATATATATACTATATAGATACTATATATATATATTATACTATACTATATATATATATTATACTATATACTATTATATATATTATACTAGAGCTATAATCAGGCTAAGAATGAGAAACAATATGGCTAAGAGTCTGAGAAATAAGAAGAAGAACAAAGAATTAGAGCTAATATTCCTGATAATAAGAAGTAATGGAGTTAATATTCCTGCTAATACTGATAAATACTATGGCTAATAATCTGACTTATGGTAATAGTTAATAACAGACCTAATAACACCACTAATGCTAATGTTTAAAAGAGCTAAGAATCCTGCTAACATGGATGAATAATATGGCTAAGCATCTTAATAATGGAAATAATTAATAATAGAGATAAGAATCCCATTAATATTGAGTAATGGTGCTAATAACACTGTTAATAATTAATGACAGAGCTAATACTCCTCTTAACAACTAATTACACAGCGAACAGTAATACTAATACTTAAAAGAGCTAATAATAATTAATGCACCTAATAGTCCTGCTAATACTGATAAATAATGTGCCTAATAGTCTTAATAAGATAATAAATAATAGAGCTAAAAGACTTCCTAATAATAACTAAGAGAGATAATTACTAATAGAGCTAACAGTCCTGCTAGGGATTAATTGTAGAGCTGTAGTCCTAATAGTGGTAATAATTAAGAACAGAGCTGGTAGTAGCTACAGAAAACAATTGACAGAGCTAATAACCCTGCTGATGAAAACAGATAATGTGGCCAATAATCCTGCTAATAATGATAAACAAAACCTCCCAAAGTTCTATGGAGGAACTTGGCCAAAGCCTGGCCAATGCAGAGCAAATCTTGCCCCAAACCTCCCAAATCCTCAGCTGAACCTCACCAAATCCTGACCAAAACTCCCAAAACCTTCTGAACCCTTCCCCAGTCCCCCACAACCTGACCTGAACCTCCCAACCTCTAACCAAGATCTCCCAAACCTGCCCACAACCTGACCACATCGTGACAAATTCCACCCAAAACCTCCCAAATCCTGCACCAACCCCCCACAACCTGACCCAAACCTCCCAAATCCTCAACAAAACCTCCCAATGTCCTAGGGAGGAACTTGGCCAAAGCCTGACAAATTTCTCCCAAGGCCTCCTAAATCCTGAAAAAAACCTCCCAATGTCCCAGGGAGTAAGCTGGCCAAATCCAGATCAAACCCACCCCAAACCTTCTCATACCTCTCCCAACCCCCCAAAACCTCCCAACCTCTAACCAAGTCCTCCCAAACCTGGGCGCCACCTGACCAATTCCTGACAATTCCCCTCAAAACCTCCCAAGTCCTGCACCAACCCCCCACAACCTGACCCAAACCTCCCAAATCCTCAACAAAACCTCCCAAAGTTCCAGCAAAGAACTTGGCCAAAGCCTGCTTCAATCCACAGACCAAATCCTCACCAAATTTCCCCAAGACCTCTCAAACCCTGAGCACAACTTGGAAAACTCTCACCAAAACTTCCCAAATCCTGAACAAAACCTCCCAAATACAGGACAGAACCTGGACAAATCCGGGTCCAAACCACACCAAAACCTCCCCAATCCTTCCCTAAACCCCCCAAATTCTGGGCAGGATGTGACCAAACCCTGCTTCAATCCAGAGACTAAATCCCCACCAAACCTCCCAAATCCTGCCCAAAACCTCCCAAAGGCCAAGAGCAGAAACCTGGACAATCCCTCACCAAAACCCCCAAAACTTCCACAATCCTTCCACAACCCCCCACAACCTGTCCCAAAACTCCCAAACCTGATCAAGTCCTGACTAATTCCCCCCAAAACCCACCAAATGCTGTAAAGAACTTAGCCAAAACCTCCCAAATCCTGCACCAATCCCCCACAACCTCACCCAAACCTCCCAAATCCTTACCCAATCCTCCCAAATACCCAGGGAGGAACTTGGTCAAATCCAGCCCAAATTCCCTCCAAAAACCTCCCAAATCCTGCACCAACTCCCCTTAACCTGACCCAAACCTTCCAAAGTCCCAGGGAGGAACTTGGCCAAATAATAATTAATAGTGCTAATAATCCTGCTAATCCCTATAAATAATCTGGCTAATAATCTTAACTATGGCAATAATTAATACTAGAGCCAATAATACTGCAAATATTAATAGATCTAAAAATCCTGCTAATACCTATAAATAATGTGGTGAATAATCTTAACTATGACACTCATTAAGAATAGAACTAATAATACTGCTAATTCTAATTAGTAGAGCTAAGAATCCTGCTAATAGTTATAAATTATATGGCTAATAATCACAACTATGGCAATAACCAATAATAGATCTTTTCATCCTATTACTACTAAGACCTAATAGTGCTAAGAGTAGGAATTATAATTAATGGAGCTAATAATTCTGCTAACAGCAATTCATGGAGCTAATAATCCTGCTAATAGTGATAAATAATATGGCTAAGAGTCTTAATACTACAACTAATAATACTAATACTAACAACTAAGAGAGCTAAAAGTCCTCCTAATAATAACTAATAGAGCTAACATTCCTGCTGGGGATTAATACTAGAGCTAGAATCAGGCTAAGAAAAACAATATAGCTAAGAGTCTGAGAAATATTAATAAGAACAAAGAATAGTTAATAATAGACCTAATAACACCACTGATGCTAATGTTTAAAAGAGCTAAGAGTCCTGCTAACATTGATGAATAATATGGCTAAGCATCTTAATAATGGAAAGAATTCATAATAGAGCTAAGAATCCCACAAACATTGAGTAATGGTGCTAATAATCCTGTTAATAATTAATAACAGAGCTAATACTCCTCTTAATAACTAATAATACATCTAATAGTAATACTAATAGTAATCCATTAAAGAGCTAATAATAATTAAAGCAACTCAAATTCCTGCTAATACTGATAAATAATGTGGCTAACAATCTTAATAAGAATAAGAAATAATAGAGCTAAAAGGCTTCCAAATAATCACCAATACAGCTAATAACTAATAGAGCTAATAGTCCTGCTAGGGATTAATTATAGAGCTATAGTCCTAAAAGTGGTAATTAATAATAGAGGTGGTAGTCGTGTTGAAAGTAACTGATAGAGCTAATAGCCTGCTAATAATGATAAATAATGAGGCCAATAATCCTACTAGTAATGATAACCAATGTGGCTAATAGTGATAGTAATAACAACAACAACAACAACAAAGCAGCTAATTGTGCTGCTAATAACCATAGGGCTAATAATCCTGCTAATAATTACTATCAGGGGATCCCCCCAGAGGACCTCACAGCCTCCCAGAGATGTCTCCAGACCAAGCCATGACCAAAACCTTCCAAATATTGAGCAGAACCTGACCCAAGCTAGACCAAAACCTCCCAAATCCTTCCCAAACCCTTCCCAACATCCGAGGGAAGAACTTGGCCAAATCCTCACCAATTCCCCCCAACACTTCCTCAATCCTGCCCCAACCCCCCACAACCTCACCAAAACCTCCCAAATCCTCAGCTCAACCTCACCAAACCCTCACCCAGTCCACACCAAAACCTCCCAAAACCTCCTCAAGCCTTTCCCAACCTCCCAGCCCCTCACCAAAAGCATCAAACACTTCCCAAAGCCTCAGCACAACTTGCCCAAGTCCTGGCCCAAGCCTGACCACAGCCTGCTCAAAACCTCCCAAATCCTCAGCTCAGCCTGACCTAATCCTGACCCAAGCCAGACCCAAACCTCCCAAATCCTTCTCAAACCCTTCCCAAAACCTCCCAAAGTCCTAGGGAGGAACCTGGCCAAAGCCTGGCCAATGCAGAGCAAATCTTGCCCCAAACCTCCCAAATCCTCAGCTGAACCTCACCAAATCCTGACCAAAACTCCCAAAACCTTCTGAACCCTTCCCCAACGCCCCAGAACCTGAACCGAACCTCCCAACCTCTAACCAAGACCTCCCAAACCTGCCCACAACCTGAAACCAATCCTGACAAATTCCCCCCAAAACCTCCCAAATCCTGCACCAACGCCCCACAACCTGACCCAAACTACCCAAATCCTGCCCAACACCTCCCAAAGTCCTAGTGAAGAATTTGGCCAATTCCTGCCCAAGCCAGAACAACTCCTGACTAAATCCCGCCCCAAACCTCCCAAACTCCTAGAGAGAAAGTTGGCCAAATCCAGACTTGCTGAATCCTTCCCCAACCCCCCACCACCTGACCCAAACCTCCCAAACTCTGAGCTGAAGGTCCCAAAGACATAGGGCCGAATCCTGGTCGAATCCTGACAAATTCCTAACAATGCTTCCTCAATCCTGTCCCAACCCCCAACAACCTGACCCAAACCTCCCAACCCCTAACCAAGACCTCCCAAACCTGGACACAACCTGACCGAATCCTGACTAATTCCCCCAAAAACCTCCCAAATCCTGCACCAACCCCCCACAACCTGACCAAAACCTCCCAAATCCTGACCCAAACCTCCCAAAGTCCCAGGGAGGAACTTGGCCAAAGCCTGACCAATTCCCCCCAACACTTCCTCAATCCTTTCCCAACCCTCCACAACCTGACCACAACCTCCCAGATCCTGGGCACGGAGTCCTCCAAATCCTTCTTCCTAGAGCTGAGAGTCCTGCTAAGGATTACTAAAGCTAATAGCCCTGCTGCTGAGAATGAATGCTGCTAATGATCCTGCTGGGAGGCATCAACACCATGGCTGCAGTGGGGTTGGGGGTCTTGGTGGTGTTGTTGTTGTTGTTGTTATTATTAGTAGTAGTATTATTGTTATTATTATTATTATTATTATTATTATTATTATTATTATTATTATTATTATTAAGAGCAAAAAGTACTCCTAACAATTACTAATAGAGCTAAGAATCCTGCTAATATTAAGTAATGGCACTAACAATCCTGCCTATAATTAATAACAGAGCTAACAGTCCTGCTACCAATATTTAGATGAGCTAATAATCCTCTTAATAACTAATAAAAGACCTAATAGACCTGCTAAGAATAATTAACAGAGCTAACAATACTGCTAATACTGATAAATAATATGGCTAATAATCTAAATAATGTTAATAATTAGCAATAGAGCTTATAGTCCCGCTAAGAATGATAAGTAATATGGCTAATAGTCTAAATAATTATAACAGCAGTAACTAAGAGAGCTAAAAGTCCTCCTAATAATAACTAATAGAGCTAATAGTACTGGTAATGATTAACACTGGAGCTATAATCAGGTTAATAATGATAAATAACATGGCTAAGAGTCTTACTACTACTAACAATAAAACTTAGTGCTAATAATCATGGTAATCATAAAGATCAGAGCTAATATTCCTGCTAATAACAATCAAGGGAGCTAATAATTCTGCTTCTATTGAGAAATACTATGGCTAATAGCCTTAATAATGGTAAATATAATGGAGCTAATAGTCCTGCTAATAACAACAACTAATAGAGCTAACAATCCTGCTAATATTGATAAATAACATGACTAATAATCCAAATATGGCTAATAATTAATAGTAGATCTAAGAGCAAAGCTAATCATAACTAAGAGAGCTAAAAGCCTTGCTAATGGTTAATAGAATTAAGAGTCCAGGGAATAAAAATCAATGTAGCTAATAATACTCTTTGCAATTAATAATAGAGCTAATACCTGCTAAGAAGAATAAATAATAGAGCTAATAATATTCCTAATAACAAGTAATGGAGCTAATAATCCTGCTAATACTTATAAATAATATGGCCAATGGTCTCAACTATGACCATAATTAATAATAGAGCTAATTATACTGTTAATAATAATTAATGAGCTAATAATCTGGCAAATATCTAAAAACAATGCGGCTAATAATATTAACTATGGAAATAATTAATAATAGACCTAATAATACAGCTAATAATTATTCATTGAGCTAATAATCCTGCTAATACCTATAAATATTAAGGCTAATAATCTTAACTATGGCAATAATTAGAAGAGAGCTAATAATCCTCCTGATAATGATTAATATCTCCCAAATTAATATCTCCCACAGAAGAACTTGGACAAAGCCTGGATTCCCCCAAAACCTCCCAAATCCTGCACCAACCCCCCACAACCTCACCCAAACCTCCCAAAATCCTGAGCAAAACCTCCCAAATTCTGGCCAGGGTTTGACCAAACCCAGCTTCAATCCACAGACCAAATCCTGCACCAGATCCCCCCAAAACTTCACAAATCCTGCCCTAAACTTCTCCCAAAACCTCCCAGATCCTGGAAAGAACTTAGACAAATGCTGACCAAAACCAGACCAAACCTCCTTCCTCAAACCTCCCCAAGTCCCAGGGAACAAATTGGCCAAATCCTGACCACATTCCCCCCAAAACACCCTGAATACTTGCACCAACCCCCCACAACCGGACCCAAGCCTCCCAATTCCTGAACAAAACCTCCCAAAGTCCCCGGGAAGAACTTGGCCAAAGCCTGCTTCAATCCAGAGACCAAACCCTCACCAAATCTACCCAACACCTCCCAAACCCTGGGCACAACTTGGCCAATTCCTGGACCAACCCACACCAAAACCTCCCAAATCCTCTCAAAACCTTCCTAAGTCCTAAGGGAAGAACTTGGCCAAATCCAGACAAGTTCTCCCCAAAACCTCCCAAATCCTTCCCCAAAACCTCCCAAAGTCCTAGGAAAGAACTTGGCCAAGTCCGGGCCCAAGCCAGATCAATCATGCCCACATCCTTCCCCAAACCTCCCAAAATCCTAGGGAAGAACTTGGCCAAAGCCTGACAAACTCCCCCAAAAACATCCTCAATCCTGCACCAACCCCCCACAACCTGACCCAAACCTCCCAAATCCTGCCCCAAATCTCCCATAGTCCTAGGGAGGAACTTGGCCAATTCCTGGTCCAAGCCAGAACAACTCCTGACCAAATACTGCCAAAATCCACCACAAGTCCCAGGGAAGACCTCGGCCAAACCCTGACAAATTCCCACCAAAACAAACCGCCAAAGACCTGACCAAAACCTCCCAACTCCTTACCCAATCCTTCCAAACACCCAGGGAGGAACTTGGTCAAATCCTAACAAATTCCCCCCAAAACCTCCCAAATCCTGCACCAACCCCCCACAACCTGACCCAAACCTCCCAAATCCTGCCCCAAATCTCCCATAGTCCTAGGGAGGAACTTGGCCAAGTCCTGGTCCAAGCCAGAACAACTCCTGACCAAATACTGCCAAAATCCACCACAAGTCCCAGGGAAGACCTCGGCCAAACCCTGACAAATTCCCACCAAAACAAACCGCCAAAGACCTGACCAAAACCTCCCAACTCCTTACCCAATCCTTCCAAACACCCAGGGAGGAACTTGGTCAAATCCTAACAAATTCCCCCCAAAACCTCCCAAATCCTGCACCAATCCCCCACAACCTGACCCAAACCTCCCAAATCCTCAACAAAACCTCCCAAAGTCCTAGGGAGGAACTTGGCCAAATCCTGGACCAAGCCAAACAAATCCTGACCACATCCTTCTCCAAACCTCCCCAAGTCCTACAGAGGACCTTGTCCACAGCTAGACAAATTCCCCGCACAACCTGACCCAACCCTTCCAAGCTCTAACCAAGACCTCCCAAACCTGGGCACAACCTGACCCAGTCCTGACAAATCCTGACAAAAAATCTCCCAAATCCTTCCCCTAACCTCCCAAAGTTTTAGGGAGGAACTTGGCCGAGTCCTGGCCCAAGCCAGAACAACTCCTGACCAAATCCTGCCCCAAACCTCCCAAAGTCCCTGGTAAGAACTTGGCCAAAGCCTGAACAAATCTGCCCAAACCTACCAAATGCTGCACAGAACTTGGCCAAATCCTGGTCCAAACCAGACCGAAACCTCCCAAATCCTTTCCCAAAACCTCCTAAAGTCCTAGGGAAGAACTTGGCCAAAGCCTGACAAATTCCCCCCAAAACCCCCTCAATCCTGTCCCAACCCCCCAAAAACTGACCCAAACCTCCCAAGTTCTAACCAAGACCTCCCAAACCTGGGCACAACTGGACCCAACCCTGACAAATTCCCCCCAAAACTTCCCAAATCCTGCACCAATGCCCCACAACCTGCCCCAAACCTCCCAAACCTTGGGCAAGATGTGGACAAATCCTGCACCAACCCACAACATATCCTCACCAAATAATGACAAAAACCTCCCAAAGTTCTATGGAAGAACCCAAATCCTCAACAAATTGCTCCCAAAGCTTCCTCAATCCTGTCCCAACCCTCCAAAACCTCCCAAGCTCTAACCAAGACCTCCCTGCCTCTAACCAAGACCTCCCAAACCTGCCCACAACCTGAACCAATCCTGACAAATTCCCCCCAAAACTTCCCAAATCCTGCACCAACCCCCCACAACCTGACCCAAACCTCTGAAATCCTGAACATAACCTCCCAATGTGCTAGGGAAAAACTTGGCCAAATCCTGTCTCAAGCCAGAACAACTCCTGACCAAACCCTGCCCAAAACCTCCCAAATCCTGCCCCAAATGCCCCATAGTCCTAGGGAGGAACTTGGTCAAATCCTGGTCCAAGCCAGAACAACTCCTGACCAAATCCTGCCAAATACCCGCCAAAAGTCCCAGGGAAGACCTCGGCCAAACCCTCAATCCTCCACCAACCCCCAAAGACCTAACCAAAACCTCCCAAATCCTTACCCAATCCTCCCAAACTCCCAGGGAGGAACTTGGTCAAATCCTAACAAATTTCCCCCTAAACCTCCAGAATCCTGCACCAATCCCTCACAACCTGACCCAAACCTCCCAATTCCTCAACAAAACCTCCCAAAGTCCTAGGCAGGAACTTCTCCATAGCCTGACAAATTCCCCCCAAAACCTCCCAAATCCTGCACCAACACCCCAAAGCCTGACAAAACCCTCCCAAACCCTCCAAACCCTGCCCAAACTCCTAGGGAAGAACCTCCCATGTCCTGGCCCAAGCCAGAACAACTCCTGACCAGATCCTGCCCAACACCTCACAAAGTCCTAGGGAACAACCTGGCCAAAGCCTAACAAATTCCCCCAAAGCCTGCTAAATCCTGACCAAAACCTCCCAATGTCCCAGGGAGGAAGCTGGCCAAATCCTGAGCAGATCCACCCCAAACCTTCTCATACCTGTCCCAACCAACCAAAACCTCCCAACCTCTAACCAAGACCTGAAACCTGCCCACAACCTGACCAACTCCTGACAAATTCCCACCAAAACTTCCTCAATCCTGCACCAACCCCCCACAACCTGACCCAAACCTCCCAAAGTCCCAGGGAGGAACTTGGCCAAATAATAATTAATAGAGTTAATAATCCTGCTAATTCTAATTAGTAGAGCTAATAATCCTGCTAATAGTGATAAATAATATGGCTAAGAGTCTTCATACTACTGCTGCTAACAATAATAATACTAATAACTAACAGAGCTAAAAGTCCTCCTAATAATAACTAATAGAGCTAACATTCCTGCTGGGGATTAATACTAGAGCTAGAATCAGGCTAAGAAAAACAATATAGCTAAGAGTCTGAGAAATATTAATAAGAACAAAGAATAGTTAATAATAGACCTAATAACACCACTGATGCTAATGTTTAAAAGAGCTAAGAGTCCTGCTGACATTGATGAATAATATGGCTAAGCATCTTAATAATGGAAAGAATTCATAATAGAGCTAAGAATCCCACAAACATTGAGTAATGGTGCTAATAATCCTGTTAATAATTAATAACAGAGCTAATACTCCTCTTAATAACTAATAATACATCTAATAGTAATACTAATAGTAATCCATTAAAGAGCTAATAATAATTAAAGCAACTCAAATTCCTGCTAATACTGATAAATAATGTGGCTAACAATCTTAATAAGAATAAGAAATAATAGAGCTAAAAGGCTTCCAAATAATCACCAATACAGCTAATAACTAATAGAGCTAATAGTCCTGCTAGGGATTAATTATAGAGCTATAGTCCTAAAAGTGGTAATTAATAATAGAGGTGGTAGTCGTGTTGAAAGTAACTGATAGAGCTAATAGCCTGCTAATAATGATAAATAATGAGGCCAATAATCCTACTAGTAATGATAAACAATGTGGCTAATAGTGATAGTAATAACAACAACAACAACAACAAAGCAGCTAATTGTGCTGCTAATAACCATAGGGCTAATAATCCTGCTAATAATTACTATCAGGGGATCCCCCCAGAGGACCTCACAGCCTCCCAGAGCTGTCTCCAGACCAAGCCATGACCAAAACCTTCCAAATATTGAGCAGAACCTGACCCAAGCCAGACCAAAACCTCCCAAATCCTTCCCAAACCCTTCCCAAAGTCCTAGGGAAGAACTTGGCCAAATCCTCACCAATTCCCCCAACACTTCCTCAATCCTGCCCCAACTCCCCACAACCTCACCAAAACCTCCCAAATCCTCAGCTCAACCTCACCAAACCCTCACCCAGTCCACACCAAAATCTCCCAAAACCTCCTCAAGCCTTTCCCAACCTCCCAGCCCCTCACCAAAAGCATCAAACACTTCCCAAAGCCTCAGCACAACTTGCCCAAGTCCTGGCTCAAGCCTGACCACAGCCTGCACAAAACCTCCCAAATCCTCACCTCAGCCTGACCTAATCCTGACCCAAGCCAGACCCAAACCTCCCAAATCCTTCTCAAACCCTTCCCAAAACCTCCCAAAGTCCTAGGGAGGAACCTGGCCAAAGCCTGGCCCAATGCAGAGCAAATCTTGCCCCAAATCTCCCAAATCCTCAGCTGAACCTCATGAAATCCTGACCAAAACTCCCAAAACCTTCTGAACCCTTCCCCAGTCCCCCAGAACCTGAACCAAACCTCCCAACCTCTAACTAAGACCTTCCAAACCTGGGCACAACCTGACCAACTAATAATATTAACTATGGAAATAATTAATTATAGACCTCATACTACAGCTAATAATAAATAATATGGCTAATAATCCTGCTAATACCGATAAATATTATGGCTAATAATCTTAACTATGGCAATAATTAATAAGAGAGCTAATAATCCTCCTAATAATAATTAGTATCTCCCAAATTAATATCTCCCAAAGTCCCAGGGAAGTACTTGGACAAAGCCTGACAAATTCCCCCCAAAACCTCCCAAATCCTGCACCAACCCCCCACAACCTGATCCAAACCTCCTAAATCCTGAACAAAACCTCCAAAGTCCTAAAGAGGAACTTGGCCAAATGCTGACAAATTCCCCCAAAACCTCCTGTGTTAGGTTAATGCCCATTCTGGGAACAAAAAACCCAAGCAGGGTGGAGGGCTTGAGGGGACTTTGCCCTCCCTGCAGGGCGTTGCCCCCCGGGAAGCTGAGTCTGTTCCACTCCCCCCTCCCTGCCCAGCTAGGCTAGAAAAAGCAGGACATCGTAGCTGTTGGCTCTCCTTTTGGCTCCTGCCTCTGCTGGATGAGAGCCACTGCAGCTGCCCTCCTGCTCCTCTGCCACGTGGTCACACCTGATCCTGCTCCCTGCTGCCTCCTCCTAATTATCCTAGTCATAGTAACTAATGGAGCTAATTATCATGCCTTTAACTAAGGTGGTTAATAATCATAAATATGGCAATAATTAATAAGAGAGTTAATAGCACTGCAAGTAATAATTAACAGAGCTAATAATCCTGCTAATACCTACAAATAATGTGGCTAATAATCTTAAATATGACAATAATAATAGAGCTAATAATACTGGCAATAATTATTAATGGAGCTAATAATTGTGCAAATACTGATAGCTAAGAAGGCTAATAATCTGAACTGTGGCAATAACTAATAATAGAGCTAATAATCCTAATAATGATTAATAGAGCAAATAATACCACTAACATGTCTAGTAACCTTAATTATGCTCATAATTAATAATAGCGGATATAGACCTATTACTAGTAATAACTGATAGTGCTAATAATTGTAATTATAATCAATGATGCAAATAGTTCTGATATCAGCAATTAACAGAGTTAATAATCCTGCTAATAGTAATAAATAATATGGCTAAAGTCTTAATACTACTAATAATAAAAATACTACTAATACCTAACAGAGCTAAAAGTCCTCCTAATAATAACTAATAGAGCTAACATTCCTGCTGGGGATTAATACTAGAGCTATAATCAGGCTAAGAATGAGAAACAATATGGCTAAGAGTCTGAGAAATAAGAAGAAGAACAAAGAATTAGAGCTAATATTCCTGATAATAAGAAGTAATGGAGTTAAGGTTCCTGCTAATACTGATAAATACTATGGCTAATCATCTGACTTATGGTAACAGTTAATAACAGACCTAATAACACCACTAATGCTAATGTTTAAAAGAGCTAAGAATCCTGCTAACATTGATGAATAATATGGCTAAGCATCTTAATAATGGAAAGAATTAATAATAGAGTTAAGAATCCTAATAACATTGAGTAATGGGGCTAATAACCCCGTGAATAATTAATAACAGAGCTAATACTCCTCTTAACAACTAATTACACAGTGAACAGTAATACTAATACTTAGAAGAGCTAATAATATTTAATGCACCTAATAGTCCTGCTAATACTGATAAATAATGTGCCTAATAGTCTTAATAAGATAATAAATAATAGAGCTAAAAGACTTCCTAATAATAACTAAGAGAGATAATTACTAATAGAGCTAACAGTCCTGCTAGGGGTTAATTATAGAGCTATACTCCTAATAGTGGTAATAATTAAGAACAGAGCTGGTAGTAGCTACGGAAAACAATTGACAGAGCTAATAACCCAACTCATAAAAATAGATAATGAGGCTAATAATCCTGCTAATAATGATAAACAATGTGGCTAACAGTTATAGTCTCAGTAGCAGGAGTAATATTTAATAATAATAATAATAATAATAATAATAATAATAATAATAATAATAATAATAATAATAATAATAATAAAGCAGATAACAGCGATGTTAATGACAATAGGGCTAATAATTCTGCTAATAATTAATATCAGGGGATTCCCCCAGAGCACCTCACAGCCACCCAGAGCTGTCTCCAGACCAAGCCCTGGCCAAACCCTTCCCAAAACCTCCCGAAGTCCTAGGCAGGACTCGGCCAAAGCCAAAAAATCTTGCCCCAAACCTCCCAAATCCTCAGCTGAACCTCACCAAATCCTGACCAAAACTCCCAAAACCTTCTGAACCCTTCCCCAGTCCCCCAGAACCTGACCCAAACCTCCCTGCCTCTAACCAAGACCTCCCAAACCTGCCCACAACCTGACCAACTCCTGACAAATTCCCCCCAAAACCTCCCAAATCCTGCACCAACCCCCACAACCCGACCCAAACCTTCCGAAGTCCCAGGGACGAAATTGACCAAATAATAATTAATAGAGCTAATAATCCTGCTAATCCCTATAAATAATATGGCTAATAATGTAAATTATGAGTATAATTACTAATAGAGCTAATTATCCTTGTAATAATAATTAAAGGAGCTAATAATCTGTCTAATAATCTTAACTATGGTAATAATTAATAAGAGAGCTAATAATACTGCTAATAATTATTAATAGATCTAAAAATCCTGCTAATACCTATAAATAATGTGGTGAATAATCTTAACCATGGCACTCATTAATAATAGAGCTAATAATACTGCTAATTCTAATTTGTAGAGCTAATAATCCTGCTAATAGCTATAAAATATATGGCTAATAATCATAACTATGGCAATAACTAATAATAGAGCTTATAATACTGTTACTACTAAGACCTAATAGTGCTAAGAGTAGTAATTATAATTAATGGAGCCAATCATCCTGCTAATAGTGATAAATAATATGGCTAAGAGTCTTCATACTACTACTACTACTACTACTACTCATAACTAGGAGAGCTGAAAGTCCTCCTAATAATAACTAATAGAGCTAACATTCCTGCTGGGGATTAATACTAGAGCTAGAATCAGGCTAAGAAAAACAATATGGCTAAGAGTCTGAGAAATATTAATAAGAACAAAGAATAGTTAATAACAGACCTAATAACACCACTGATGCTAATGTTTAAAAGAGTTAAGAATCCTGCTAACTTTTTAAGTAATGGTGCTAATAATCCTGTTAATAATTAATAACAGAGCTAATACTCCTCTTAATAACTAATAATACAGCTAATAGTAATACTAATAGTAATACTTTAAAGAGCTAATAATAATTAAAGCAACTCAAATTCCTACTAATACTGATAAATGTGGCTAACAATCTTAATAAGAATAATAAATAATAAAAGTATTCTAAATAATAACCAATACAGCTAATAACTAATAGAGCTAATACTCCTGCTAGGGATTAATTATAGAGCTATAGTCCGAAAAATGGTAATAATTAATAATAGAGGTGGTAGTCCTGCTGAAAGTAATTGATAGAGATAATAACCCTGCTAATAATGATAAATAATTAGGCCAATAATCCTAATACTAATGATAAACAATGTGGCTAATAGTGATAGTAATAATAACAACAACAACAACAAAGCAGCTAATTGTGCTGCTAATAACCATAGGGCTAATAATCCTGCTAATAAGAAACATCAGGGGATCCCCACAGAGGACCTCACAGCCTCCCAGAGCTGTCTCCAGACCAAGCCCTGACCAAAACCTTCCAAATATTGAGCAGAACCTGACCCAAGCCAGACCAAAACCTCCCAAATCCTTCCCAAACCCTTCCCAAAGTCCGAGGGAAGAACTTGGCCAAATCCTCACCAATTCCCCCCAACACTTCCTCAATCCTGCCCCAACCCCCCACAACCTCACCAAAACCTCCCAAATCCTCAGCTCAACCTCACCAAACCCTCACCCAATCCACACCAAAACCTCCCAAAACCTCCTCAAGCCTTTCCCAACCTCCCAGCCCCTCACCAAAAGCATCAAACACTTCCCAAAGCCTCAGCACAACTTGCCCAAGTCCTGGCCCAAGCCTGACCACAGCCTGCACAAAACCTCCCAAATCCTCACCTCAGCCTGACCTAATCCTGACCCAACCCAGACCCAAACCTCCCAAATCCTTCTCAAACCCTTCCCAAAACCTCCCAAAGTCCTAGGGAGGAACTTGGCCAAAGCCTGGCCCAATGCAGAGTAATTCTTGCCCCAAACCTCCCAAATCCTCAGCTGAACCTCACCTGACCTGAACCTCCCAACCTCTAACGAAGATCTCCCAAACCTGGCCACAACCTGACCCAATCCTTCCAAAGTCCCAGGGAGGAACTTGGCCAAATAATAATTAATAGAGCTAATAATCCTGCTAATAGTAGTAAATAATATGGCTAATAATCTTAACTATGGCAATAACTAATAATAGAGCTTATAATCCTATTACTACTAAGACCTAATAGTGCTAAGAGTAGTAATTATAATTAATGGAGCCAATCATCCTGCTAATAGTGATAAATAATATGGCTAAGAGTCTTCATACTACTACTACTAATAATAATACTTATAACTAGGAGAGCTGAAAGTCCTCCTAATAATAACTAATAGAGCTAACATTCCTGCTGGGGATTAATATTAGAGCTAGAATCAGGCTAAGAAAAACAATATGGCTAAGAGTCTGACAAATATTAATAAGAACAAAGAATAGTTAATAATAGACCTAATAACACCACTGATGCTAATGTTTAAAAGAGCAAACAATCCTGCTAACATTGATGAATAATATAGCTAAGCATCTTAATAACGGAAATAATTCATAACAGAGCTAAGAATCCTACTAACATTGAGTAATGGTGCTAATAACCCTGTTAATAATTAATAACAGAGCTAATACTCCTCTTAATAACTAATAATACAGCTAATAGTAATACTAGTGGTAATACTTTAAAGAGCTAATAATAATTAAAGCAACTCAAATTCCTGCTAATACTGATAAATAATGTGGCTAACAATCTTAATAAGAATAATAAATAATAGAGCTAAAAGACTTCCAAATAATAACTAATAGAGCTAATAGTCCTGCTAGGGATTAATTATAGAGCTATAGTCCTAAAAATGGTAATAATTAATAATAGAGGTGGTAGTCCTGCTGAAAGTAATTGATAGAGCTAATAACCCTGCTAATAATGATAAATAATTAGGCCAATAATCCTACTACTAATGGTAAACAATGTGGCTAATAGTCACAGTAATAATAACAACAACAACAACAAAGCAGCTAATTGTGCTGCTAATAACCATAGGGCTAATAATCCTGCTAATAATAAATATCAAGGGATCCCTGCAGAGGACCTCACAGCCTCCCAGAGCTGTCTCCAGATCAAGCCCTGACCAAAACCTTCCAAATATTGAGCAGAACCTGACCCAAGCCAGACCAAAACCTCCCAAATCCTGACCAAAACCTCCCAAACCTTGGGCAAGACAAATCCTGCTCCAACCCACAACGTATCCTGACCAAATCCATCCCCAAACCTCCCAAAGTCCCAGAGAGGAAGTTGGCCAAATCCTCAACAAATTTTCCCCAAAGCTTCCTCAATCCCGTCCCACCCCCTAAAACCTCCCAAGCTCTAACCAAAACCTCCCAAACCTGGCCACAAACTCATCCAATCCTGACAAATTCCCCCCAAAACCTCCCAAATCCTGCCCCAAACCTCCCAAAGTCCCAGGGAGGAACTTGGCCAAATCCTCACCAATTCCCCCCAACACTTCCTCAATCCTGCCCCAACCCTCCACAACCTGACCACAACCTCCCAGACCCTGGGCACGGAGTCCTCCAAATCCTTCTTCCTAGAGCTGAGAGTCCTGCTAAGGATTACTAAAGCTAATAGCCCTGCTGCTGAGAATGAATGCTGCTAATGATCCTGCTGGGAGGCATCAACACCATGGCTGGATGATGATGATGATGATGATGATGATGATGATTATTTTGAGCTAAAAGTCTTCCTAATAATAACTAATTCAACTAACAGTCCTGCTGATGATCAGTTCTGGAGCTATAACCAACTAATAGAGCTAACAATCCTGCTAATATTGATAAATAACACGACTAACAATCCAAATATGGCTAACAATTAATAGTAGAGCTAAGAGCCCTGCTAATCATAGCTAATAGAGCTAAAAGTCCTGCTGATGGTTAATAGAGTTAAGAGTCCTGGGAATAAAAATCAATATAGCTAATAATCCTGTTCACAATTAATAAGAGAGCTGATACACCTGCTAAGAATAATTAATAGAGCTAATAATACTGCTAATAATCAAAATTAAAAGAGTTAATAATCCTGCTAAAATATATAAATAATATGGCTAATAATCTTAGCTATGGGAATAATAGTTAATCAAGCTAATAATCCTGCTAATACCTATAACTAAGGTGGCTAATAGTCATAACTATGGCGATAATTAATAATAGACCTAACAATCCAATTATCCTGGCAATAATAATTAATGGAGCTAATAAACCTGCTAATACCTGTAATGACATTGGCTAATACTCTTAACTATGGAAATAATTAAGAATAGAGCTAATATCACTGTAAAAATAATTAATGGAGCTAATAATCCCGCCAATACCTATAACATGGCTAATAATCTTCATTATGGTAATAATTAATAATAGAGTTTATAGTCCTATTACTACTAATAACTAATAGTGCTAGTAATAATATGGAGCTAATAGTTCTGCTAACAGTAATTAATGGAGTTAATAATCAAAAGAGCTAATAATCCTGCTAATACCGATAAATAATATGTCTAACAATCTTAACTATGGCAATAATAAATAATAGAGCTAATGATGCTGCTGATAATAATTAAGAGAGCTAATAATCCGGCAAATACCTATAAATAATGTGGCTAATAATCTTAACTATGCAAGAATTAATAAGAGCACTAATAATAGAGCTAATAATAATTAATGGAGCTAATAATCCTGCTAATACCTATAAATATTATGGCTAATAATCTTAACTATGTCAATACTTACTAGGAGAGCTAATAATCCTGCTAAAAATAATTAGTAGAGCTAATAATACTCCTAACACTAATAATATGTCTAATAATATTAATTATGGCAATCATTAATAATAGATCTTATAGTCCTATTACTACTACTAACTAATAGTGCTAAGGATACCAATTATAATTAATGGAGCTAAAAATTCTGCTAACAGTAATAAATAGAGCTAATAATCCTGCTAATAGTGGTAAATAATATGGCTAAGAGACTTAAAACTACTACTACTAATAATAGTACCAATAACTAACAGAGCTAAAAGTCCTCCTAATAATAACTAATAGAGCTAACATTCCTGCTGGGGATTAATGCTAGAGCTAGAATCAGGCTAAGAATGAGAAACAATATGGCTAAGAGTCTGAGAAATAAGAAGAAGAACAAAGAATTAGAGCTAATATTCCTGCTAATAAGAAGTAATGGAGTTAATGTTCCTGCTAATACTGATAAATACTATGGCTAATAATCTGACCTATGGTAATGGTTAATAACAGACCTAATAACACCACTAATGCTAATGTTTAAAAGAGCTAAGAATCCTGCTAACATTGATGACTAATATGGCTAAGCATCTTAATAATGGAAATAACTAAAAATAGAGCTAAGAATCCCACAAACATTGAGTAATGGTGCTAATAATGCTGTTAATAATTAATAACAGAGCTAATACTTCTCTTAATAACTAATAATACAGCTAATAGTAATACTAATAGTAATACTTTAAAGAGCTAATAATAATTAATGCACCTAATAGTCCTGCTAATACTGATAAATAATGTGGCTGATAGTCTTAATAAGAATAATAAATAATAGAGCTAAAAGTCTTCCTAATAATAACTAACACAGCTAATAACTAAGAGAGCTAACAGTCCTGATAGTGATTAATTATAGAGCAACAGCCCTAATAATGACAATAATTAATAATAGAGCTGGTAGTCCTGCTGGAAATAACTGATAGAGCTAATAACCCTGCTAATAATTATAAATAATGTGGCTAATAATCCTGCTAATAATGACAAACAATGTGGCTAATAGTCATAGGAATAATAATAATAAACAACCAGCTAATTGTGCTGCTAATAACAATAGGGCTAATAATCCTGCTGATAATTAATATCAGGGGATCCCCACAGAGGACCTCACAGCCTCCCAGAGCTGTCTCCAGACCAAGCCCTGACCAAAACCTTCCAAATATTGAGCAGAACCTGACCCAAGCCAGACCAAAACCTCCCAAATCCTTCCCAAACCCTTCCCAAAGTCCTAAGGAGGAACTTGGCCAAGTCCTGGCCCAAGCCAGAACAACTCCTGACCAGATCTTGCCCAAAACCTCCCAAAGTCCCAGGGAAGAATTTGGCCAAAGCCTGACAACTTCCCCCCCAAACCTACTAAATGCTGTACAGAACTTGGCCAAATCCTGGCCCAAACGAGACCAAAACCTCCCAAATCCTACCCAAAACCTCCCAAAGTCCCAAAGAGGAACTTGGCCAAATCCTTACCAAATCCACCCAAAACCTCCAGAATCCTGCCCCAAATCTCCCAAAGACCCAGGCAGGAACTTGGCCAAATCCTGACCAAATCCTTCCCAAAACTTCCTCAAATCCTGCCCCAACTCCCCATAATGTGAACAAAACCTCACAGAGCCCAAGCAGAACTTGTCCAAATCCTGGCCCAACCCACACCAAAACCTCCAAAACCCTCCCAAATCCTTCCCAAATCCTCCCAAATTGTGGCCAGGATTTGACCCAAGCCTGCTTCAATCCAGAGACCAAATCCACACCAAATCCCCCCAAAACCTCCCAGAGTCCTAAGGAAGAACTTGCCCAAGTCCTTGCCCAGTTCAGAACAAGTCCTGACCAAAACTGGGCACAGTCTGGCAGAATCCTGCCCAAATCCCACCAAAACTTCCCAATTCTGCCCAAACCCCACCAAAACCTCTCAATTCTGCCCAAATCCCACCAAAACCTCCCAATTCTGACCAAACCCCACCCTAATCCCACCCAATTCCAGCCCCAGTGCTGCTCCAATTCCATCCCAAATCCTGCTCCAATCCCACCCAATCCCACCCCAATCCTGTCCCAATCCCACCCCAATCCAGCTGCATTCCCAGACCATCCCCAGCCCTTTCCAGCAGCTGCCCTCCCCCCTGCCCATTCCCTGCCTGCCCCCAGCCCAGCTCTCTGTCCTTGCCCCCTGCTCTGGGGGGCCTCAGGGGGTGTCCGCTGGCAGCCGGCAGGGCCCTGCAGCTCTGTCCCCGCCGAAGGGCAGCTGGCAGCTGGCACAGGGCACCAAGGCTGGCCCAAGGGCTTCTTCCCCACGGCTGGAAGCGTGGCTGGGCAGCAGCTCCGGGCTGAAGGTGCCTGTGGGAAGGAGAGGTGCCAGGCTGTGGCCTCCCTCAAGGTCCCCATGGCAGGCTGGCACCTCAGGAGGGCACCTCCCTGGCTTCAGCCGCAACCATGACCCCAGCTGGAGGCCACCTTGCAGCTGTGGTGGCTTCATGTCCTGCTGCCACCCCATGCTGTCCCTCCCTGGCTCCAGCCCCAGCCATGGGACCAGCTGGAGGCCACCTTGCAGCTGTGGTGGCTTCATGTCCTGCTGCCACCCCATGCTGTCCCTCCCTGGCCTCCAGCCCCAACCATGACCCCAGCTTGGGGCCACCCTGCAGCTGTGGTGGCCTGGCTTGATGCTTGGCTGGACAGACACATCTCCAGAGCTGAGCTCCAGGAGCTTGCCTGGTGCTGGGGTGCCAGCCAGAAGGACCTACCTGAGCAGCTGGCACACAGCCTCATGTCCCTGCTGGCCCCTCTGCTGGCCTCTCTCCTGGCCTCTCTCCTGGCCTCTTTGCTTTGGGGGATGAAGGTTCTTCTGCCTCTCCTTCCTGCCCTGGAGGGAGCTGGCAGGGCCCTGCAGCAGGGCTGCTGCAGCTCGGGGGAGGCTCTGCTGGTTCTTCTTCTCAGCCACTAGGCAGAAGGAGCAAGCCCCAGGTGAGGACTGGGCTTGGCACGGGGCAGGCAGAGCCCTAGGCATCAGGTGGGAGGAGGTTGGCAAGCTGAGGGAGATGCCTGCTGGGGGAGCTGGAGGCTCTCTGCCTGCTGCCCAGCTGCTGGCAGCCTCCTGGGGCTGGGGGGACATCTCCAGTGGCACCTGGGGAGGGGGGCACAAGGAATGCTCCTGCCCTCGGGCCAGAGCCTGCCAGGGGCAGGGGACAGCTGGCAATGGCATGGGCAGCAGGACATCTGCCTGGCACCAAGCAACCAGCCCCAGCTGGGGGCAGCAGACTCCTGCAGCCAGGGGATGGCTTGCAAGAGACCCTGGAGATGCTGCTGGCCGACCCAGCACCCCCCCAGCACCCCCAAGCTGTGGCCCTCAGCACCACAGCTCCAGGGCTTGGAGACCCCCCCAGGCCTGGAGCCTTCCCGGGCTGCTTCTGAGCCCAGGGCAGGTCCCAAGGCTTGAGCTGGCTGCCCCTTGGGGAGCAAACCTCACAGGAGGCTTGGTGGGGAGCAAACCTCACAGGAGGCTTGGTGGGGAGCCCTCCTTGCACCTCAGCATGGCCTCCAGCTGCCTCCCCTGCTTCTGTGGCACCTCCTGGCTCCTCAGCTGCCTCACTCCAGGGGCCTGTGCCAGGCTGGGGCCTCCGTGCCCAGCTGCGTGCCGCCGGCAGCAGCAGCTGAGGAGGCCTCCAGCTGCCTGCTTCCAGCTGCTGCAGGAGGTTCTTCAGCTGCTCCTCCTCCAGGGAGCTCCTGCAGACAGGGATCCTCAGCTGCACATCAACCAAGCCCATGGGGATCAACCAAGCCCCTGGGGAGATGAGCCCGTGGGCACCTCAGCAGCCCCCCAGGGAAGCTCAAGCAGGCAGCCAGGGACTTGGGGACACCACCTGGAGCTGTCTCCAGGCCTGCAGACGGAGCCCAGCAGCCTACTCACCAGTGGGCTTCTGGAGCAGGCAGGGCTGGAGCTCCAGGGCTTCTCCATGGGCTTCACATCCTCCCGTGGGGCAGGGCAAGCTCAAGGAGAAGACAGCCCAGGACTCCGTGCCCCCAGCCACGGCCACGGCCCCCTGGGGGCTCTGCATGGGGCAGAGGAGAAGCCACAGCAGCTGTGGGGAGGAGAAGACAAAGAGTGGTGGGGAGAGGAACCTCCCAGGCTTGGCAGGGAGGGTGAGGACCTCCGGGGGGACCTCTGGGGGTCTGCAGGAGGTTCAAGCCCCCCTGGCTGTGCTGCTGGAAGGCTTGGCTGCAGCTCCCCCCCAGGCAGTCCCTCCTCTGCCCCACCCCCAGCGCTGGGAAGTCCTCCGTGGGGAGGGGACCTTGCTGCCCCCTCTGCTCTTCACCTGCCAAGCCCCTGCACGCCAGCTCTCCTCCAAGCCCCTCCATCCCAGCACCTCCACCCCAAGCCCATCTTTCCCTTCCTTGCCCACTCAGGAGCGGGGAAGGGGCGGCTGAGGCGCGGGGTTGGGCGGAGGGAGCGCTGGGGGCTCGGTGGGAGAGGGGAGCGGGGGGCAGCGGCAGGCCCTGGGGGGCGCTGGGACTGGGGGGGGGCACAGGAGTCGGGGTGGGCGCTGGGGGGGCTCCGGAGCTCCTGGAGCAAGGGAAGGCAGCGGCCGAGGCGCCGGCAGTTGGCGGACGTTTGGGCTCCGGGGAGCGTTAGGGCTGAGGCTCCCTGGGCTAGGAGGACTTCGGGGGGGGGTCCCTGTGGCAGGGGGGTCCTGGGAGCTGCCGAAGGCCTTTGGGGGAGAGGCAGAGAGGCGGCCCCGGGCCAGGAGGCTGCTGGCAGCTGGCGAAGGGGCCGGGGGCAGGGGGACGTGGGGGGTCCCTGGGGCGGGGGGAGCCTGCAGCTCCCTGGGGCTGGAGAGCTCTGGGGGCTTGCGAAGGGGCCGGGGGCAGGGGGACCTTGAGGGGCCCTGGCAGAAGGAGTGCTGGGGGGCTGGAGGGTCCCCGGGAGGGCTTGGGAGGCCCTGGGCAAGGGCAGGAGGAGCTGGGCTGTACCGGCAGGAGGGGTCCCGCAGAGCCTGCAGCGGTGGCCTGGCAGCTGCTGAGCACAGGGAGATGCTTTCGCTGCTTCCCCTCCCGACTCGCTGCCTTCGGCTTCCCAGCCGCTTGGCCTCGGAGCTTGCCTTGGAGCAAGTTGGCTGGCTGGAGCCGCTGGAGCTCCCTGCAGGCAGGGCTGAGGGAGAGGAGGGCAGCTGGGACGCTTGGCTGGCAGTTGCTAGGGGCCAGGGAGGTGACCTCACCAACCGCTGCCCCCTGCCCCCCGGCTGCCTGCCTGCCCCCGGCTGCTGCTTGCTCTCCAAGCTGCTCTCGCAGCTCTTCTCAGCTCTTGCACTTGCTGCTTTCCTCCCCAGCCTTGGCAGGACCCTCAGCAGCTGCTGGGGGACCTGCTTCCAGTCCCCCCTGAAGGAGAGCTTTAGCTTGAGGCTGGGGAGAGCCCAGCCCAGGTTTGCTCACAGAGGTGGAGCTGCTCCCATGCTGGGGGGCAGGGGCCGGCAGGGGCCAGGCAGCCCAGCCCCTTCCTCTCCAGCCTGATGCTCCTGGGGCTTGCTGGACACAGCTCAGAGCCCTCTGGCCACCAGCTGGAGGTTAGGCTCTAGCTTCCAATGGACATCTTCAGCTGCTTCTCCTCCTCCTCCTCCTCCACCACCCCTGGCCCCACTCTGGCCACCCTGGCCACCCTCTCCAGGTGTTCCAGGCCAGGCCATGTTTGATGTCCTCCTAGCAGGGGATGCTTCCTCTTGGCCATGCCTCTGGTGGCCATCACTGGGCTGAGGTCAGGGTGGGGCTGGAGGATTGGAGAGCAATGCTGAGCAATGCTCCATCCCACCACCTCCATCCCACCATCTCTCCTCCAACCCCCTGCATCCCACCATCTCTCCTCCAACCCCCTCCATCCCACCACCTCTTCTCCAACCACCTCCATCCCATCACCTCTCCTCCTCAGCTGGAAAAGAGCAGCCAGATGTGTCCTGGAGGGCATGGAGCAGAGTGTGGGCAGCAGCAGGGGCAGGGAAGTTCTGCTGCCCCTCTGCTCTGCCCTGGGCTGCCCAGGTCAGAGCCTGGGAAGTGCTGCAGAGAGTTCAGGGGAGGCTGGGGAGAGGCTGAGGGCCAGAGGAGGACAACAAAGGTGGGAAAGGGTCTGGGGAAGGGTCTGGAGAAGTTGTGAGGAGCAGCTGAGGGCCCTGGGGGATGTTCAGCCTGGAGCAGAGCCCCCCAGGAGCTGCTGGGGCTGGGAGCCCCCCAGGAGCTGCTTGCTGAAGGCCTTGGTGCATGAGGGGGGAGGAGGTTGTGTCAAGGTTGTGATTGAGGAGAAGACAAAAAGGCCAACTCCAAATCAAAGCTTTAGATATTTTCTGTCTTTTGGTGGAGAACAGGGAAAAAAAAACAATAAAAATACAAAGTTGATAGAATTTGGAGCTTCTCTGCCTCTGCTTCAGGGCCTGGGCAGGGGAGGAGTCATAGAATCAATAAGGCTGGAAAAGACCTCAGAGATCATCAAGTCCAAGCTGTCACCCAACACCTCCTGACTGCTAAACCATGGCTCCAAGGGCCACATCCAGTCCCCTCTTGAACACCTTCAGGGATGGGGACTCCACCACCTCCATGGGCAGCACATCCCTATGGCCAATCTCTCTTGCTGGGAAGAACTTTCTCCTCACCTCCAGCCTAAACCTCCCCTGGCACAGCTTGAGACTGTGTCCTCTTGTTCTGGTGCTGGCTGCCTGGGAGAAGAGACCAACCCCCAGCTGGCTACAGCCTCCCTTCAGGGAGTTGGAGAGGGCAAGAAGGTCTCCCCTGAGCCTCCTCCTCTCCAGGCTAAGCAAGCCCAGCTCCCTCAGCCTCTCCTCACAGGGCTGTGCTCCAGACCCCTCCCCAGCTTTGTTGCCCTTCTCTGGACACCTTCCAGCATCTCAATGTCCTTCTTAACCTGAGGGGCCCAGAACTGGACACAGCACTCAAGGTATGGCCTAACCAGTGCTGAGTACAGGGCAGGATGACCTCCCTGCTCCTGCTGGCCACACTCTTCCTGATGCAGGCCAGGATGCCCTTGGCCTTCTGGGCCCCCTGGGCACACTGCAGGCTCATGTTCAGCCTCCTCTCAACCAGTACCCCCAGGTCCCTCTCTGCCTGGCTGCTCTCAGCCACTCTGACCCCAGCCTGGAGCACTGCCTGGGGTTGTTGTGGCCAAGGTGCAGCACCTGGCACTTGGATGTGTTCAATCTGATGCCCTTGGACTCTGCCCATCTGCCCAGCCTGGCAAGGTGCCTCTGCAGAGCTCTCCCAGCCTCTAACAGCTCAACTCCTGCCCCCAGCTTGCTGTCATCTGCACACTGACTGGTGATGGACTCAGTGCCCTCCTCCAGATCATCAATAAAGAGATTGAGCAGGCTGGGGCCCAGCACTGATCCCTGGGGCACACCACTAGTGCCTGGCTGCCAGCTGGCTGTGGCACCATTCACCACCACTCTCTGGGCTCAGCCTCCAGCCAGTTCCTCAGCCAGCACAGAGTGCTGCTGTCCAAGCCAGGGGCTGACAGCTTGGCCAGGAGTTTGCTGTGGGGGACGGTGGCAAAGGCCTTGCTGAAGTCCAGGCAGACCACAGCCACAGCCTGCCCCACATCCCCCAGGCAGTCACCTGAGCAGAGCAGGAGATCAGGTTGGTCAGGCAGGAGCTGCCCTTCCTGAATCCATGCTGGCTGGGCCTGATCCCTTGGCCCTCCTGGAAGTGCTGTGTGATTGCCCTCCAGATGCCCTGTTCCATCCTCTTGCCTGGCACTCAGGTCAGGCTGACAGGCCTGGGATTGCCTGGCTCCTCCTGCTGGCCCTTCTTGTGGCTGGGCATCACCTTGGCAGCTTCCAGTCCCCTGGGACCTCTCCAGTGAGCCAGGGCTGGTGGGAAATGATGGAGAGAGGCTTGGCCAGCTCATCTGCCAGCTCTCTCAGCACCCTAGGATGGATCCCAGCCGCTCCCATGCACTTGTGGGGATCCAAGTGGCTCAGCAGGTCTCTAACTACTTCCTCCTGGATCTCAGGGGCATTATGCTGCTCCCTGACCCCACCTGCCAGCTCAGGAGGCTGTTAGCCTGGAGTCCTCCTGCCTTGCTGCTGAAAATGGACAGCCTGAGGCTGCTGCTGAGCAGGGTCGGAGGTGCTGGAGGTGGAAGGAGCACCTAAAACTGGTGCTGAGGAGGGTTGGAGGTGCTGGAGGTAGAAGGAGAGCCTGAAGCTGGTGCTGAGGAGGGTTGGAGGTGCTGGAGGTAGAAGGAGAGCCTCAGGCTGGGGGGGGAGGGGCTTTGGGGGTCCTGCTCTGCTCCTTCAACCCAGCTGGCAGCCAGGAGGGTCCCTGTGGTCATCTCCTGGGGGGGGTCCCTACAGGGGGGATCTGGTTGAAGCCCCCAGGAGCTGTCCCCTGGGTCTTGGTCCCTGGCAGGCTGTCTGGGAGCTGAGGGCAGGTTTGCCTACAAGCTGCTCCAGGACCTCTTCTCCAACTACTCCAAGGCCCTGCTGCCTGTGGAGGACACTGACAGAGCCCTCAACGTCACCCTGCAGGTCAGCCTCTCACAGACCATCAACATGGTGAGAGCTGGAGCTGGCCCAGGGCCCTCACGACCCCTGCCCAGACCCTGAAACCCATCCCAGACCCCTCAAACCCAACCCAGACCCCTGAAACCCAGCCCAGACCTCTCAAACCCAGCCCAGACCCTGAAACCCAGCCCAGACCTCTCAAACCCAGCCCAGACCCGTGAAACCCACCCCAGATGCCCTCAAACCCAGCCCAGACCCACTCAATCCCAGCCCAGACCTCTCAAACCCAGCCCAGATCCACTCAATCCCAGCCCAGACCTCTCAAACCCAGCCCAGATCCACTCAAACCCAGCCCAGACCTCTCAAACCCAGCCCAGATCCACTCAAACCCAGCCCAGACCTCTCAAACCCAGCCCAGATCCACTCAAACCCAGCCCAGACCTCTCAAACCCAGCCCAGATCCACTCAAACCCAGCCCAGATCCACTCAAACCCAGCCCAGACCTCTCAAACCCAGCCCAGATCCACTCAAACCCAGCCCAGACCTCTCAAACCCAGCCTGGCACCGAGCCGCCCAGCGCCACGCCGGACACTGGCAGGAGGTGGCCACGGTGCTGGATCGCTGCTGCATGTGGCTCTTCCTCGCCATGGTCTTCCTCAGCAGCCTGCTGCTGCTGGCCAGAGCTGCCTGCAGGTCATGGCCTCAGGGACCTGAAGGACCTGATGGCCACAGGGAGCTTGCCCAGGACCTCATCCAGTGGGTGGTAATGGCCACTGAAGCCCCATGAGGGTAGCTTGGGGCCAGCAGCTGTAGGCTTGGAGCTGCACCAGCAGCAGGGAGGAGGAACACAACAGCAGGACCTCAAGCCCCAGCTTCAGGCTTGAGAGGTCTCAGCTGCCCCAATGACCACACCCAGGCTGTGGCTCCAAGTTCTTCCCTTCCCTATGTCCAAGAAACTGGAGCTAAACCCTGGGGCTGTGTCCTACTCCTCCTGCTTGGAGCCAAAGTGCTCCCAGGACCTCCTGGTCCCAGGCGAGCTGAGGCAGCACCCCTGGAACCAGCTGCCATGGAGCTGCTCCCACCTGGAGCCTTGGGGCTGCTCCTGCCTGGAGCCTTGGGGCTGCTCTCCCCTGGAGCCTTGGGGCTGCTCTCCCCTGGAGCCTTGGGGCTGCTCTCCCCTGGAGCCTTGGGGCTGCTCTCCCCTGGAGCGTTGCATCTGCTTCCACCTGGAGCCTTGGGGCTGCTCTCCCCTGGAGCCTTGGGGCTGCTCTCCCCTGGAGCCTTGGGGCTGCTCTCCCCTGGAGCCTTGGGGATGCTCTCCCCTGGAGCCTTGGGGATGCTCTCCCCTGGAGCCTTGGGGCTGCTCTCCCCTGGAGCCTTGGGGCTGCTCCTGCCTAGAGCCTTGGGGCTGCTCCTGCCTGGAGCCTTGGGGCTGCTCCTGCCTGGAGCCTTGGGGCTGCTCCTGCCTGGAGCCTTGGGGCTGCTCTCCCCTGGAGCTTTGGGGCTGCTCCTGCCTAGAGCCTTGGGGCTGCTCTCCCCTGGAGCCTTGGGGCTGCTCTCCCCTGGAGCCTTGGGGCTGCTCCCCCCTGGAGCCTTGGGGCTGCTCCCCCCTGGAGCCTTGGGGCTGCTCCTGCCTGGACCTCCCTGATCCCACCCAGCTCCCAAGCCAGGCTCCTGACTCCCCCCATCCCTCAAAGCAGCTCCCCCTGACCCTTGTTGTCCCTTGGGGGGGCACAGGCCCCCAGAAAGTAATTTTTAAGGTGGAATTTGGAAATTAATATTTATTTTTGCTTCTCACTTTGGGGTCCTTTGAGTTCCATTTGTGACCCCCACATTTGGGAAACACTCCCTCCCCTCCCCATTCCCCCCCAAGACTTCTCTCTCCCTGTCCCCCACTGTCCCCCAAACAAAGGTCCTACCCCTTAAAATGTCCTGAAGCGATTTTGGGACCTTCTGGAGCAGGACCTCCCCACACCAAATCCTTCCCAAACCCTTCCCAAAGTCCCAGGGAAGAACTTGGCCAAATCCTGACCAATTCCCCCCAACACTTCCTCAATCCTGCCCCAACCCCCCACAACCTCACCAAGACCTCCCAAACCTGGCCAAAACCTGACCTAATCCTGACAAATTCCCCCCAAAACCTCCCAAATCCTGCACCAACCCCCCACAGCCTGACCCAAACCTCCCAAATCCTTCCCCAAAAGTACCAAAGTCCTAAGGGAAGAACTTGGCCAAATCCTGACAAATTCCCCCCAAGACTTCCTCAATCCAATCCCAACCCCTGACCCAAACCTCCCAAGCTCTAACCAAGACCTCCCAAACCTGGCTACAAACTGACCAAATCCTGACAAATTCCACCCGAAACCTGCCAAATCCTGCCCCAAACCTCCCAAACTCCCAAAGAGGAACTTGGTCAAACACTGATCAAATCCATCCAAAACCTCCTCAAACCTGTCCCAACCCCCCAAAACGTCCCAAACCTGCCCACAACCTGACCAACTCCTGACAAATTCCCCCCAAAACCTTCCAAATCCTGCACCAACCTCCCACAACCTGACCAAAACCTCCCAAATCCTGATCAAAACCTCTCAACCCTTGGCCAAAACTTGAACCAAGCCTGGCCCAACCCACAGCAATTCCTGACCAAGCCCTGACCAAAACCTCCCAATGTTCCAGGGACAAAGATGACCAAATCCTGAATAAATCCACCCAAAACCTCCTCAATCCTGTCCCAACCCCCCACAACCTGACCTAAACCTCCCAAGCTCTAACCAAGAATTCCCAAACCTGCCCACAACCTGCCCAACACCTGACAAATTCCCCCCAAAACCTCCCAAATCCTGCACCAACTCTCCACAACCTGACCCAAACTCCCAATCCTGAGCACAGCCTCCCCAGTCCTGAGCTCAACTTGGCCAAAATTGGCCAAACCCTGCCCCAACCCACACCAAAACCTCCCAAAGCCTCCTGAGTCCTGCCCCAAACCTCCCAAAGTCCCAGGGAGGAACTTGGCCAAAGCCTGACCAATTGCCCCCAACACTTCCTCAATCCTTTCCCAACCCTCCACAACCTGACCACAACCTCCCAGACCCTGGGCACGGAGTCCTCCAAATCCTTCTTCCTAGAGCTGAGAGTCCTGCTAAGGATTACTAAAGCTAATAGCCCTGCTGCTGAGAATGAATGCTGCTAATGATCCTGCTGGGAGGCATCAACACCATGGCTGCAGTGGGGTTGGGGTTGTTGTTGTTGTTGTTGTTATTATTATTAAGAGCTAAAAGTCCTCCTAATAATAATAGAGCTAACAGTCCTGATGATGAATACTAGAGCTATAACCAGGCTAATAATGATAAATAACATGGCTAACAATCTTAATTGTGGAAATACTTAATAATAGACCTAATAATACCACTAATAGTAATATTTAAGAATCCTGGCAATATTGATAAAAAACATGGCTAATACTCCTAATAACGGAAATCATTGCTAATAGAGCTAAGAGTCCTGCTAATATTGAGTAATGGTGCTAACAATCCTGCCCATAATTAATAATACAGCAAACAGTCCTGCTACTAATCATTAATGGCTCTAATAATCCTAATGATAAATAATATGGCTAATAGTCTTAATAATTGTAACAGCAAAAACTAATGGAGCTAAAAGACCCCCTAATAATAACTAACAGAGCTAACAGCACCAGTAATAATTAATGCTAGAGCTCTAATCAGGCTAATGATGATAAATAACATGGCTAAGAGTCTTACTACTACTAACAATAAAACGTAGCACTAACCATAAAGAACAGAGCTAATATTCCTGCTAATAACAATCAAGGGAGCTAATAATCCTGCTTATATTGATAAGTACTATGGCTAATAGCCTCAATAATGGTAATAATAAAGTAGCTAATATTCCTGCTAATAATAACAACTAATAGAGCTAACAATCCTTCTAATACCTATAAACAATATGGCTAAGCATCTTAACAATGAAATAATTAATAATAGAGCTAATAATAATGCTAAGAATAACTAATAGATCTAAGAATCCTGCTAATACCTATAAAGAATATGGCTAATACTCTTAACTATGGCAATAATTATTAATAGATGTACTAATCCTGCTAATAATAATTAATAGAGCTAAGAATCCTGCTAATACCTATTAAAAATATGGCTAATAATCTTAGTTATGGTAATATTTAATAACAGACCTAATAACAGCACTAATACTAATGCTTAAAAGAGCTAAGAATCCTGCTAATATTGATGAAAAATATGGCTAAGAATCTTAGTAATAGAAACAATTAATAATAGAGCTATGAATCCTACTAACATTGAGTAATGGTGCTAATAATCCTGTAGATAATTAATAAAAGAGCTAATTCTCTGGTTAATGACTAATAATACACCTAATAGCAATACTAGTAGTAGCTGGCAGTCCTGCTGAAAATAATTGATAGAGCTAATAACCCTGCTTATAATAATATATAATGAGGCTAATAATCCTGCTACTACTACTACCGGTCTTAGTAGTAGGAGTAATAGTAATAATAATAATAATAAAGCACCTAATAGTGTGCTAATACCAATAGGGCTAATAATCCTGCTGAGGATTACTATCAGGGGATCCCCCCAGAGGACCTCACAGCCTCCCAGAGCTGTCTCCTGACCAAGCCCTGACCAAAACCTTCCAAATATTGAGCAGAACCTGACCCAAGCCAGACCAAAACCTCCCAAATCCTTCCCAAACCCTTCCCAAAGTCCGAGGGAAGAACTTGGCCAAATCCTGACCAATTCCCCCCAACACTTCCTCTATCCTGCCCCAACCCCCCACAACCTCACCACAACCTCCCAAATCCTCAGATCAACCTCACCAAACCCTCACCCAATCCACACCAAAACCTCCCCAAACCTCCTCAAGCCTTTCCCAACCTCCCAGCCCCTCACCAAAAGCATCAAACACTTCCCAAAGCCTCAGCACAACTTGCCCAAGTCCTGGCCCAAGCCTGACCACAGCCTGCTCAAAACCTCCCAAATCCTCAGCTCAGACCAAAAACCTCCCAAAACCTTCTCAAACCATTCCCAAAACCTCCCAAAGTCCTAGGGAGGAACTTGGCCAAGTCCTGGCCCAAGCTGGAACAAATCCTGACCAAATCCTGCCCAAAACCAAAGCCTGTCCAAATCCCCCCAAAACCTGCACCAACCCCCCACAACCTGACCAAAACCTCCCAAATCCTACCCAAAATGCCCTAAAGACCTAGGAAAGAACTTGGCCAAATCCTGACAAATCCACCCAAAACCTCCTCAATCCTATCCCAACCCCCACCCAACTGGCCCCAAACCTCCCAAACCCTAAACAAAACCTCCTGATGTCCTAGGGAGGAACTTGGCCACTTCTTGACAAATTCCCCCTAAAACCTCCCAAATCTTGCACCAACCCCCCATAACCTGACCCAATACCTCCCAAGCTCTAACCAAGACCTCCCAAACCTGCCCACAACCTGACACAATCCTGACTAATTCCCCCAAAACCTCCCAAATTCTTCCCAAAACCTCCCAAAGTCCCAGGGAGGAACTTGGCCAAGTCCTGGCCCAAGCCAGAACAACTCCTGACTAAATCCTTCCCAAAACCTAAAAAAATCCCAGGGAAGAACTTGGTCCAAATGAGATCAAAACCTCCCAAATCCTTCCCAAAACCTCCCAAAGTCCCAATGAGGAACTTGAACAAATCCTGACAAATTCCCCCCAAAACCTCCCAAAATCCTGAACAAAACCTCCCAAAGTCCTAGGGAAGAACTTGGCCAAGTCCTGGCCCAAGCCAGAACAAATCCTGTCCAAGTCCTTCCCCAAACCTCCCAAAGTCCCAGGGAGGAATTTGGTCAAATCCTGACAAATCCCCACCAAAACTTCCTCAATCCTGCACCAACCCCCCAAAACCTGACCCAAACCTCCCAACCTTTAACCAAGACCTCATAACCCTGCCCACAACCTGGCCAACTCCTGACAAATTTCCCCCAAAACCTCCCAAATCCTGCACCAACCCCCCACAACCTGATCCAAACCTCCGAAATCCTGCCCAAAACCTCCCACACTCCTAGGCCAAACTCCCAAACTTGGCCAAGTCCTGGCCCAAGCCAGAACAACTCCTGAAAAAAATCCTTCCCCAAATCTCCCAAAGTCCTTCTCCTCAATCCTTCCCCACCTCTCCAGAACCTGACCCAAACTCCCAGATCCTGAGCACAGCCTCCCCAGTCCTCAGCTCAACTTGGCCAAACCCTGGTACAACCCGCACCATAACCTCCCAAACCCTCCTGAGTCCTGCCCCAAACCTCCCAAAGCCCTACGGAAGAACTTGACAAATCCTGACCAATTCCTCCCAACACTTCCTCAATCCTGCCCCAACTCCCCACAACCTCACCAAAACCTCCCAAATCCTCAGCTCAACCTCACCAAAACCTGACCCAATCCACACCAAAACCTCCCAAAACCTCCTCAAGCCTTTCCCAACCTCCCAGCCCCTCACCAAAAGCATCAAACACTTCCCAAAGCCTCAGCACAACTTGCCCAAGTCCTGGCCCAAGCCTGACCACAGCCTGCTCCAAACCTCCCAAATCCTCAGCTCAGCCTGACCGAATCCTGACCCAACCCAGACCAAAACCTCCCAAAGTCCTAGGGAGAACATGGCCAAAGCCTGGCCCAATGCAGAACAAATCTTGCCCCAAACCTCCCAAATCCTCAACTGAACCTCACCAAATCCTTACCAAATCCCCACAAAACCTACCAGATCCTGCCCAAAACCTTCCAATGTCCTAGGAGGTACTTGGCCAAAGCCTGACTAATTCCCCCCAAAACCCACCAAACGCAGTACAGAACTTGGCCAAATCCTGGCCCAAACAAGACCAAAACCTCACAAATCCTTCCCAAAATCTCCCAAAGTCCCAAAGAAGAACTTGCCCAAAGCCTGACAAATTCCCCCCAAAACCTCCTCAATCCTGTACCAACCCCCCACAACCTGACCCAAACCTCCCAACCTCTAACCAAATCCTCCCAAACTTAGGTGCAACCTCTCAAGTCCTGACCAATTCCCCCCAAAACCGTCCAAATCCTGCACCAACCCCCCAAAACCTAACCCAAACCTCCCAAATCCTGCACCAACCCCCCAAAACCTAACCCAAACCTCCCAAATCCTGCCCCTAACCTCCCAAAGCCCTAGAGAAGAACTTGGCCAAGTCCTGGCCCAAGCAAGAACAACTCCTGACCAAATCCTGCCCAAAACCTCCCAGAATCCTAGGGAAAAACATCCCAAATCCTGGCAAATTCCCCCCAAACCCTCCCAAATCCTGCCCCAAACCTCCCAAAGTCCCAGGGAGGAACTTGGCCAAAGCCTGACCAATTCCCCCCAACACTTCCTCAATCCTTTCCCAACCCTCCACAACCTGACCACAACCTCCCAGACCCTGGCCACGGAGTCCTCCAAATCCTTCTTCCTAGAGCTGAGAGTCCTGCTAAGGATTACTAAAGCTAATAGCCCTGCTGCTGAGAATGAATGCTGCTAATGATCCTGCTGGGAGGCATCAACACCATGGCTGCAGTGGGGGTGGTGGTGTTGTTTATTATTATTATTATTATTATTATTATTATTATTATTATTATTATTATTATTATTGTACTGAGCTAAAAGTCCTCCTAATAATTACTAATAGAGCTAACAGTCCTACTATTGATTAATACTAGAGCTATAACCAGGCTAATAATGATAAATTAAATGGCTAATAATATTAATAATGCTTATAACTGATAATAGACCTAATAATACCACTAATAGCAATGTTTACTGGAGCTATGAATCCTGCTAATATTGATAAATAATATGGCTAATAATCCTAATAATGGAAATAATTAGAAATAGAACTAAGAATCCTGCTAATATTAAGTAATGGTGCTAACAACCCTGCCTATAATTAATAATGGAGCTTACAGTCCTGCTACTAATACTTAGATGAGCTAATAATCCTCTGTTACAGTTTGAGCTGGGTGCCCCCCTGCAGTGTTTACTTCCTGTGTCCAGAAGTCCAGCCCAGGGGTGGACACAGGAAATTATGTAGTATTTCATACCACAATCCTTTGCACCACTATAAGATCCAGTGCGGAGTCTAGCACTATCTCTTTTCTTCCTCCTCCGTCAGCCAGTAACTGGGGAGATGTCTCCTGGCTGTGGGCCTGGCTATGGGCAGTCTCAGATCTGGCCAGCTGAGACTAGCCTAGCAGTGGGAGGGGGAAGAAGGAGCCCTGGGGGTCTCGGGTGTACCCTCAGGTAGGGATGGGATCTCTCTGGCTCTGCTGTGGGATTTTTCTTTATCACTGTGCTTTTGCTTTTCTGTACAAGTTCACTGCTTGCTGTTTAAACTTTCCATCCCTTGTGCAATCCCTTTGTCTGAGTGTTTATTGTTGCCAGGGGTGGGGAAGGGGGCTGCCTCAACCCAGCACATCCTCTTCATAATTAACAAAGAGTCCTGCTACTAATAGTTAATGGAGCTAAGCATCAAACTAATATCGATTAATAATGTGGCTAATAATCTAAATAATGGCAATAATTCGTAACAGAGCTGATAGTACTGCTAACAATCCTACTAATAATGATAAATATTGTGGCTACAAATCTGAATAATAATAATACTAATGACTAATGGAGCTAAAAGTCCTCCTAATAATAACTCACAGAGCTAATAGGACTGGAAATGGTTCATACTAGAGCTATAATCAGGCTAATAATAATAAATAACATGGCTAACAATCGTAATTATGGAAATTATTAAGAATAGACCCAATAATACCAGTAACAGTAATTTTTAAAAGAGCTAAGAATCATATCATATTCATAAATAATATAGCTAATAATGGAAATAATAATTAATAGAGCTAGGAATCCTGCTAATAGTAAGCAATGGCACTAACAATCCTGACTATAATTAATAATAGAGCTAATAGTCCTGCTACTTATACTTAGATGAGCTAATAATCCTCTTAATAATTAATAAAAGACCTAATAGTCTTGCTACTAATAATTAATGGTGCTAATACTCCTGCTAATACTGATAAATAATATGGCTAATAGTCTTAATAATTGTAACAGCAATAACTAATAGAGCTAAGAGTCCTCCTAATAATAACGAACAGAGGGAATAGTACTGGTAATGATTAATGCTGGAGCTGTAATCAGGCTAATGATGATAAATAACATGGCTAAGAGTCTTACTACTACTAATAATAAAACTTAGTGCTAATAATCATGCTAATCATAAAGATCAGAGCTAATATTCCTGCTAATAACAATCAAGGCAGCTAATAATCCTGCTTATATTGATAAATACCATGGCTAATCACCTCAATAATGGTAATAATAATGGAGCTAATAGTCCTGCTAATAATAACTAATAGAGCTAACAATCCTGCTAATATTGATAAATAACACGACTAATAATCCAAATATGGCTAGCAATTAATAGTAGAGCTAAGAGTCCTGCTAACCATAGCTAATAGAGCTAAAAGCCCTGCTAATGGTTAATAGAGTTAAGAGTCCTGGGAATAAAAATTTATATAGCTAATAATCCTGTTAACAATTAATAACAGAGCTGATATACCTGCTAAGAAGAATTAATAGAGCCAATAATACTGCTAATAATAATTAATAGAGCTAATAACCCTGCTAATAAATATAAATAATGTGGTGGTGTTTATTATTATTATTATTATTATTATTATTGTACTGAGCTAAAAGTCCTCCTAATAATTACTAATAGAGCTAACAGTCCTACTATTGATTAATACTAGAGCTATAACCAGGCTAATAATGATAAATTAAATGGCTAATAATATTAATAATGCTTATAACTGATAATAGACCTAATAATACCACTAATGCTAACGTTTAAAAGAGCTAAGAATCCTGCTAACATTGATGAATAATATGGCTAAGCATCTTAATAATGGAAATAATTAATAATAAATAATAATACAGCTAATAATAATACTAATACTTAAAAGAGCTAACAATAATTATTACAACTCATAGTCCTGCTAATACTGATAAACCTCCCAAATCCTTCCCAAAACCTTCCACAGTCCCAAAGAAGAACTTGCCCAAAGCCTGACAAATTCCCCCCCCAAACCTCCTCAATCCTGCATCAACCCCTCACAACCTGACCCAAACCTCCCAACCTCTAACCAAATCCTC
Source organism: Melanerpes formicivorus (assembly GCF_026170545.1). Taxonomy (NCBI): domain Eukaryota; kingdom Metazoa; phylum Chordata; class Aves; order Piciformes; family Picidae; genus Melanerpes; species Melanerpes formicivorus. The sequence continues at coordinate 724,819 of NW_027142493.1, read as the reverse complement.
CCAAACTTAGGCACAACCTCCCAAATCCTGACAAATTCCACCCAAAACCTCCCAAGTCCTGCACCAACCCCCAAAACCTAACCCAAACCTCCCAAATCCTGCCCCTAACCTCCCAAAGTCCTAGAGAAGAACTTGGCCAAACTTGGGGGCTAAAAATCTTAACTATGGCAATAATTAATAAGAGAGCTAATTGTCCTGGTAATAATAATTAATGGAGCTAAAAATCCTGCTAATACCTATGGCTAATAATCTTAATGATGGCAGTCATTAAAAATTGATGAATAATATGGCTAAGCATCTTAATAATGGAAAGAATTCATAATAGAGCTGAGAAACCCAGGAGTATTGATTAATGGTGCTAATAATCCTGTTAATAATTAGTAACAGAGCTAATACTCCTCTTAATAACTAATAACACAGTGAATAGTAATACTAGTAGTAATACTTAAAAGTGCGAATAATAATTAATGCAACTAATAGTCCTGCTAATACTGATAAATAATGTGGCTAATAGTCTTAATAAGAATAATAAATAATAGAGCTAAAAGTCTTCCTAATAATAACCAATACAGCTAATAACTAATAGAGCTAACAGTCCTGTTAGGGACTAATTATAGAGCTATACTCCCAATAATGGTAATAATTGCTAATATAGCTGGTAGTCCTGCTGAAAATAATCGATAGAGCTAATAACCCTGCTAATAATTATAAATAATGTGGCACATAATCCTGTTAATAATGATAAACAACCTCCCCAGTCCTGAGCTCAACTTCGCCAAACCCTGGCCCAACCCACACCAAAACCTCCCAAAGCCTCCTGAGTCCTGCCCCAAACCTCCCAAATCCTCAGCTCAACCTCACCAAACCCTCACCCAATCCACACCAAAACCTCCCAAAACCTCCTCAAGCCTTTCCCAACCTCCCAGCCCCTCACCAAAAGCATCAAACACTTCCCAAAGCCTCAGCACAACTTGCCCAAGTCCTGGCCCAAGCCTGACCACAGCCTGCTCAAAACCTCCCAAATCCTCACCTCAGCCTGACCAAATCCTGACCCAACCCAGACTAAAAGCTCCCCAAACCTTCACAAACCCTTCCCAAAACCTCCGAAACTCCCAGGGAAGCACTTGGCCAAGTCATGGCCCAAGCCAGAACAACTCCTGACCAGATGCTTCCCAAAACTTCCCGAACTTCTAGGGAAGAACTTGGTCAAATCCTGAACAAATCCCCCCCCAAATCTCCCAAATCCTGCACCAACCCCCCAACAACCTGACCTAAACCTCCCAAGCTCTAACCAAGACCTCCCAAACCTGGCCACAACCTGACCAAATCCCAACTAATTCCCCCCAAAGCCTCCCAAATCCTGCCCTAATCCTCCCAAACTCCTAGGGAAGAACTTCCCAAGTCCTGGCCCAAGCCAGAACAACTCCTGAGCAGATCCTGCCCAAAACCTCCCAAAGTCCTAGGGAAAAACTTGGACACAGCCTAACAAATTCCCCCTAAAGCCTCCTAAATCCTGACCAAAACCTCCCAATATCCCAGGGAGGAAGATGGCCAAATCCTGAATAAATCCCCAAACCTTCTTATACCTGTCCCAACACCTCAAAACCTCCCAACCTCTAACCAAGACCTCCCAAACCTGCCCACAACCTGACCAACTCCTGACTAATTCCCCACAAAACCTCCCAAATCCTGCACCAACCCCCCAAAACCTGACCTAAACCTCCCAAATCCTCAACAAAACCTCCCAAATTCTGGCCACGATCTGACCAAATCCTGCTTCAATCCAGAGACCAAATCCTCACCAAATCCCCACAAGACCTCCCAAATCCCTGGGCACAACTTGGCTAAATCCTGGCTCAACCCACACCAAATCCTGACCAAATCCTGCCCCAAAACTCCCACCAAATTCCCACCAAAATTTCCTCAGTTCTGCACCAACCCCCCACAACCTGACCAAAACCTCCCAAATCCTACCCAAACACTCCTCAATCCTGTCCCAACCCCCAAAAACCTGACCCAAACCTCTCAACCACTACCCAAGACTTCCCAAACCTGGCCACAAGCTGACCAACTCCTGACAAATTCCCCCCAAAACCTCCCCAATCCTGCACCAATCCCCCACAGCCTGACCCAAACCTCCCAAATCCTTCCCTAAACCTCCCAAATTCCTAGGGAAGAAGTTGGCCAAGTCCTGGCCCAAGCCAGAACAACTCCTGAAAAAATCCTTCCCCAATCCTCCCAAAGTCCTACTCAATCCTTCCCCACCTCTCCAGAATCTGACGCAAACTCCCAGATCCTGAGCACAACCTTCCCAGTCCTGAGCTCAGCTTGAACAAACCCTGGCCCAACCCACACCAAAACCTCCCAAAGCCTCCTGAGTCCTGCCCCAAACCTCCCAAAGCCCTAGGGAAGAACTTGGCCAAGCCCTGGCCCAAGCCAGAACAACTCCTGACCAGATCCTGCCCAAAACCTCCAAAAATCCCACGGAAGAACTTGGACAAAGCCTGATGAATTCCCCCCAAAACTTCCTCAGTCCTTCACCAACCCTCCAGAACCTGACCTAAGCCTCCCAAATCCTTACCCAATCCTCCCAAATACCCAAGGAGGAACTTGGTCAAATCCAGGCCAAATTCCCCCCAAAACCTCCTAAATCCTGCACCAACCCCCCATAACCTGACCCAAACCGCCCAAATCCTTCCCTAAACCTCCCAAATTCTGGGCAGGATGTGACGAAATCCTGCTTCAATCCAGAGACCAAATCCTTCCCAAATCCCCACAAAACCTCCCAAATCCTGAACAAAACCTCCCAATGTCCTACAGAGGAACTTGGCCAAATCCTGACCAATTCCCCCCAAAAATTCCTCAGTCCTATCCCAGCCCCCCAACAACCTGACACAAACCTCCCAAGTTCTAACCAAGACCTCCCAAACCTAGGCACCACCTGACCAACTCCTGACAAATTCCCCCCCAAACCTCCCAAAATCCTGAACAAAACCTCCCAAATTTCTAGAGAAGAACTTGGCCAACTCCTGGCACGAGCCAGAACAACTCCTGACCAAATCCTACCCAACACCTCCCAGACTCCAAGAGAGGAAGTTGGCCAAAGCCAAACCAAATCCCCCAAGGCTTGCTGAATCCAGTCCCAACCTCCTCCAATCTGACCCAAACCTCCCAAATCCTGACCCAAACCTCCCAAATCCTGACCCAAACCTCCCAAATCCTTCTCCTAATCTACCAAAGTCCTAGGGATGAACTTGGCCAACTCCTGGCCCAAGCCAGAACAACTCCTGACCAAATCCTGCCCAAAACCTCCCAAAGTCAAACGGAGGAACTTGGCCAAATCCTTCCCAAATCCCCACAAAACCTCCCAAATCTTGCACCAACCCCCCACAATCTGACCCAAACCTCCCAAATCCTCAACAAAAACTCCCAAATTCTGGGCAGGATTTGGCAAACCCTGCTTCAATCCACAGACCAAAGCCTTCCCAAATCCCCACAAAACCTCCCAAATCCTGCCCAAAACCTCCCAAAGTCTTAGGGAGGAACTTGGCCAAAGCCTGACAAATTCCCCCCCACACCTACCAAATGCTGTACAGAACTTGGCCAAATCCTGGCCCAAACGAGACCAAAACTTCCCAAATCCTTACCCAATCCTCCCAAAGACCCAGGGAGGAAGTTGGCCAAATTCAGACCAAATTGCCCCCAACACTTCTTCCATCCATTCCCAAGCCCCCAACAACCTGACCCAAACCTCCCAAGCTCTAACCAAGACCTTCCAAACCTGGGCACAACCTGACCAAGTCCTGACAAATTCCACCCAAAACCTCCCAAATCCTGCACCAACCCCCCACAACCTGACCCAAACCTCCCAAATCCTGAACAAAACCTCCAAAGTCCCAAAGAGGAACTTGGCCAAATGCTGACAAATTCCCCCAAAACCTCCTGTGTTAGGTTAATGCCAATTCTGGGAACAAAAAACCCAAGCAGGGTGGAGGGCTTGAGGGGACTTTGCCCTCCCTGCAGGGCGTTGCCCCCCAGGAAGCTGAGTCTGTTCCACTCCCCCCTCCCTGCCCAGCTAGGCTAGAAAAAGCAGGACATCGTAGCTGTTGGCTCTCCTTTTGGCTCCTGCCTCTGCTGGATGAGAGCCACTGCAGCTGCCCTCCTGCTCCTCTGCCACGTGGTCACACCTGATCCTTCTCCCTGCTGCCTCCTCAGAGAAAGACTGGTTTTGTATTTGTCCCTTTGTTTGTCCCACTCCCATCCATCCTTCTCCCTTGCCCTTGAGAACCTTTCCTGTTATTGTTACATATATATATATATTGTTTAAAGACAACTCTTTACCTCTCTACTTCCAAGCTGACTCCAAATCATTGCCTGGTGGATTTATCCTTCCTTTTCTCCCCTCTCTGTTGGGAGGGAGGAGGGGGTGGTGCTGAGGGCTGGAGGCCCTCCAGGGGGTGGTGCTGAGGCTGGAGGACACCTGGGGGGTGGTGCTGAGGGTGGAGGTCCCCTGGGTGGGGGTGCTGAGGCTTGGAGGCCCTCCAGGAGATGGTGCTGAGGGCTGGAGGCCTTCTCCCTGATCTCCAGCAGCTGCTTTCTTCTTCCTTGCCCAGGTTGACCTCTCCCACTTGTCCCCAGAGGAGCGCTGGAGGTGAGTCTGGGCTGGAGGAAGTCACCCAGTGCTTGAAGCTCCCCCCTGGAGCTGCTCCTCCCAGGAGAGGACAAACCCCCAGCCCTGGGGGCTGCTGCCACAGGGGAGGCCTCAGCTGCCTTGGACTTGCTTTGACCTCCTCTGCTTGGAAATGTCCCAGGGAGGTTGGAGAAGAGGACCTCTGAGGGTCTCTTCCCACTTTGCCAAGTGGATTCTCCAGGCTGGAGGAGGCTTCACCTCCCTGGGGCTCTGGAGGACCAGGAGGAGGCTTCACCTCCCTGGGGCTCTGGACCAGCTGCTGGGTGGCATAGGTTGAACCATGCTCTTCACCTTGGAAGTCCTCACAGCTCAAAGCCACCACTGGTGGTGGTTGGGCCATGGCCTCTGGCAAGACCAAAGCCACCTGAGGACAGCCTCAGGTGGATCATCTTCTCTGCCTTTGTGGTGAGGTTATGAAATTTATGACTATGAATTTATGAATTATGAAAAATATTATTTTATTAATTACCAAACTATTAATAACCGATTAATCACCAACTTATATACATGTTCTAGTGCACGTTCGTGAAATAGATTCCACAACTGGCTTAGTGTTATGATTAGAACGTAATTGAACTATCTAGAAACCCTTTCTATATTTATATAAGGAAGGGTGCAGTTCTGCCGCTTGGCCACTAGATGGAGACTCGGCGGGACGCGGGCGGCTTCTGGCTACACACAGCAATATTATAATCTGTCTATGCGTCAGCGCTTACTCTGCTAGACGCGGATCCTTTGAACCGAGTGCTACTGGGTGGAAAGCACGTGGACGATATTCAATTCCCTTCAGACAACAGGGATCGGTCCTGGTCGGGGTCGGTCCGTGGGGTCGGCCCTCAGGAGTCGGCTCGCACGGCAGGGCGGGACGACGGTGGCCGGTAGGTGGGCTCGAACGAGGGAAGCAGGCGAAGCTACGGGGGTCGGCCCAACCACGGCGAGTCTCAGGGCTGATGCAAACAGCCTCGGGGAGAGAATGCGGCTGCGTTAGGCGGCGGATTCTCTTTACCGAGCTTAAAGGAGTAACAGGACTCTCAGAGTGGTCCCGGTTCGATGCTAGGCATACGTGGACTCGGTTATCAATCGAGTCCCTTCTCCCCGGTAACTGGGCAGATCTTACCCTCGGGGGTCAGTCCAGTCCTCCGGTGGCACGATGGGCTCTCCCGGTCGGCACGGCTGGCTGCAGCAACGTTGAGCTCCTCAGGCTCAGCAAAGGTCCTCCCTCTGTGCTTCTTCACTACGCAGACGCTTCCAGCATGCGTGCATGTATAACAGAAGCTAATAACAATAAGCTCAATGGCGAAGGCTGCAGCTCGAGAGTTGCTCTCTCGAGCTAGCACAGAGACAAAGTAAATGAGGGGGCAACGTGTTCACCAACTGGGGTGATACTTATAGATTCCTCGAGGCTGGGCTTGACCAATGGGCACTCTCATAAGCAACTGGCTTCAGCCTATAGAAAGCGTGAAGCGAGGCTTATGCCCATACTTGGTGTCAGCACGAGCGCTGCATGCGCTGGGTGCGTGCAAGCCTGGCTAATGCCTTGGCTTTTGTCTTCCTCCTGGAGGAGGGGGAACTTGCCCACATGCTGGGACAAGATTCAGTATCGGGGCATAATGTGCCTTCACCACAGCCTTCCTCTGGAGGGGTCTCCTCTGTGTTCTCCTTCCAGCTCTTTGCTTCCTTGGCCAAGCTCTGAGGCTGTCACCACCCAAACCTTCTTGGGTGTCCTGGTGCTCTTCCCAAGCTGTTGGAGGGTGGCAGGAGAAGATCCAGCAAGAGGTGTCTGGGGTCTCCCAAACCCTTTCCTTCTGTCCCTGCAGATGGTGACCCTCTTCCAGATGTGGGTGGTGCCCCTCTACTTCACCATCAAGCTCAACTTGACTTCGAGAATGACACACAAGAGACTCAGTAAGTTTCTTGTATTATGCTTCTATTCTGGCGCGCCTGACACAGGTAGAATCATTTCAAAAGACCTGTGTGTCTTCAGAGAGTTTTGGGCAAGCTTTTATACAAAGAGTTATCTGTCTATAATGACAGGGGTCCAGATGCTTCCTATCTATACAAAGCTTATCTATCCAGATGCTTCCTATCTATACAAAGCTTATCTATCTAAAAGAGCAGAAGTATACATATCATGTAGGTGTCCTTTATCTTATACAAAAGATCATCTTGTCCAAGACTAACAGAAGTAAATCACTGAAAAATCCTGCTATTCCTTATCTATCCAAAGGCTGTCTGCCAACCCCTCTCCCCCTCCCTGCATTCCAGCATTTCAGCTAACAAGCAGAAAATTCTTATCAACTCTGTTATTCTGTTAATGAGACTTTTCTGTTCATCAAACTGGTGGAGGTTCCTGGTCATCTGGGTCCTCTTCTCAGCTGTCACAGCTTTTGTCACCTTCAGGGCAACCAGGAAACCTCTGGTACAGACAACCCCCAGGTGGGAACAGGGCTCCTGAGCCTCTGGAGGAGGGCAGCTCCTCACCCTCAAGGTTAACCCGGCTGGAGGACCTCTCTCCCCCACCTCCTCTGCCTTGAACTGTGGGGGTGTTGGACCACCTGCTGGTGGCCAGCCTGAGACCTGAGGGACCTGGAGAGCTACCCTTGGGGGGCTGGTGGCATCACCAAGGGCATTCCTGGCATGGAATCCAGGTGCTTGGGGCATCTGGAGATGCCAAGGTTTGGGGCTGGGAAGTGAAGGCCATGAGCAGCCCCTGGCAGCTGCAGGCCTGGGGCTTGAATGAGGAGCTTGAAGCTCTGATGGCCCTGGGAAGTGACCTGGCATGAGGGCACTGAGGCCAAGGGCTGAGACCTGCCCCTGGGGCACAGCAAGCCCAGGAAGGCTCCAGGCTGGGGGCAGAGGGGCTGGGAAGTGCCTGGGGGGAAAGGCCCTGGGGGGGTTGGTGGCAGAGGCTGGAGAGGAGCCAGGGGGTGCCCAGGTGGGCAAGGAGGGCAGCAGCAGCCTGGGCTGGAGCAGCAATGGGGTGGGCAGCAGGAGCAGGGCAGGGATTGTGCCCCTGGGCTGGGCACTGGGGAGCCCACAGCTGCAAGCCTGGGGGCAGGGTTGGAACCTCCCTGTCAGGAGGACCTTGAGGGCTGGAGCAGGACCAGAGAAGGGCAAGGAAGCTGGGGAGGGGTCTGGGGAAGGAGGAGAAGGCTGTGGAGAAGTTGTGAGGAGCAGCTGAGGGCCCTGGGGGGGTTGAGGCTGCAGCAGAGGAGGCTGAGGGGAGACCTTGTGGCTCTCTGCAGCTCCCTGAGAGCAGCTTGCAGCCAGCTGGGGCTCAAGGGCTGCTCCTGAGGGCTGGGCCAAGAGGAGATGGCCTCAGGTTGTGGCAGGGCAGGTTGAGCTTGGCCCTGAGGAGCAATTTGTGCCCCTTGAGGGGTGCCCAGGCCTGTGGCAGCTGCCCAGGGCAGTGGTGGAGTCCCCATGGCTGGAGGGGTTGGGAAGCTGTGGTGCTGAGGGCCCTGGGGTGGTGGTGCTGGGACAGTGCTGGGGCCATGCTTGGCCTCCATCACCTTCAAGGTGTTCTCCAACCCAGACCATTCCATGACTGTATGAAGCCTGTGACCTTCAGCTTGTCCTCCCCTCACCTCCATCCTCTACCTCAGTTGTCCCTCCTGGCTCCTTCCAGGACCTTCTGGAGCTGGTCTCCTTCAGGAGAAGCAGAAGCAGTTCTACTCTAGGGGGTGGGTGGTGAAATGGATTGTCTTCATGCTGGCTCCTGACCTCCTTGGGTTCCTTCTCCTCCTCAGGTTGGTCTACAAATGGTTCCTCCTGATCTACAAGATCAGCTATGCCACAGGCATCGTGGGCTACATGGCTGTGATGTTCACCCTCTTTGGCCTCAACTTGTTGTTCAGGTGAGGACATCTCAGGTGGCTTCCAGCTCCTGGGAGGGGCTGGGAGGCGAAGGACCTCAAGCAGGAGAAGATAGTGGCCATGGCTTCATGGCAATAGCCCTTGGCTTGGACAGCTGCTGGAGGAGGTCATTCTGGGCATGGCCTTTCCTCCCTGGGAGGGCCAGGGGGGAGGTATTAGGTCCTCAAGGGATGGTCTTCTGGCTGGAGCTGCTGCTCCTCCAGGCTTGATCTTCTCCTGGGTGGACCTGATGCTCCTCAAGGCCTGATCTTCTCCTGGCTGGAGCTGCTGCTCCTCCAGGCTTGATCTTCTCCTGGGTGGACCTGCTGCTCCTCAAGGCCTGCTCTTCTCCTGGCCAGAGCTGCTGCTCCTCAAGGCTTGATCTTCTCCTGGCTGGACCTGCTGCTCCTCAAGGCCTGCTCTTCTCCTGGCCAGAGCTCCTGCTCCTCAAGGCTTGACCATCTCCTGGCTGGAGATGTTAGGGCCTCAAGGCTTGACCATCTCCTGGCTGGAGATGTTGGGGCCTCAAGGCTTGGGGCTTTAAGGGTTGACATTCTCCTGGCTGGAGATGTTAGGGCCTCAAGGGTTGACCTTCTCCTGGCTGGAGATGTTGGGGCCTCAAGGGAATTCTCCTCTGTCCCTTGGGACTCAGCTTTGGTCACGCCACAGCCACTGCAGAGGAGGGCAGGGAAGCTGGGGAAGGGCCTGGAGAACAAATCTTATGGGGATCGACTGAGGGAGCTGTGGATGGTTAGTTTGGAGAAGAGGAGGCAGAGGGGGAACCTCACTGCTCTTCACAGCTCCCTGAAAGGACATTGTGGAGAGGCTGGGGGTGGTCTCTTCTCACAGGTAATGAAGTGATAGTAGGAAGAGGGAATGCATAGAATAGACTAGAATGGATTAGACTAGGCTAGACTAGACTAGAACTAACCAGGTTGGGAAATGACCTTTGAGATCATGAAGTCACCGTGTCCAGAGAAGGGCAAGAAAGCTGGTGAGGGGTTTGGAGCACCAGCTCTATGAGGAGAATCTGAGGGAGCTGGGGTTGATTAGCCTGGAGAAGAGGAGGCTCAGAGGAATCCCTTATTGCTGTCTAGAACTGTCCGAAGGGAGGCTGTAACCAGGTGGGCATTGGTGTCTTCTCCCAGGTAACCAGCACCAGGATAGCAGCACAAGAAGCAATCCCTGTCCTTCAGCATGGCCTTCCCCCTACAAGGTGGAGCTCAGCACCACCAAATCTGATGGCAGCCAGTCCTTCCCCTTCGAGTTCCCCAATGCGATGCCAGGCTCTGCTTTGAGCAAGCCTTTGAGGATGCCAAGAAGAAGCTGGGTAAGAGCAGGGACCGGGGGAGTGGATGTGGCAGTGGGCTCAGCATCACAAGCCAGGATAGGCAGGCCTCCATCCATCTCACTTCCTCATCCTCCAAAGTTGTTTTATTTTCCCATCTTCCAGCAAAATCTGCCTGGACCCAGAGTTCCTCAATGTCATCTCCACCATGAAGATGAGGAGCGGGATGCAGGCACTTGGTGCTGGTGCTTGGGTTCAAGCATCCTACAGGACCTGCAAGTCCCTTCCTGGAGGTGGTCAAGGCCAGGTTGGTTGAGGCCTTGAGCCACCTTAGAACGTCAATAGAGGAGAGATGTGGAGGTGGTGGAGCTGGTGCAGAGGAGGGCAGGGATGCTGGGGAAGGGCCTGGTGAACTAATGTGATGGAGATGGTCTGAGGGAGCTGTGGATGGTTAGTTTGGAGAAGAGGAGGCAGAGGGGGAACCTCACTGCTCTTCACAGCTCCCTGAAAGGACATTGTGGAGAGGTTGGGGGTGGTTTCTTACAGGTAATGAAGTGATAGAACCAAGAGGGAATGAATAGAATAGAATAGAATAGAATAGAGCAGGTTGGAAAAGACCTTTGAGATCTTGAAGTCATCTTGTCCAGAGAAGGGGACAAAAGCTGGTGAGGGGTTTGGAGCACCAGCCCTATGAGGAGAATCTGAGGGAGCTGGGGTTGATTAGCCTGGAGAAGAGGAGGCTCAGAGGAATCCCTTATTTCTGTCTTGAACTGCCCGAAGGGAGGTTGTAACCAGGTGGGCATTGGTGTCTTGTCCCAGGTAACCAGCACCAGGATAGCAGCGCAAGAAGCAATCCCTGTCCTTCAGCATGGCCTTCCCCCTACAAGGTGCAGCTCAGCACCACCAAAGCTGATGGCACCCACTCCTTCCCCTTCGAGTTCCCCAAGCCCAATGCCCTGCTCAGCTCAGAGCAAGCCTTTGAGGATGCCAAGAAGAAGCTGGGTAAGAGCAGGGACCGGGGGAGTGGATGTGGCAGTGGGCTCAGCATCACAAGCCAGGCTAGGCAGGCCTCCATCCATCTCACTTCCTCATTCTCCAATGTGTTTTTTTTTTTCCCAGATTCCAGCAAAAACTGCCTGGACCCAGAGTTCCTCAAGGCCATCCCCAGCATGAAGATGAGGAGCGGGATGCAGGCACTTGGTGCTGGTGTTGGGTTCAAGCATCCTACAGGACCTGTAAGTCCCTCCCTGGAGGTGGTCAAGGCCAGGTTGGCTGAGGCCTTGAGCCACCTTGACACCTCAATAGAGGAGAAATGTGGAGGTGCAGGAGCCAGTGCAGAGGAGGGTAAGGAGGCTGGGGAAGGGCCTGGAGAATAAATCTGATGAAGAGCAACTGAAGGAGCTGGGGGTGGTTAGTTTGGAGAAGAGGAGGCTGAGGGGAGACCTCTTTGCTCTCTGAGGGTCTTTTCCAAGCCAGATGGTTCTGTGATTCTGTCCCCCATTCCTTCCTCCTTCCTCCTCCTGCACAGATGAAGAGCTCCCCAGCTGCACGGAGGCCTCTGTGGAGACCACGAGCTCAGAGGAAGAGCCAGAAGCTGGCTTCATGCCCATCACTGGCCGCTCTGGGCAGAGCCGGCGCGGCGAGAGCCCTGCGGAGGGGCGAGCCCTGCGCCGCTCGAGCCGCGGCTCCTTCACCTGGGGCAGCCTGGAGGACCTCCTCAGCCTGGACCCTGAAGGCCATGAGAGCTCCATGTGGTTGGGCTGTGAGGATGGCTGGTGTGTATCCTGTGAGGACAGGCTGAGAGAGTTGGGGCTGTTGGGGCTGAGTCTGGGGAAGAGAAGGCTCCGAGGAGACCTTCTTGTGGCCTTCCGGTATCTGAAGGGGGCTCCAAGACACCTGGGGAGGGACTTTTTAGGGTGTCAGGGAGTGATAGGACTGGGAGGCTGGATCCAAGCTAGAGGAGGGGAGATTTAGATTAGACATTAGGAAGAAGTTCTTCCCCATGAGGGTGGTGAGAGAGTGGAACACGTTGCCCAGGGAGGTGGTGGAAGCCTCATGCCTGGAGGTTTTTAAGGCCAGGCTGGATGTGGCTGTGAGCAGCCTGCTCTGGTGTGAGGTGTCCCTGCCCAAGGCAGGGGGGATGGAACTGGCTGATCCTTGAGGTCCCTTCCAACCCTGACAATTCTGTGATTCTGTGAATGGGAGAGAGGCTGTGGGGAGACCTAAGAGTGACCTTACAGTATCTGAAGGCGGCTACAAGAAGGGTGGAGCGAGACTGCAAAGGCCTGCAGTGACAGGAGAAGAGGCAATGGCTTCAAACTGGAGCAGAGCAGATTTAGATTGGATGTTAGGAACAAGTTCTGCGCCATGAGGGTGGTGGAACACTGGAACAGGTTGCCCTGGGAGATGGTTGAGGTCCCATCCCTGGAGATATTCAAGGTGAGGCTGGACAGAGCCCTGGGCGACCTGAGCTACTTGAGGATGTCCCTGCTAACTGCAGAGGGGGTTGAACTGCATGACCTTTGGAGGTCCCTTCCATCCCAGACCATGGATGGGGTATGGGCCCCTCCCCACCCCCATCCCAGGTGAGCCTCCAGCTTTGCTCTTCTCCTGCAGCATCCACGTGTAGCAGTCCTCGGACAACATCCGTAACGGGGAGAGCAGCGTGAAGATGCAACACGCTGCTGCTGTCATGTGCATCTTGTAAGTGATGAGCAAGAAGCTCTTTTGGCTCTAGGATGTGCCTAGCAGGGTGCTTCGGGGTGGGGGGTGGGGGGGCAAGCAGGACTTTCACCCTGTTGATAGGGCAAGGGGCAAGGGATGTAAACTACAGCACAGGAGGCTGCACCTCAGGCCGAGGAGGAACTTCTTGATTGTGAGGGTGACAGAGCCCTGGAGCAGGCTGCCCAGAGAGGTTGTGGAGTCTCCTTCTCTGGAGACTTCCAAGCCCCATCTGGATGTGTTCCTGTGCAACCTGTGCTGGATTCTATGGTGCTGCTCTGGCAGGGGGGCTGGACTCGCTGATCTCCAGAGGCCCCTCCCAACCCCTAGCATCCTGTGGTCCTGTGATCCTGGGACTCTTCATCTGGTTGCCAACGAGTTCTTCTCCCTGCAGGTACCTGGATAACCAAGTTATTGTCTCCTTGGCCAATGGGGAGCCTGTTGTGTACCAATGGGAGGCAGGTGAGGCTGGTCTGGAGACATCCAAAGGTACTGGTGGGGTTAAAGGCAGCCCCAAAGGGATAGTTGTTGGGTGGGTGGCATGGGCAGCCCCTTGTTGAGGGATGCCTGAGGTGCTGGTGGCTTCCCTGCTTGCATAGTATCATAGAATCATACAATCCTATTGGGTTGGAAGAGACCTTAAAGGTCATCTAGATCCAAGCCCCTGCCATGGGCAGGGACACCTCCCACCAGCCCAGGTTGCTCGAGGCCTCATCCAACCTGGCCTTGAACACCTCCAGGGCTGGGGCAGGGAAGGGGCAGCAGGTTGAGGGAGGTGATGCTCCCCCTCTAGTCCAGTCTGGTGAGACCACACCTGGAGCACTGTGTCCAGTTCCAGAGCCTCTATTCCAGGAAGGATCTGGAGGTGCTGGAGGGTGTCCAGAGAAGATCCACGAGGAGGAGCAGAGGGCTGGAGCTCCTCTTCTAAGAAGACAGCCTGAGGGAGTTGGGGCTGTGCAGTCTGGAGAAGAGAAGGCTCTGAGGAGGCCTTCTTGTGGCCTTCCAGTATCTGAAGGAAAGCTGGGGAGGGACTTTTGAGGGTGTCAGGAAGTGGTAGGACAGGAGGGGATGAAGCAAAACTAGAAGTGGGTAGATTCAGATTGGATGTTAGGAAGAAGTTCTTCCCCAGGAGGGTGGTGAGAGCCTGGCACAGGTTGCCCAGGGAGGTGGCAGAAGCCTCATGCCTGGAGGTTTCTAAGGCCAGGCTGGAGGTGGCTGTGAGCAGCCTGCTCTAGTGTGAGGTGTCCCTGGCCATGGCAGGGGGGATGGAACTGGCTGATCCTTGAGGTCCCTTCCAACCCTGACAATTCTATGATTCTATGACATCCCTTGAAGGGTTCTGGAGACCCAAAACTGGAGTCAGGTGGAGGTGTGCCTCCTCCTTCTGGTCCCTGCCTACCAGCTTGCATCCCCTGGTGTCTTCAGCTCATGTCCCCTTTTGCTGAGGACCTGGAGGTGGACATCTCCGCCCCCCACAACATGGGATGGTCCTAATGGCTTGGTGAAGATGGAGATTTCTTTGGCAGACTTTTGACTACCAAGCCCACTCCCACCACCCTCACAGGCTGCTTCTGGGACCCCCAAAACTCCAAATGCCTGTCCCTGGGCTCCCCAGGGATCCTCATCACCGAGATGGTGGCAGTGGCCGGGAAGCTGTGGTGCGGCTGCCACAGCCAAGTCATCGTCCTCAGCACACCACCTTGGCACAAGAGGTACAGTGGGCAGCAGTGGGAGGTCTGGAGGGGTGGTGGTGACCATTAGTCTGTAGAAGAGAAGACTGAGAGGGGATTTGATAAATGGTTTTCAATACCTGAGGGCTGGGGGTCAAGAGGGAGGGGACAGGCTCTGCTCAGCTGCACCCTGGGATAGAGAGGGGCAATGGGTGTAAACTGCAGCACAGGAGGTTCCACCTCAACATGAGGCAGAACCTCCTTAACTGTGAGGGTCACACAGCCCTGGCACAGGCTGCCCAGAGAGGCTGTGGAGTCTCCTTCTCTGGAGTCTTCCAAGCCCCATCTGGATGTGTTCCTGTGTGACCTGTGCTGGATTCTATGGTGCTGCTCTGGCAGCGGGGCTGGACTCGACGATCTCCAGAGGTCCCTTCCAACCCCTGGCCTCCTGGGAGCCTGTGATCCTGTGTTTGTTGGCATTGTGGTGGGTTGAAAGTTCCCCCCCCACCCCCAACACTAAATTTGCCAGAGCAGCTCAGTTGGAAGCAAATGAAAAAGCTGATCTTTATTTTCCCGTTTTCCACCCAGCAGTGATTTGTTGACGTTTGACTGCTTTCTGTTCAAGATCTGTGGGGAAATTTTAAAGGCACAGCCTGAAACCCCCCCAGCAGCCTCACTGGCATGGCTGTGCCTCTTGTCACCCCCAGCACACGCTCCAGGTGGGCCAGGACAGCGGGCGCGGCGTCACCTGCATGGTGAGCGCGGGCAGCGGCGTCTGGGTGGCACTGCAGAGCAGTGCCCAGGTCCGGCTCTACCACGCCACCAGCTACGAGCAGTTGGCCGAAGCTGACATCACCCCTCCCGTGCACAAAATGCTGGCTGGTGAGTCCCCAGCTGGAGGCACAGCTCCTGTGGGTGCCCACTGCGGTCGTACCCATCAGGGTCTCCTGTGGATGCCCGTCGCGGTTGCCAGCGGGTTTTGGATGTGGTGCTTGGGGGCTGTGGTTTGAGGGGGTGAACTTTGTAGGAGTAGGGTTCTGGGTTGGACTTGGTTGATGCTCAGGGCCTCACTTCTGCTCCACCACTGTCCAGCGGCCGTGGCCATGATGCCATATTGCACCCCAGGCACTCCCAGACGTCTCTGGGCTTAGCTGTTGCCTCGCAAGGTTTTTCCTCTCTGGGTGCCTGCGCTCGGCTGGTGCCGAGTTGCCCGGCAGCGGCCTTTGGGGGAAGGAAAGTCCTCTTTTGCTTGCCTGTGTCTCATCAGCCATTTGCTCTAAGAGCTGTCAGGCTTTTGAATGAGCTCCAGGCTTTTGAATGGTTTACTGTAGAGGAGTGGGCCACAGAGTTCCACCTCCAGCCTGCCCCGCTTTGGATGTCTGACCTGGCTGCCAAGTTGCAGAGACATGCAGAGCAGTTGCCTCAGATTGGAGGGAAGTTGAGTGAGGGCATCACTGACTGGCATGCAGTCAGCACGGCCCTGCTTCAACTCCCCCAGAATGCAAGCCTAAATGTGAGCAGGCAGGAAAGTCAGGGGAGCCAACTGCACAAAGCCCTCCTGGAAAAGACAGAGGCTTTGGGGAAGGCAAAAAGAGCACTGAAGAGGACCAAGGAGGCAAAGGAGCTGGAAGCTCAGCAAAAGAAGCAAGAGGAAGAGGAAGCTGATGGCATGAAGAAGGCAGCAGTGCTGCAGCAACAAGTGGCTTTGTGCCTGTGTGAGCAGCAGCTGTTGTTGATGCTCCTGCCTTTTTCACAGGAGCCACAAGAGGCTGGCATGGCACTGGCAGCGGCGTCTGGAGGAGAACCCTACTCTCACACCCTGCCTGGGGCTTGCTGGGGAGCGAGGGGAAATTCCTTGGAGCATCTTCCAGTGTGATTCCTCAGTCTTCAGGTGGGTTCAGAAGTCTGGTTGGCTTTTGCCTGTGTTAGTGAGAGAGTGGGAGTCTTTGCCGTGTCATTTGTGGCCAGGTGGAGTGGGAGCAAAGAAGCTGCCTGCTTCTCCTGATGAGGCCAAGGCAGTTCCTGTGAGGTAGAAAAGGTGTAGGGTCTAAGGGTCAGCAGATGCCATTTGGGGGTGTGCCTGGGTTGGTTTGTTTGGAGCCTCTGGACTTTCTTTCCTGGGCTTTAGCAAGCCAGTGGACAGTCATGGAAAATGGTCTTTCTTCCTCTCTGTGTGTCCCTTTCACCCTTTGTTTCCTCTGGAGGGCTTTCATGTCTCCACAGCTTGACAGTGTCCTGTCATGGCCGATGGCTGTGCATGGACATCTCCTGGGCTGGGTCTGCTGCCGTAGAACTAACTCTGGATTTTGCTTTGTCCCTCCCAGCCACTCGTGACAACACAACCAGATGTGCGTGGGCTTCTGCCTGGACATCTCCTGCTCTTTCACCACTGGGAACTGATGTCTATTTTTTATTTGTTGGCACTGATGTCATTTTGATTTGAGCTGACCACAGGTTGTCAGCCACAATAAACTATTTTACCCTGAGAGGAGGTGGCTGTGTGTTTCCATCGACATGCCAGGAGCCTAAACCAGTCCTGCTGCTGGAGACACCTGGGTATCCCCGGCAGGAAATCCAGCTCCTCTTCCCCTGCTCTCAGAATGAGGCTCAAGCTCTCCTTCTTCTGGCGTGGTTTGGTGCTGTTGTTCTGGTGGTGTGGTTTGGTTTTTTGGCTTTAGTGGTGTGGTTCTGGTGGTGTGGTTTGGCATTGTGGCTTGTGGAGAGGGTCCGGTGGAGTGGTTTGGTGGTGAGTTTTTTGTGTTGTGGTTCTTGTGGTGAGATTCTGGTGGTGTGGTTCTAGCCTAATGGTGTAGGTCTGGTGGTGTGGGAGTGGGAGGAGTGGCAGTGGTGGCTGTGGTGGTGGCAGAGCCCGCAGCAAGCTGCCCGTGTGCTGCTGCCGATCACCACGCAGAGGGTCCTGAGGTTCCTGCGGCACAGGACGGCCCGGGTGAGCCCCATGCCCTGTGGGAGCGGCAGAGATGAGCTGCAGCCTGAGGGCCAGGAGCGTGCCAGCAGCAGCCAGCAGAAGCAGCGGGCCTGGGGCAGAGGCTCACACTGTCTTCGCTGCAGGGGGAAGACAGGACATCTCACACAGCAGATTTGCCCCCAGCAGGGCTGTATTCCCTAAGAAAAGGTAGAAAAGGGGTCAAAAAAAGGCCATGAATTCCCAAGCCTAGTGGTTCAGCCACCTCTGCCAGGCACAGCCCTTGGACGTTCAACCACCTTTAGGCCCATGAGACGTCGTACATCAGGTGACATCCAGGAGGTCACCTCCACAATGTTCAGGCCTTTGAAGCCACCAGCAGTCTCCAAAGCCTTGATAAAAAAACACCCAAACCAACCAGATTTGGCATCAAGGAACACATCCGAGCTAGTGGCAATGGTCGAGGCTCTGCTTTCCTCTTCTGCAGCTGAGGAAACCCAGCTTGCACAAACCCGGTCACAGCAGTTCACCATTTCCTCTCCTAACCCCCAGCAAATGCTCCCTGGCCTCCCTTCCCCTTGACCTCCCTCCACCAGTGACACAACCTCCTTTAAAGCCAAGCCTGTCCTGGGCTACAGCCCTGGATTCTGCCCTTCTGCTCTGCTCTGCTCCGCTCTGCTGAGACCCCAGCTGCAGTGCTGGCTCCTGCTCTGGGGGTCTCGGCACAGGAGCTGCTGGAGCAGGGCTGGAGTAGGCCATGAAGGTGATCAGAGGCTGTTCAGTGGCAGCATTAGCCTCAGAAATCTCTTTGCCTTCCTGCAGCGCTTCCTACGTGCCCATACAGGGCAGTGGCTGCCCTGCAGCTCCAAAGGGAGACCTCCAGCTCCTTCCTTAGCAGCACCAGTGCCAAGAGCTGCAAAGTGCTCTCCATCAGGCCTGGATCTCCTCGGCTGTGACACCCCTGAGCTGGGATGAGTCAGTAACTGCTGCCACTTGTACAGGGACCTGTGGAGGCTGCTCCAGAGGAGAAGACAGGAATGAGTTGAGGACTACTGTGTGGACAGGCTGAGAGAGTTGGGTTGTTCAGGCTGGTGAAAGCTATGGGAAAAGGCTCCTGAGGAGCCCCCCCCCCCCAAAATGGCAGAACACCGACGGTGCAGGGCGTGCCGGAAGGGATGCCGAGGTGTGGGGGGATGCTCTGAGAGGCATCGGCAGGGCTCCAGGGACAGCGCAAAGGGCCGAGGAAGGAGCTGGGTTGAGCCACTGGCCTCTGCTGCTGGTCTCAGCCAGGGTCCTGCTGATGTCACAGCTGGGTTCCTGAATTGTGGCACCTTGGCAACCGTCTGTGTACTCGGTACCTGGCGGTGCTGAGTGTGCTAGGCGAGTGCGTTGGTGGTGTGCTTTGGTGGTTTGGTTCTTCTGGTGTGGTTCTGGGACTGTGGTTTTGGTTGTTTGGGTTCGGAGGAGTGGTTTTGGGTCTTTGGGTTTGGTGGAGTGGTTCTGGTCTTTGGTTTTGGTGGAGTGGTTTAGGTGGTGTGGGTCTGGTGGAGTGGTTTAGGTGGTGTGGGTCTGGTGGAGTGGTTTTGGTGGTGTGGGTTTGGTGGCTTTGGTGCTGTAGGTGTGGTGGTGAGTTGGTGGTGGTGTGTTTTTGGTGGAGTGGTTCAGGTGTTTGGGTTTGGTGGAGTGGTTGTGGAGGTGTGGTTTGGTGGAGTGGTTGTGGTTTGGTGGTGGTGGTGAGGTTTGTTCTGCGTGGGTCTGGTGGTGTGGGAGTGGGAGGAGTGGCAGTGGTGGCTGTGGTGGTGGCAGAGCCCGCAGCAAGCTGCCCGTGTGCTGCTGCCGATCACCATGAAGAGGGTCCTGAGGTTCCTGCGGCGCAGGACGGCCCGGGTGAGCCCCATGCCCTGTGGGAGCGGCAGAGATGAGCTGCAGCCTGAGGGCCAGGAGCATGCCAGCAGCAGCCAGCACAAGCAGCGCAGGTAGTGGGGCTGGGGCAGAGGCAGGCAGGCGCTGGGTGGCAGCCTCCGGGGCTCTCGTCCTGCCCCGCGGCTTGTGGCTCCTCCTCCTCTGCAGGAGCTCCCTCTGGGCCGGGCGGGTGAGAAGGGTCTGTGAGCAGGGCCGTGGTCGGGCCTCCACGGCGCTGTGTTTTCTCTCTTGACAGCTGCAGAGCACGGGCTGTGGAGCCCCGGGAGCAGGGGAAGAGGGCAGAGGTTGCTCCGAGCTGGGCTCTGTGTGCAGCGGGAGCTGCTGGAGAGACGAAGGCTGCCCCTGCTGTGAGCGCAGCAGGCAGCGCTGTGCAGCCGCAAGGAGGCCGTGGGGACGAGGCTGTCAGATGCCCTCTCGGTAGGTTGCTGTGGAGCTGGGAGACCGGGAAGGGTGGTGTGGGGGTGCTGATGATGCTGGGCAAAGATGCTCTGCTAGGCACGGTCCAAGGAGAGCAGGATTCTGTAGACACTGCTTCCTTTGGGGCTGGTTCCTGAGCACCTGGCGACATCTCCCTGGCACGTGGGACAGGTCTGTGTGCTGCAGGAAACCACATTCCCAAGCTGGAAACCAGCTGCGTGTTGGTAGGGGGCTGGCTGGGATCTCAAGGCTTTGCGGTGTGTGTGTCTGCTAAGGGTGCCTCTGGAAGCCAGGTGATTGGGAAGGCACTGGAGGCATCATGGGGCTGTCCAAGCTCACTCTGATTCCCAAACTACATGGTTTTCCTGTAGAGGAGTGCGCCACAGAGCTCCACCCGCACCATGCCCAGCTGTGGATGTCTGAGCAGGCTGCCAAGTTGCAGAGACATGTAGAGCAGTTGTCTCAGATTGAAGAGAAGTTGAGTGAGGGCATCGTGGACAGGAATGCAGTCAGCAAGGGCCTGCTTCAACTCCATGAGGAGAATGTAAACATAAATGTGAGCAGGCTGGAAGGTGAGGTGAGCCAGCTGCATAAAGCACTCCAGGAAAAGACAGAGGCTTTGGGGAAGGCAAAAAGAGCGCTGAAGAGGATGGCGAAGGAGCTGGAAGCTCAGCAAAAGAAGCAAGAGGAAGAGCAAGCTGATAGGATGAAGAAGGCAGCAGTGCTGCAGCACCAAGTGGCTCAGCTGAAAGAGGAGAACCTCTCCCTCCGCCAGCAGCTGAGCAACTTGCAGCAGGGTGGCCAAGAAGGCCAGGTGAGCGATGCCTTTGCGTGTGAGGCCGAGAGAGTAGATGAAGAGGAGAGGGGAGCACTGCCCAGATTTGTTGTGGGGGTGGTGGTGCTGCAGAAGGTTTGGGCCAGCCTTGAGACACACTGCTGCCTCTGTACGTGTGTGTCTGTGTATCTACTGTCAGCGCCCTGGGCTCATGCAGAGCATTTGACGCTGTCCCACACAACATCCTTGTCTGTAGAGTGAAGAGACCTGGCTTTCTAGGGGTGGCCCAGTGGGTGGGGAAGGAATTGTCTAGACAGACTGCAGAGCTGCGGTCAGTGGTTGGTGTCTGGGAGGCGCTGGTTATGCGCACTTGCAGCGCAGAGAGCCAGTGGCATCCTGGAGTGCACCAGAAGCAGTGTGGGCAGCAGCAGCGGGTGAAGGGGAAGGATTCTGCCAGCACAAATCAGACATGGAGCTGCTCAAGCAGCTCCAGGGGAGGACCACAAAGATGATTGGGGCTGCAGCTGTACCCCTGGGAGGACAGGCTGAGACAGTTCTTGATGTGCCTGGATAGAGACACCTTCATTAATAAGCAATGACATTTCTTGTTTCCCTAGAGAAGAGGGGGACAGCTGCCAGGACACCCTGAGCCTGCCCTCAGTCGCCTGCAGCTAACAGAAACCTCCAGTGCTTCTGCCTGTGCCTGCAGTGACCTGAAAGAAGAGCTGAAGGAAGATAGGGACAAGGTATGCAAAGTCTCTGAGGGGCAAAGCAGTAGCCTGGGGGCAGCATCTGGGTGGGCAGGAGTGAGGCAGCTATGCTCTTTGGAGCCTCACTTCTGCTCCACCACTGTCCAGCGGCCGTGGCCATGATGCCATATTGCACCCCAGGCACTCCCAGGCGTCTCTGGGCTTGGCTGTTGCCTCACAAGGTTTTTCCTCTCCGGGTGCCTGCGCTCGGCTGGTGCCGAGTTGCCTGGCAGCAGCCTTTGGGGGAAGGAAAGTCCTCTTTTGCTTGCCTGTGTCTCATCAGCCATTTGCTCTAAGAGCTGTCAGGCTTCTGAATGGCCAAGAAGGACAGGTGAGTGACAGTAGGCATCAGACCCCTGTGCCTAAGGCAGGCTGCTTTTTCCCCACTTCAGATAGGCAAATTGACCATGGAGCTGCAGCTGGAGTCCCAGGCATGCCAGCAGCTCGCAGCCAGGAATCAGGAGCTGCAGCTGGAGTCCCAGGCATGCCAGCAGCTCGCAGCCAGGAATCGGGAGCTGCAGTTGGAGTCCCAGGCATGCCAGCAGCTCGCAGCCAGGAATCAGGAGCTGCAAGGGCTGCTTGTGACTCTTGAAAGGAAGCAGTGTGAGCAGAAGGCACAGGCACGGAGAAGAGAGATGA
This sequence comes from Melanerpes formicivorus, assembly GCF_026170545.1. NCBI lineage: Eukaryota > Metazoa > Chordata > Aves > Piciformes > Picidae > Melanerpes > Melanerpes formicivorus. The sequence continues at coordinate 703,169 of NW_027142493.1, read as the reverse complement.
AGCTTCTGAAGAAGATTGAGCAGGTGAGTTATGTTCCCGTGGGATGTGTGTGGCTGTGGCCCCGTCTGTGAGGTGTCTTCTCTTGGGCATCTGCTTTCTTGGGCAGCCTGGTGGCTTTGGTGCCATGGGGGGAAGCTGTAAAAGGCTACCTCTTCTCTTTTAGTTGGAGGCATCTGCAGGCAATGCCCTGAAACTGCTTGAAGCCTCCAGCTCCTTAAAGATTATAAAGCTGGAGCAGAAGAGTCAAGCTCTGGAGCAGGAGCTGGAGAGGGCCCGGAGAAGGCAGAAGGAGACCGAGCGGCAACTGGCCTTTGAGAAGACAGCTAAAGAGTCCTTTATGGAGTTTTATCAGATGAGCGGGAAAACCATCAGGAGCCTGCAAGTGGATTTAGAACTGTAAGGGCAAATGTTTTCTCTTTGTGCCCACACAAGACACTGGGAACAGTTCTCTTGACAGCCCCTGAGGTACCAGAGCTCCTCCGGCCCATCCGGGGGATGCTGTAGCCAGTTTCTTGTCAGCATTTGCTGTAGGCCTCTCGTCTTCCCGCACGTAGGGTGGGAAAGAGGAGCTCCCTTTCTGCTGCTGCTGTCCTCCCTCTTGGGACAGACAGGCTGGAAAAGGCAGAGGGGACAGAAGAGGAGCCTGTGAGGCAAAACGTCCTCTCTCAGGTGCTGTGCTGACGGTGCATGGCCAGGCTGAGTATGCACTGGGAGGAGAGCAGGAGCCAGGGTCCTCTCCACCTTCTAGCAAAGGTCCCCCAAAGCCAGAGCACAGGTCACTCGGACGCCTAAGCAGGAAGACATGGTGGGGGGGGGCTCAGAAGTCTCTGTTCATAAGTTTAAGAGCAAAATCTCCCACTTGGGGGACAGCTTTGTGCCTGTGTGAGCAGCAGCTGTTGTTGATGCTCCTGCCTTTTCCACAGGAGCCACAAGAGGCTGGCATGGCACTGGCAGCGGCGTCTGGAGGAGAACCCTACTCTCACACCCTGCCTGGGGCTTGCTGGGGAGCGAGGGGAAATTCCTTGGAGCATCTTCCAGTGTGATTCCTCAGTCTTCAGGTGGGTTCAGAAGTCTGGTTGGCTTTTGCCTGTGTTAGTGAAAGAGTGGGAGTCTTTGCCGTGTCGTTTGTGGCCAGGTGGAGTGGGAGCAAAGAAGCTGCCTGCTTCTCCTGATGAGGCCAAGGCAGTTCCTGTGAGGTAGAAAAGGTGTAGGGTCTAAGGGTCAGCAGATGCCATTTGGGAGTTGTGTGTGTTGTGGGCCCCCTTTGGGAACATCCCAGGTGTGGCCTGTGCAGTGGCATCCGGGCCGGCACCCAGCCTAAACCACCACACGTACCCAGCTCTTGGGACCATCGTCTCCTTTGCTAGGGTCAGCAGAGGCCCTCTGCACCCAAAACATTTGAGGTGTCACATCCAGGGTCTCTGGAGAAGCCACACCATCCAAACCCTTGAGGTGTCTCTGAAGCCAAGGCCTTTGGAGCATTTCTGCGCCCAGAGCTTTTGGGGGATCTCACACCTAGGGTCTCTGGGGCATGGTTTTACTCCATACTTTTGGGGTGTCTCACAGCCCTCAGGGTCTGTGGAGCAGATCCACATGCAGATTTTTGGGGTGTCTCACAGCCCTCAGGGTCTGTGGAGCAGATCCACATGCAGATTTTTGGGGTGTCTCACAGCCCTCAGGGTCTGTGGAGCAGATCCACATGCAGATTTTTGGGGTGTCTCACAGCCCTCAGGGTCTGTGGAGCAGATCCACATGCAGATTTTTGGGGTGTCTCACAGCCCTCAGGGTCTGTGGAGCATCTCACACGCAACACTTTTGGGGCATGTCTACATTCAGAGTCTTTGGAGCATCTCTGCGCCCCACACTTTTGGGGTGTCTTAGAGCCTGTGCTCTGGAGCTTCTTCCCCCTAGGCTGCTCTGCCCTTGGGTGCTGCACTCAAGGTGGGTCTCCAAGCCTCAGCACCAAGACCCCGAGCCACCTGCTTCCCAAGGGCTGACAAACCATCCCCTCCCTCAGCCCCTCTCCATCCCGCTCCAGCACCCCGCGAATCCCCTGGCTAGGGGTCCGCATCCCGGCGCCGGGGTGCTGGGGCGGGAGGTGAATTCCTAGGGGAGCGCTCCGAGCCAAGGCGCCCGCGGAGAGCCGGAGGGCGTCGGGCCCGAGCCGTGTAGGGCTGTGAGCTGCGGGGCGGGCTGCTGACGCTGCCGAGGAGGAAAGCAGGCAGTGTCTGTACGCTCGGTGTCATGTACTTCCTAATCCTCCCGGATTCCTCCATCGGGCTGGAGAGGGAGCAGAGGGGGGAGCTGGAGGCCAGCCGGCCGCCTCCCGGACCTCGCAGCCGCCCCGAGCGAGCCAGCGACGGCCACTAGGTTGCTCCTCTCCGTCGTGCCGTCGTGTCACCACCCCCCACCCCGCCCCCCAAACCCTCATCTTGTCCTTCTGTCCCCCCTTCCTTCCCGGGTAGGACACGAGGAAACACGTCATCATGACGCTGCTGGACAGCCAGCAGTCCTACGTGGAGTCCTTGCGCACCTTGATGCAGGTAAGGTGGCAGGGCCGGGGGAGGTGACTCCCTCCCCTCCCCTTGCCTCCCCTCCCCCCGCCCCAAATGCCTCGTGGTGTGTAGCCCTCCCTTGCTTGGCCCCGTCCCCCCGTCCCCCCCAAGTCGCAGCCCTCAAGCTGTGGGTCCCCTGCCAGCACCGAGGTGGCACAGGAGTGGGTTGGGAAGGGGTGGCAGCGCGGGCTGGTGGGGGGCGGTGGGCATCAGGGTGGCAGTGGTGGCAGCAGTGGGGTGTAGGGGTCACATCTGTCCCCCCAAACGAAGCCTGGAACGTTCCTGGTGGGTTGTCACCTGGCAGGTGGTGTGTCCACAAGCCACTTCCAGTGCTTGACGCCAGCCCCCTCCCAAAGCTCTCTTCGGCAACCTCATCTCCTGGTTGCTGATGACCCTGCCATGGTGGGAGACCCTTTACACCCCCAGTACCCATGCCCCCCCCCCATTCTCTGCTCAACTTTACCATCTTCAGCCATGGGCTGAGGCTTCTTCTCCAGTCCTGGGTTGTACATTGTTTTCACTAAGCTGGTTCCAAAGCTCCCCCTGGAGCAACCTGGCCCCAGGGCCCACCCCACGTTTGAGATGTTAATGAAGGTGTTTCAGGTTGATGGTGATCAGTGCCCTGGAGACTTAGGTCAGGCTTGGCTTAGGTGTGGGTTGTCCAACCACATGTCTGCAAGTGGAAACACCGAGAGGAGCAGAGCTCTGCTCTGCTCCCTAGAAAGCAGTGTCTGCAGGACATCTGCTGGGCATGGCCCTGAGGACCTCAATCCCAACCCCCAGCCAGGCTTTTCCCATGGTGGACCCAGAGATGCTCTACCAGATGTTGTTGCAGGAGGGAAGGACCCTTTGAGGCTGCTCCTAGTGCAGATGTTGGCTTGGGGGTGCAAGAGGAGCCCAGCTCTGGGGCTTATCCAGGCAGGGTTTAGGGTCTGGTGGTGCCCCTGATGATCTTGGCGTGGGTGGAGGCTGTCCCTTGGGCTGTGCCCTCCTCTGAGGTGGGACAGGAGGCTGGTTGGAGGGGACAGCCGTGCTGGGGGTCAGTGGTTCCCCACTGGAGGGACTGGGTGGGCATGAATGGAGGCCATGGTGGGCATGAATGGAAGGCCCAAACCCTTGCCCATGGGATATGTCCTGGCACGGTGCAACCAGGGGGATCTGGCTTTCTGGGGAGAGAGTCACAGGGCTCCAGATGCCCCCAGCTCCCCATCTCAGCTGGCACCAGGTGCTTGGATCCATCATGGTGTGGCCTGGTGGCGCGTAGCATGGTGGCTACCGAGGGCAAGGACTACCTTGGAGCATGATCTTCCATCCAAGCCAGATGGTACATGAGCAAGCCCTGCCTGCTCTCCCTGTGTGCTGAGGTGGAAGCTGTCTCTGTGCTCTTCTTGCCCATCTGCTCCTTGCTCCCCTAGTTTCATAGTGGGTGGGATGTGTGGCACAGCCCAGCCCTTCTCCTGATGGAGGAGCTGGGCCACCGTAGGGCAGGTGAAGTGGGTTAGGGGCCTCAGGAAGGGTTTGGCTCTTCTGACTTGGGTCTCCATGAGATATCTACCATCAGCTTGAGCAACCTCATCCTTGGGGTGGAGGTTTGCCAGCTTGGATGGAGATGTTTGAAGCCACTCCAGGTGGGTCCTGTCCTCACTGATCATCTCCATGATCCTTCCAGCATCCTTGAAGGGCACTGGCATCTCGTACAGGTCAGGCTGGGGAGGTGTCAAGGAGGTTCAGAAGACTTTCCCCATCCTGCATTCCTTGCAGATTGCTGAGGGCACCCTCCCTGCCCTTCCCATGGGAAAGGGCTTTCCCAGCAGAGCTTCCCACCCAGCCTTGCAGAGGACCTGCTTTTCCTGCTAGCTCTGAGCCGTTGCCCAAGAGAGGCTGCTGGGTGAAGTGGTCCAGGGTTTGATCCACAGCATCTACCCTGCTGGATCCAAACATCCTAAATCCCACCAGGAATGCACCAGATGTGGCCCCCAAGGTCGTGCTGCCATGACTTCCCAGCTGGGTCAGGCTGTGCTGAGGGCTCCAGAGCTGCACACAGCACTCCAGGTGAGGTCTCCCCGGAGCAGAGCAAAGTGGCAGAATCACCTCTCTGGCTCTGCTGCCACCGCTGCTTTGGATGCAGCCCAGGCTGCCCTTGGCCTTCTGTGCTGCAAGCTCACACTGCCTGCTCCTGGCCAGCTTCTCCCCCGCCAGCACCTCCAGGTCCTTTCCCTCAGGGCTGCTTTCTCTGCCCTCCTCCCCCAGTCTGTATTGATAGTGAGGATTGTTCCAGCCCAGGGCCAGAGCCCTGCACTTGCTCTTGTGGAACCTCCTGAGGTTCACCTGGGCTTCACCTCTCCAGCCTGTCCAGGCCCCTCTGGATGCCATCCTGTCCCTCTGGTGGATCCACAGCCCCACTCAGCTTGGTGCCACCTGCACACTGCTGATGGTGCCTCAATCTCCCTCTCTCTGTCATTGCTAAAAAAATTGAAAGAGCACAGGTCCCAGTACAGACCCCTGAGGGACACCACTTGGCACTGATGACCTAAGTCCAACCCCTCTGCCATGGGCAGGGACATCTTCCAGTAGATCAGGCTCTGCAAAGCACCATCCAACCTCTCCTTGAACACTTGCAGTGATACATTGGAGGCATCCATGCAAGGTGATGATGATCTCTCAGGAGCTGGTGGCCCCTTGGGAGGTTACAAAGACCACGCTGGTGGTGGCCAAAGCTGCAAGGCTGGTTTCTTTGGCAAACCTCTCCTGCATGGAGCTGGTTTCCATCCCCAGCAGCCAGGGCAGCACAGTTGGGGCTTGCTTGGGGGTGCCATGGCATCGCTGATGGGGAGGAGTAACAGCAGGCACCAGGAGAGGTTAGAGGCTGCCCTGCTGGAGAGCAGCTCCATGGAGAAAGACCTTGGAGTGCTGGTGGGCAGCAAGTGCTGCAGGGGACAGCAATGTGCCCTTGTGGCCAAGAGAGCCAATGGGATCCTCGGGTGCAGCAAGAGAAGTGTGGCCAGCAGGGCCAGGGAGGTTCTTCTGCTCTTCTGCTCTGCCCTGGGGAGACCACAGCTGCAATCCTGTGTCCAGTTCTGGGCTCCCCAGTGCAAGAGAGACAGAGAGCTGATGGAGAGAATCCAACAGAGAGCCACAAGGGCACTTGAGCAGGGATGGATGGGTGTAAGAATGGAGAGATGGATGGATTGGTGGACAGAAGGATGGGTGGATGGATGGGTGGATGGATGGATGGATGGAAGGAAGGATGGACAGAAGAATGGAATGATGGATGGATGGATGGGTGGGTGGGTGGATGGATGGAAGGATGGACAGAAGAATGGAATGATGGATGGATGCATGGATGGATGCATGGATGGATAGACAAGATAGAAGAGTGGATGGGTTGGTGGGTGGGTGGATGGATGGATGGATGGATGGATGGATGGATGGATGGACAGAAGGATGGACAGGTGGATGGATGCCAGAAGGATGTGGACAATATAAAATTCCCCAAGTGTGGGGGAAGACAAGATGAGTTTGGGAGCAGTCAGGGAAGAACCTAGAGGTACCCTGGGTTGGGGGTGGATAGGGAGGCTCCAGGTGAAACCTGTGGAAGTCCTACTGTGCCCATGCCTGATGTTGCCATGGCCTTGATGCTTCCCTGTGAGTGGAGCTCTGTGACTTTGCCTTTGTGGCCATGGCACCCATGTCCCCATCCTACTTCAGGCCAAAGCCACGCCTGGGGAAAGTGAGGCTGGGTTGCACTTCCAGTAGTGGCAGGGGCTGGGTACTAACCCCTTAGTGCCTCCTGCTGCTCTGCAGAAGGCAGTGGGTGGGAAGAAGGAGAGCTCCTTCTTCCTCTTCACCGACCTGCTGGTCTGCACCCCGCTGAAGCGCAAGGCGGGGTCCCTGCGCCGCAGCTCCATGAGCCTGTGAGTGCCACCTGGGGGAGGGAGGGCACCCACCAGCTCCTTAGGGTGGTCCTCACCGCTTGGGATGGACTTTGAAGGCGTTTGGGATGTGAGTGCAGCTCAGCCAAGCCTCCCTCTGCTTCCCAGGCACACGTCGGCCAGCGTGATCGACACCGCCAGCAAGGACAAACCGCTCTGGAAGCTGCCCCTGGAGGAAGTGGGACATTGTCAAAGGTCTGCCCCTGCCTGCTGGAGTGTCCCATCCCAGCATAAACCCAGTGCTCAGAGATCACCAACCCCAATGCCAGAGGAGGATTGGGGCAGCCTCTGAAGGATGCCTGGGGATGGATGAGGGCAGTGTCGTGTGGTGGCCATGACGCTGGCCCCTGGCACCCTTACCAGGATGTCCTCTGGGAGAGAGAGAACCTCTGAAAGGGCTGAAGGCCACGAGTGTGCACTCAGACCCCCAAGATCCCACCAGCCTGAAAGCCAAAGTGGGGTTGGACAGCTTCTGAAGGATGCAGGGGGATGGATGGGGTCATAACCAGGCATGTGGCTGGTTGTAGCCCATCCCTGAGACCTGAAATGTTGTCCCCCTCCTCAGAGCCTGCATGATGTGATCAAGGACCAGATGGCTGCCATATATCGGGAGCTGGAGGAGAAGCAAACTCTGTCCTTCACCATGACCTTCCCCCCAGTGAGGTGGAGCTCAGCACCACCAAATCTGATGGCACTGAGGCCATTGTCTTCGGGTTTCCCAAGCCTGATGCCCAGCTCAGCTCGGAGCAAGTCTTTGAGGATGCCAAGAAGAAGCTGGGTAAGAGCAGGGACCGGGGGAGTGGATGTGGCAGTGGGCTCAGCATCACAAGCCAGGATAGGCAGGCCTCCATCCATCTCACTTCCTCATTCTCCAATGTATTGTTTTTCCCATCTTCCAGCAAAAACTGCCTGGACCCAGAGTTCCTCAAGGCCATCCCCACCATGAAGATGAGGAGCGGGATGCAGGCACTTGGTGCTGGTGCTTGGGTTCAAGCATCCTACAGGACCTGTAAGTCCCTCCCTGGAGGTGGTCAAGGCCAGGTTGGCTGAGGCCTTGAGCCACCTTAGCACCTCAATAGAGGAGAGTTGTGGAGGTGTAGGAGCCAGTGCAGAGGAGGGCAGGGAAGCTGGGGTAGGGTGTGGAGAATAAATCTTATGGGGATCGACTGAGGGAGCTGTGGATGGTTAGTTTGGAGAAGAGAAGGCAGGGGGGGAACCTCACTGCTCTTCACAGCTCCCTGAAAGGACACTGTGGAGAGCTTGGGGGTGGTCTCTTCTCACAGGTTATGAAGTGATAGAACCAAGAGGGAATGAATAGAATAGAGTTAACTGGACTAGACTAGAGCTAACCAGGTTGGAAAAGACCTTTGAGATCATGAAGTCACCGTGTCCAGACGAGGGCAAGAACTCTGGTGAGGGGTTTGGAGCACCAGCCCTATGAGGAGAATCTGATGCAGCTGGGGTAGATTAGCCTGGAGAAGAGGAGGCTCAGAGGAGCCCCTTATTGCTGTCTAGACCTGCCTGAAGGGAGATTATAGGCAGGTGGGCATTGGTGTCTTGTCCCAGGTAACCAGCACCAGGATAGCAGCGCAGGAAGCAATCCCTTTCCTTCAGCATGGCCTTCCCCCTACAAGGTGGAGCTCAGCACCACCAAAGCTGATGGCAGCCAGTCCTTCCCCTTCGAGTTCTCCAATGTGATGCCCCCACCCTGATATTTTTGGTCTTGTTTTTCAGACCATATACAATCTGCCACTGCTATGTGTGTGTGAATTGATTGGAGTGGAATGATTGGGTGCTAAATAAAGCATATTCTGTGAACTCTTAAGTATCTCTCAATTCCCCCTCTATCTACGGTGCCTCTTACACTGAAGATGGCCCTGTTTATGGCAGTCTCAATCAAGGTATTTCAGGTTAGCTTCATGTCAAGAAGATAAGATAGAATAGAATAGAATAGAATAGAGTAGAGTAGAATAGAGTAGAATAGACAAGACAAGGTTGGAAAAGACCTTTGAGATCATTGAGTCCAACACCATCTAACCAACTAAACCATGGCACCAAGCACCCCATCCAGTCTCTTCTTAAACACCTCCAGTGATGGTGACTCCATCACCTCCCTGGGCAGCACATTCCAATGGCCAACCTCTCTTTCTGGGAAGAACTTCTCCCTAACATCCAGCCTCAACCTCCCCTGGCACAGCTTGAGACCGAGCAGTTTTTATTTAACATGAGCATGTTTGCCTTATCTGGGCTTAAGCAAAGCTTAAGATCTTGAACTGCAGGAAAAAAAGGCCCCAAGAATAAAACCTTAACCAACTTTTTCATGTGGGGTTTGCACAAATTCAACCAAGCCAACACTCAAGGCCAGGGTGGAGCAACCTGGTCTAGTGGAAAGCATCCCTGCCCATGGCAGAGGGATTTGAAGTAGATGATCTTGAAGTTCCCTTCCAGCCCAGTCCATTCTGTGATTCTATCACTGACAACTACAAAATATCTGCAGACTGGAAGTCAGGGATCTGTTTTGCTGATGGCTGAAATGAGCGATGGCATGAGTAAAAGCTCTTACAAGATATTTGCAGAAAACTGGAAGTAGAGTCAGGAAGAGAACTGAATCACCATCTGCTGCAACTCACAGCCTCTTTCTTTCTCAGCCAGAGAAAAGCTTGCCTGTGCTGAAAGGCACAGTAGTATGTGGTTACTCCTCATTGCAAGAAGTCCTCCTAGCAGCCTAAAATGATTTCCTGCTCAGTCAGTAATGAGAAACTTCCTCTGCATTTGAAGAAACAAATGATTTTCATTTTCACAGTGTGTCTGAGTTTCTTAGCTCTTTGCCTCTCCCAAAACAGAGATTCATAGATTTTGTCAGGCTGGAAGGGACCCTCAAAGGTCATCTTGTCCAACCCTCCTGCCATCAGCAGAAGCTTCTCCAGCTAGCTCAGGCTGCCCAGGGCCACATCAAGTCTGGTCGTGAATGTCTTCAGGGAGGGGGCCTCAACCACATCTCTGGGCAACCTGTTCCAGTATTTTACCACTCTAATTGTGAAGAACTTCCTCCTAATGTCCAGCTTAAATCTACCCTGCTTTAGTTTCAAACCATTGCCCCTTGTCCTATCACTTCAAGCCCGTCTAAACAGTCCCTCCCCAGCCTTCCAGTAGGTCCCCCTCAGATATTGAAATGTTGTTCTAAGGTTTCCCCAGAGCCTTCTCTTCTCCAGGCTGAACAGGCCAAATTCTTTCAGCCTGTCTTCGTGGGAGAGGTGCTCCAGTTCTCTGATCATCTTTGTGGCCTCCTCTGGACCTAGTCCAGCAGGTCCATGTCCCTCTTGTGTTGGAGACACAGGACTCCAGGTGCTGTGTCACCAGAGCAGAGGGGCAGAATCACTGTTCTTGACTTGCTGGCCACGCTTCTTTTGATGTAGCCCAGGATGCCACTGGCCTTCTGGGCTGCACGTGCCCATTGCTGGCTCATGTCCAGCTTCTCACCCACCAGCACCCCCAAGTCCTTTTCTGCAGGGCTGCTCTCAGTCTCATTCTACTCCAGCCTGGACTGGCATCAAGGACTGAGGTGACCTAGGTGCAGGACCTTGCACTTGTCCTTACTGAACCTCATGAGATTCTCCTCAGGCCACCTCCCCAGGTCCCTCTGGATGGCATCCTGTCTTTCACTCTAAGCAGCCACACCACTCAGCTTGGGATCATGTGCAAACCTGCTGAGGATTCACTCAGTGGAGGAAGAAATCTGTGTGTGTTTTCAAAGCAAAACACACTTCTCACACGGCAAGCTGGGGGCAGTCAGTTGTGTGGGTCTGTCAATCTTTGCAGTCTCAGCAGTGTGTCCCTAATAACTAAAACATTTCTCTACTTTGATAAATTCTAGAGGAGTGTTGTTACGAGCAGATGAAGTCCCAGCCTCAAAGGCCACTTAACCAACTACAGGTACCTTTACTTTTACTTCTGTGGGCTGTCTCAGAGTTCTTCTATTTCTCCAGTGACAACATGTAAGCAAAACCTTCACCCTGCTCATCAGGAAAATGAGCCATGTGCTGGTGTCTCTGCTCATCACGGGATTTAAGTGGAGAATCGATCCTGTGCTCAATCTGGGTCATCCATGAGGGAGCAGAACAATTATAGACAGCTTGTTTCCATCCATATGGCTTGCTGAAGCTCAGTCATGGGCTGCCAGGGCTGAAGTAAAGAATTCATTTCATTTATTTTGGAGATTCATAGATTCATAGAATGGTTTGGGTTGGAAAGGACCAGAAAGATCAGCTGGTTTCAAACCCCCTGCTGTGGGCAGGGTTGCCTCTCAACTAGACTTGGTAGCTGAAGGTCTCATCCAACTTGGCCTTGAACACCTGCAGGGAGGGGGCATCCACAACCTCCCTGGGCAACCTGTTCCAGGGTCTCACCGCCCTCACTGTACAGAATTTCTTTCTCATGTCCACTCTAAATTTCCCCTGCTTGTGCTTCAATCCAATTAATCAACTCCATCCAGAGCAACCAAGTGAAAACACAGGCTGCACCAGGAGAGTCTGACTGGTCCTTTCCTGCCCAGCACAAAAGCTGTGTCTTAACAAATTGAAGGTGGCTGTGTTTCTATGAATTTGTATTCTGTTGAGACACTTGGCTGCCTAAAAGCAAGCAAGCTTCAGCCAAAATTTGTCTGTAATTGAAACATTCCCAGCACCAATTTCCTGAGTTCATAGCTTCATAGAATGGGTTGGGTTGGAAGGGACTTTGAAGATCATCTAGTTCCAAACCCTGTGGCACTGGCAGGGACAACTTCCACTAGATCCAGTTGCTCAAGATGATTTCCAAGTATTTCATAAGGACAATTCCCAGTCTCTCTCAGGATGCTTCCAGAGGGTAGAAATATCCTTTTTTTTTGGTTATTTTTTATCTAGCCATTTGTTTTCATTAATTTCACAGGAACAGAATAATCTCTGGACATTCCAGTGTCAAAAGTGAGGGGTAATTTGGCTTGAAAAACCACAGAGAGAAGAAGGGGAACAACACCTTCCACTCTCACCTTGGAGCCCTTCAGCTCATCTCCCGTTCAGGTCCCCCCCAACCTCTCCTCTGGGACCTGCTGAAGGGTTCAGCAGCATGGCCTTCAGCCACCACCTCAGCCAGCAGTGGTGGGGGTGTTGTATCCTTGCCATGTCTTCAGCAAGGCCTGATCCTCCTCTCCACACCCCAAACCCAACAGCTGATGGCACAGCTCATCTTCAGGCCAGGTTTTCCTCCCCACACAGCATCTAAATTAAGCCCAATCTGGAAGAGAGTAAGTGTCTTGCATCCCAAAGAACCTGGAGTCATTATCTAAGTTACTCTTACTCCCATAAAGCATCTTGGATGCTTGGATTCATCCTTGGATTAATTTTCCCTCACTGTCACTCTCCTGAGAATGCGTGTCACAGAATCACAGAACTGTTTGGGTTGGGAAAGACCTCTAAGATCATTGGGTCCAACCAGCAACCTAAGTCCACCTGCACTGAACCATGACCTGAAGTGCCATCCCCATGAGGTTATGTTAGCCTACTCTCTGTGCTGCTACAGCTTAATTATTTGTGCTTTCAGTGGGTTCATTTGCAACTAGTCAGCTTCAGTCACCATTTGGATGGCAGTGTGGACACACTCAAAGCCTTAGATATAAAACCTTTTTTGGCTGGGGAGAGGCCTTGAGCACAGCCCTGCAAGGAGAGGCTGAGGGAGCTGGGGTTGTTTAGCCTGGAGAAGAGGAGGCTCAGGGGAGACCTTATTGCTCTCTACAACTACCTCAAGGGAGGTTGTAGCCAGGAGGGGGTTGGTCTCTTCTCCCAGGCATCCAGCACCAGAACAAGAGGACACAGCCTCAAGCTGTGCCAGGGAAAGTTTAGGCTGGAGGAGAAAGTTCTTCGCAGAAAGAGTAATTGGCTGTTGGAATGTGCTGCCCAGGGAGGTGGTGGGAGTCACTGTGCCTGGAGGTGTTCAAGAGGGGATTGGATGTGCCATTTGAAGCCATGGTTTAGTTGGGTGACAGGTTGGACTTGATGATCTTTGAGGTCTTTTCCAACCTTATTGATTCTATGCTGTGCCAGGGGAAGTTTAGGCTGGAGGTGAGAAGAAAGTTCTTCACAGAGAGAATTCTTAGCCATTGGGATGTGCTTCCCAGGGAGGTGGTGGAGTCCCCATCCCTGGAGGTGTTCAAGAGGGGATTGGATGTGCCATTTGAAGCCATGGTTTAGTTGGGTGACAGGTTGGACTTGATGATCTCTGAGGTCTCTTCCAACTTTATTGATTCAATGATTCTATGATTTTCAAACACCCCAAATGCTAAAGCAAATTTCCTTCCAGGTGGAGCCTGCCACTCAGATGTGTTATGCCTCACTTGATCACAGTGTGAAGGGAAAACGCAGGAAACCGAGGAGAAGGCAGAGCCCTTCATTGCAGGGGGATGAAGAAGAAAGATCATCCAACCACACCACGAGGGCTTCCAAAGCCTGCATTTACCTCAACAGCGAGCAGCTGGCTGCTGAAAATACAGGAAACGTGGAAGCCATTCACGATGATCCCATCAGATTGATGAGTTTGATTCACACTGCAAAAGGAGAGAACATCTGAAGTGGCTTCATGGACCAGGTCTGCAATTACACAGGGAGATCTGCTTGTTCATTCTGAATGGAGTAGGAATGGTTCAAGATTGTATCCTGGCAAAGCAACAAAGGTATAAAATGAGTGAGTATTCAAAAGTGTTCTCCTAGAGGATTTACAGGCTAAGCAAAAGAACCCCAACCCCAAACCCCAGAGATCCATGCTGCTGTGAAGGATCTGTCCTGAAGACATTTTGAAAGGAAGTTGGAGAAGCATTCTCGTGGTATTGATTGCAGCAAAAGTGAATCCCTTGTTTAAAACAACCACCAACTCTGCCACAGTTCCAAATGCCCTTCTGTGCTGGCCTGCAGGCCTCTGGCAGGGTCTAACTGTTCCTCTGTACAGGTTCTAACAGCACTTTTGGAAGGAAATTGTGTTTCATACTTCCACACTTAAGATCCATTTGTTTCCCCAGTCCAAAACTGATCTGTTCAGCACTGTGTACTTCCTACCATGGTAATCACAAAATAAATCTCAGGCTAATTGGCAGCTAATTTACCAGTTTGCCTTAACAACCTCCTTCCAGGTCTTTCATTTTGTCCTCTGAGCCATACCAGCCTACATCTCACACCTTCTGCTAATGTCATGTTGTATCCAGCCTTATTTAAGAGGCCACAAAAATGAGCAAATGGTCTCCTAGGGAGGATTTTTCCTTCTGGTGGTCTATGGGTTGTTTTAGATTCCTCTTGAGTTTTACACTGCCATTGTTACCAACCCTTTGACACACATAGGAGCTGTTGGTTTCCCCACATTCACAGAATGGTTTGGGTTGGAAGTGACCTTAAAGATCATCTAGCTCCAACCCCCTGGCACTGGCAGGGACAGCTTCCACTAGGACCAGTTTGCTCAGGGCCCCATCCAACCTGGCCTTGTGTGCACATGCATCTGAAAAGCAGCTATGAGAAATGAAGCAAAGAAAAACCCCAGAGCTCAAAGAGCCAACCCCTCTTCTAAAAGCAGAAGCAAACTCACCCAGAGGTGGGACAAATGAAGAGTGGATATTCATAGTGATAGAACAAAACTTTTGGAGTGGAAGGGATCTTTAATATCATCCAGTTCCAACCCCTCTGCTGGGAGCAGGGACACCCTCCACTAGACCAGGTTGCTCCAAGCCTCATTCAACTTGGCCATACTTGTGTCAGTTTCACTTTGGTTTTTGTTTCCTGCTGCTAACACCAAAAAAGTGGCACTGGGATAAAATCATCTTCCAACCACCTAAGGGTTTCCAAGGACTGCCTCCTAACCTTCTTCTGATTTCCATTGAGATAACAAACTTTTGCTCTCTTGTTTACACAGGCTTACCCTCTTGCCTGCATTCAGCTTGTGGTGTAGGAGTCTTATCTAGAGTCAGAAACTTATCCAACCCCCAAATCCAGTTTACCTTGAGAACAGAAATACCAGTAATCATCTCTGACTATCTACATCTCTGGGGTATCAAGAAATACTGGGAAATAAATACCTCAACCAATCCAAGGGGAAGGTAGCTTGTGAAGCATATTCCCTACAGTTCATCCATGTCTGAAGCAGGAAGGAAAATGAGCCATAAAGACAAAATGTAGTTGAAGGAAACATACTAAGCATGAGGTATAGAATCACAGAACTTCAGGGATTGGAAGAGATCATCTAGTCCAACTGCCCTGCCACAGCAGGATCACCTAGAGTACATCACACAGGAACAAGAGGGGATTGGATGTGGCACTTGGTGCCATGGTCTAGTCATGAGGTCTGCGGTGACAGGTTGGACTTGATGATCTTTGAGGTCTCTTCCAACCTTGGTGATACTGTAACATGTCTGAGTGGACACATAAAACAACCCCAAAACATACAAATCCTTTCCAACCCCAACCACCCTGTGAATCTAGGAATCCCTGTGTGCCCAGAAATGAAGTAAAGCCAAAAGGAAAAGCTATTTGTTGTTTTCCCTGGAGCTCCCAACGCTGATGAAACTGACTGCATTTGACAACACTCCTTGCCAAAACCACCTCCTTACCCAGGGAAAAAACCCACAGCAATGAACAGATGTGGGACTCTGAGACATCAGTCTCATGGATTTCCTGTATGAACACAGACCCCTGGGAATTCCCAGAGCTGAAACAAAGCATTGAAAGCCAGCAGTTGTTCAAAGCAGGCTTTTATTTAGGACACAAATTGATTTGCAGATACAGAGTTCTCTTAGATAGATTCTTTAGAACAGGTATTTTTTCTTTGCAGATAGAATTCTCTTGGCTATAGATGGAGCAAATCCACTAAAAACTGTCAAATTTTATTGAACAATCAACTTCAGGGAATCAGTTGGGAAATAGCACTTTAAAATGACACACAGTGAGGCATATGACAATACCACTACATTTGGATCAGGCAGGCCTGAGGGGTTTTCCCCCCTCTCCCCCCTCTCTGTTAGTAAAAGTACATCTATAAGGTGTGAAAAGGCAGGAATTCAACAGAAGGGCTTGTTACTTATTACTGAAAGGATAAAAGCTTAGAAAGAGATAATAGAGATAACCCTCTGTGCTTATAAACACTGTGAAGTACAAAGACTCAGGAAAGGAAGCCACACTGCCTGCAGTATCTCACAAGGAAGTGCCCTGCCAGAAAGGATGGGCCAGTTCTTGAGGATTTTTATTAGAGGCAGCCCATGAGTGCTTCCTCAGTGAGTTTTGACCAGGAGGTTGTCCAGGGGTTTGCCAGGCTTTTGGGCTTCTCCATCCACGTAGATTACTTTTCTGGATACTCTGAAGAAAAGGTTTGTTTAGACAAAGTTAAATCACACAAACATAGGCTTGCTGAAATGCCCAGGAACAACAGAATGAAACTTGGTGACCTGTGAGTCTCTGAAACTAAACCAGCAAGGCAAGGGATCTGAACACCTGGACTGTGAACAGCAGCAAGGCTCCTTGTCTGCATTCCCAGGAGAACAAACTTCCCTGGAGAGCAACCTTTCCATCCTCTGCCATTCCAATGTTTAAACAGTTTATCAGCATTACTGAGACATGTCCCTGGAGGATGTGTAGATCTAGAGCTTGGGGATATGGCTTAGTGGTGGACCTGACAGAGCAGGGTAAACCATAGAATTGTTCAGGTGGGAAAAGGCCTCCAAGATCATGGAGCCCAACCATCAACCTAACACCACCATGGCCACCAAACCATGTTCCACAGGGCTATGTGCACGTGCTTCTTGAGCACCTCCAGGGATAGTCAATCCACCAGCTCCCCTGGACAGCCTGTTCCAATGCCTCACCACTCTTTCAGGACAGAAAGTTTTACTAATACCTAACCTAACCCTCCCCTGGCACAGCTTGAGGCCATTTCTTCTCATTCTATCACCTGATACCGGGGAGAAGATGCCAGCTCCCACCTGGGCTCAATGATCTTGAAGTTCTTTTCCAACCTAAATGTTTCTATGAAATATCAAACTGTGAGATGCAATCTTTGAATCTTTTAGCTCACCAAGAGCTAAAAGTTAAAAGACACAAGTGAGAACAGAATTCTTTCTTTGCATATTGCTGAATAAAAGGCATCACTTGTTAGCATCTCCTTTAATCTCTTTTGGTTTGATCTGCCAAGTCTAACAGAATGGCAGAGCCTCTCTCAGCCTTCTCTTCTCCAGCCTAAACAGCCCCAGGCCTCTCAGCCTTTCCTCATCAGACAGATGTTGCAGTCCTTTCATCATCCTCATAGTGTCTGTTGGACTCTCTCCAGCACCTTCCTGTCCCTCTTGAACTGGGGAGCCCAGAACTGGACACAATACTCCAGATGTGGTCTTACCAGGGCAGAGCAGAGGGGCAGGAGAACCTCCCTTGCCCTGCTGGTTACACTCTTCAGATCTGCAGGTTGGATTACCTTGAGCTCTCCCAAGCCTCCATGCTGGTTTTATGCTAGAAGCATGCATGTAAGCAACACCCTGCATACCTTTACTAGTTATTTCTTGTGACCTTTCTGTTCCCATCAGGCACTTACCTTCAGAGAGCCTCTTCCTCGCTTTTGGGACAATTGGTAACACTTCTTTGTAGAGTGGGCACCTGAAACCCCAGATTCTGGTGATAAAAGCAAAACAAACCAAACAACAACAACATAAAGAGTAAGAAAAGGGCAGGAGCAATGCTGGGCAGCTTGGACACAACATTATGTTGTTGTTGACATATTAGCCTCTTAACATCAGCAATATTTCACTGGCATACTTCAGTGAGCAAATTTCCTTCTGCAATGCACCTCATTTCTGGTGAAACTTAGTTCAAATACATTTTATACACTGAACATATGGAAGTGTAAGCTAGGGTTCTCCAAAACAGAATCATAGAATCAGCAAGGTGGGAAAAGACCTAGAGATCATCAAGTCCAACCTGTCACCCAACACCTCATGACTAAACCATGGCTTCACATGCCACGTCCAATCCCCTCTTGAACACCTCCAGGGACGGTGACTCCACCACCTCCCTGGGCAGCACATTCCAATGGTTAACAACTCTCTCTGGGAAGAACTTTCTCCTCACCTCCAGCCTAAACTTCCCCTGGCACAGCTTGAGACTCTTGTTCTGGTGCTGGTTGCCTGGGAGAAGAGACCAACCTCCTCCTGGCTACAACCTCCCTTCAGGTAGTTGTAGAGAGCAGTAAGGTCACCCCTAAGCCTCCTCTTCTCCAGGCAAAACAACCCCAGCTCCCTCAGCCTCTCCTCACAGGGCTGTGCTCCAGATCCCTCCCCAGCCTCGTTGCCCTTCTCTGGTCAAGTTCAAGTGTCTCAATGTCCTTCTTAAATGGAGGGGTCCAGAACTGGACACAGGACTCAAAATGTTTCAAGTCATCCTCTTCAGTATTTATCTGTTAGTTATCCTCATAAAAGAAAAGAAAGGGAAAATAAAACTGGTGATGTTGCTTAGAATAAAAACCAAGCCAAGAACCCCCCCCAACAATGCTGGGGCCTGGAAGGAAGCAATCTACAAAAGCAAAAAGAGGCTCCTGAATTGCACTTCAGCTGCCTTTTAAAGGTCAAGTAGGACTTTTACTCCAAAACATGCATTTAGAATGAAATGGAAAGACCAACATCTAAAATCTGAAACTAATTTAGTTTGGTTTGAGGTTGGTTTGGTTTTTTTAAAGAAAACTCTACTGTCCTGAATTGGCAAAAGCCCTTTTTATCCTGATCATGAACCCAAGTCAGCTAAGCAAGTCAGGCTGTTTCTTCACTCTGGGGGTGGTGAGACACTGGAGCAGGCTGCCCAGGAAGGATGTGGATGCCCTCTCCCTGGAGGCTGCTCCATGCCAGGTTGGATGAGGCCTTGAGCAACCTGGTCTAGTGGAAGGGGTCCCTGCCCACTTCATGGGGTTTGGAACTAGATGATCTTTAAGGTCCCTTCTAACCCAAAGCATTCTATGATTCTAAGTCACAGTAGCTATACAACTCAACTGCAGGTTTAGAGGAAGCTGAAGAATCCCAGCAAAAGCTTTGGCTTATTGAAGTGCAGGATTAGCAATCTCTGGATTCCTGCTGAACATTTAAACACAGAAAAGAGCAGCAAGAGCAAACTTAAAGAAAGAGAAAGCCTACAGATGAGAGGCAACACTTCAGTAGGAAAATTCCTAATTATTTAAAGGAAAGCAAGGCAGCTTGAGTAGCTTAATTAGTACATGCAGTTCAGGAAAGCAATTAGGTGTAAATTAAAGGAACACTTAAATGTACCAAATTATTAGTGAGGAAGAAGAGCTGTCACCTTGACAGTGGTCTGTTGAGATCTGCAGATTTATCCTCAGAAGATTGCTAAAGCACTAACTCATAAAGTCTCTGAAACTAACCTTGCAGGTAAGTACCAGGAAGACAAAGACAATTTTTGTCTGTAGAAGCCTGAAGTCCAGAGTGCTGAAAAGAAAGCAGCAACAGATGACATTGAGAGAAAATAATGATGTATCACTTCCCAGCTTGCCTCAGGAGGAATCACTGGCCAGCTTGGATGGGGCCTTCAGCAACCTGGAGGTGGGAAGTGCCCCTGCCTGGGGCAAGGGAGTTGGAACTAGATGATCTTTAAAAGCTGCTTCTAACCCAAACCAGTCCATGATTCTGCAAGCCAAGGGCCTGAGTCAATAGTTGAATCAATGAGTCAAAGGAGTCAAGTGGATCCCAGTAAAGCTTAACTGGTTTGCCTTGTCCACCTACAGGGTGATTAAAAAGTCAGAAAGACAGCACCTTAATTACAAGGTGCACTACTTGAAGTGAGCTGGGCCAGTGACACAGCCTATTACAATGTGACAAAATCCTGCACTGAGCATTCTAAAGCCACTTGGAAGGTTATTAGAGACAGTGAGCTTCCTCACATGAGCCATGGAGTTGGTTTGGTTGGAAAAGACTTTTAAGATCATCAAGTGCAACCATTCTCTGCCAAGTCTGGAGCTAAATCACATCTCTCAGCACCACATCACCGTGGCTTTTGAACACCTCCATGGATGGGGATTCTACCACCCCTCTCTGCAGCCTGTTCCACTGTTTGAGAGCCCTTTCAGTGAAGAAGTTTCTTCTAATGTCCAACCTAATCCTCCCTTGGTGCAGCTTGAGGCCATTATCCTCTTGTTCTGTCAGTTGTTATCTGGGAATCTGTGACACCCACCTCACTCCAAGCTCCTTTCAGGGAGCTGCAGAGAGCCAAGTCGCCCCTTAACCTCCTCTTCTCCAGACTAGACAACCCTAGTTCCCTCAGTTGCTCACCAGACCTATTCTTCAGCCCCTCCAGCAGCTTTGCTGCCCTTCTCTGGACATGCTCCAGCAATGTCCTTCCTGTAGTGAGAGGCCCAACACTGAACCAAGTGTATCCAAGGCAGTGCTGACTACAGAGGGACAATCACTGCCCTGTTCTCCCTGTCCACACTATTGCTGATCTAGGTCAGGTTGCTGGCCACTTGAGCTCACAAAATAGAGTAGCTGGTGGAGCCAACACTTCCTCAGGCAACAGGGCTGGCAAAGCAGAGAGGAGGAACCATCAGGCCCCCCAGGCGGAGGGACAGAGCCCTGCCACCACTGCCTCCACTCGATTGATTAAGAGACCTGATAGAAGTGAGATCTCAGCAAATAAAACCCCCCAACCCCCCAAAGGTGTAAAACCACCCTGCTGATCAAACAGCAAGGTCAAGTAGCTGGCTCTGACAGGTGGGACTGGCAGACAAGCTGGGGCTGCTGCTGCTGGGGGTGCTCAGAAGGTCCATGCCAACTCTTCTCATACAAATGTTTCCTCCCGGAGAAGCCTGCTGCCGTTTTGGGGAAGGCCAAGAACTTTCTGGCACATCTCTCTGTCGCTTTACTGGTGAGCAGTGGTGGGACTGAAAGTTGCCTCGCCTTTTAACTCCCAGGACCTGAGAGGAAGCTCGAACAGGGGAGCTGACAACAGCATTGACAGTGTCAGACATGGGTATTCCTTCGTATCTCCTGTAAGCCAAAGCCCTCTGCAGCCCAGGCAGTTTTGGGGTAGGACCACCACACAGCTGCTCATAGACCCTGTCAAATGCTCTGTCAAACTCTGTGTCAGACTTCACAGCAACACTGAAACTACTCTTCACCCATCTCCCTGTCTCTTCAGGGTTCTGTGAATCTGACTGAGGTCCCAACAAGGTCAAAGGTTTGGGGCTTCCTTTGGGAGACAGTTCACTGTAGAGCTTTTCAAATGCATCTTCACATTTCTGGGCAGTCTCTGAGAGTCTCTGCTTCGGAGGCAGTGAGGAAAAGGAGTTCCTGCGCTGGAAAGGACTGTTTCTTTCAGGAGTGGCTGGTCTGGGATGTACAAGCAAAGTGTTTGATGCTCTTGCAGGATCACAGCTCGTGAGCCATGCAGAAGCGTTGCGATTGCCATCGGAACTGTCAGGGGATGGACACAGCTCTGAGGCATCCTCACAAGGCAAGGCAGGCTGAGTGCTGCTCTTGCTCACCAAATGCACCTCTGCTGACCCTGAACTGGCAGCAGATGCTACAAAACTGCCTTCTGAGGAACCTTTGTAAGCCAGGTTTTCACTTTGTTTGCATTTTGAGTTCTCTAGTGAGGCAGTCTGCAGCTTATCTTCAACCAGAAAGGTCTCTCCCATTCTAACAATATTGTCAAGAGGCTCTTTGGAGGCATTTTGGCCTTTTCCAAATACCAAATGCTGTTCCAAACTTGAGTCACAGTAGTTCCCTTTGTTTCCATTTGTAGCAATACAAGAGTAAGGGACCAGAGCAGAGGAATCACTAATGGAACAGTTGCCATCAGGAAGTTCTCTGTCCTCACATTCAAAGGTTTTATTCTGGATGTCTTCTCTTCTACTGCTGCATATGCTAGGCAGGGCTTGCTTCATTCTCAAAGGTCTGAACCCTCTCTTGTCTACAGTGATGTTGAGCCTTGACGATCTAGAGCGCCACCTTCTGCCTTTTAAGTGTCCGAACATGTATTTCAGCTGTTTCTTCAGAGAGTGCTTTGTCATGCTCCTTTTGATGATCTCCACCATCATTGGATACAGGTCTGCAAGAGTGAGGTTGCTCCAGGAGCACTCCTCGGCTCCAGACTGCTCCTCTTCTAAGTTGCTGTCACAGGAGGTGTTATGCAGCCCTGGATAAGGTGGATGCCTGGGTATGGTCATTGCAGTTGGTGAAATGGGGATACTAGAAGGCTGTAACTCTAGTGATCTTGAAGAGGAGCATTCATTTGACAGCTCTTCCCTTCTGCAGACAGCAGCCTGGTTGTCTAGTTAAAAAGAAAAACAATTGGAAAAAACCCAACCAACAAGCCAAACAAAAAACCAACACCCACCTCAAAACCCAACCATAAACCTGACAAAAGAATAGAACAGAATAAACCAGGTTGGAAGAGATCTTTGAGATCATCCAGTCCAACCCATCACCCACCACCATTTAATCAACTAAACCATGGCACCAAGCACCTCACCCAGTCTCTCCCTAAACACCTCCAGTGATGGTGACTCCACCACCTCCCTGGGCAGCACATCCCAATGGCCAATCTCTCTTGCTGGGAAGAATTTCTTCCTAACATCCAACCTAAACCTCCCCTGGCACAGCTTGAGACTGTGTCCTCTTGTTCTGGTGCTGGCTGCCTGGGAGAAGAGACCAACCCCCACCTGGCTACAACCTCCCTTCAGGGAGTTGTAGACAGCAATAAGGTCTCCCCTGAGCCTCCTCTTCTCCAGGCTAAACAATTTGCTGCTACCCAACTCATGTTCAACTTCTCATCCAGAACCCAACCTGCAGAGCTTTGCTGTTGGATAAGGACTGCAGCTGTTTTCAGTAAATTAAATAGTTAGTTCTATTAAAACAAATGAATAAAATCCACATTTCCTAGCTAACATGTCTGACCAACACTCAACAGGTTTAATTGTACCACTCAGTTCTGGGCCTGGCAAAGCCAAAGGAAGAGCTACTGACGAAGCCTGAGGTGCTACCTGAAAAACAAAGGGAAAGAAAAGTCAAGACACACAGTCCAGTGTCCCAAGTTTTTCCATGTTAAAGGTAACATCCAAACCTTATTTCACAGATGGCATTGGGTTGGAAGGGACCCTCAAAGGTCATCTTGTCCAACCCCCCTGCAGTCAGCAGGGACACCTCCAACTGACCAGGCTGCCCAGGGCTGCACTGTCTGACCACGAATGCCTCCAGGGATGGGGTCTCAACCACATCCCCGGACAGCCTGTTCCAGTGTTTCACCACTCTCATTGTGAAGAGCTTCCTCTCAATGTCCAACCTAAATCCACCCTGCTCCAGTTCCAAACCTTTGCCCCTCATCCTATCAACACAACCCCCTCTAAACAGTCCCTCCCCAGCCTTTGATGATGATGGATTAATCAGCTAGCAACTTCTGACAGCAGAAAATAAGTTACCGTCATCCACTCCGGAATTCTTCTGCCATAATCTTGCACTATGGGATCCACCTTGACTAGCTCTGGAATTTTCCCATCATGCCCAAACAGATTCTGAGAAGAGAAACAAAACACAGCACAAAAGGATTAAAGCACAGAAGTTACTGACAGCAATGAATTCAAACAGAGTACTTGGAGTTGGATTGAGTTAGTACTGTTCAGATAAGGACATCCCTGCAGAAACCTCGTTTTGGTGGGGATACTGAGTAAAAGAATTCAACACAAGCCCAAATCTGGACAGGATCATCAAGTTCAACCACTAACCCAGCACTGCCAGGCCACCACTAAACAATGTCCCTCAGCACCACATCTCCACAACTTTTCAACCCCTCTAGGGTCGAGGGCTCTACCACTGCCCCGGGCAGCCTGGCCCAGGGCTTGACAACCCTTTTGTGGAAGAAGTTGTTCCTCATGTCCAACCTAAATCCCTCCTGGCACAACTTACACACTTTGAACAGATCCCCTCTCAGCCTTCTCTTCTCAAGACTGAAGAGCCCCAGGTCTCAGAGCAGAGATTTTCCAGTCCCTTCATCATCCTTGTAGCTCTCTGTCGGACACTCTCCAGTAGATATCCATCTGTCTTGAACTGAGGGGCCCAGAACTGGACACAGTATTCCAGATGTGGTCTCACCAGGGCAGAGTAGAGGGGAAGGAGAACCTCCCTTGACCAGCTGGACACACTTTTCTTAATGTACCCCAGGGTGCCACTGGCCTTCTGAGCCACCAGCGCACATTGCTGTCCCACAGATAACATTGCCCACTAGGACTCCAAGGTCTTTCTGCATGGAGCTGCATTCCAGCAGCTCAACCCCTAACCTGTACCGGTACCTGGTGTTGTCCCTCCCCAGATGCAGGACTCTGTACTTGTTCTTCACAAGTTTCCCCTTTGCCCAGATCTCTCTGAATGGCAAAACAGCCTGTGGTATATCAGCCAGGTCTCCCAGTTTGGTATCATCAGGAATCTGGCTGAGGGTTCACTCTGTCCCCTCATTCAGGTCACTGATGATATTGAACAAAACTGAAGCCAGTGCTGATCTCTGGGGAACACCACTGGCCACAGGCCTGCAGCTGGACTCTGTGTGCCACTGATCACAACCCTCTGAACTCTGTTGTTAATTGTCTCATTTGCTATGCTTCCTAAAATATGCATTAAGATGCAGACTAGAGTCTTCTTCTGGCTGTATCAACTCATCAGGGACATGTAAGCTATTCAAACAGTTCAAAGACCTCTGTTAAACCACAAAATTAATCCATATTAGACACCAGAAATCTCTTACCTGGGAGAAAGTGGCTTCATTCTTGCTGCTCACAACAGCCACACTGGTATCATTTTCTCCATCTGCAATTTGAAGCCAACCATGAAGTCAAATTTGGTTGAACCAAACCCAGAAACATTTGTAGACACACTCTTGATTCCAGAAAAGCTTTTCTGCACCCAAACTGCCTTCCTTTAGTACCTTGCCACTCCCATTGAGTCAGGGGATTGGATTTATGATTTGTAGCTTCCTAAACGACTTGAGGGCAACAAACCAATCTCCCTCCCACTTCAATTCTTTAGGAATACAAGGTCCAAACAAACAAACCAACCAAATAATTCTTTCAGAATACAAGGACAAAAAGACCCCAAAGTTCTCAGACGAGTCAAAGTGACGCTGAAGCTGTTGCAAGCACTGCCGAAGGCTCGCTGCTGCAGCTGAATGCAGTACCCCTGTTAGGGGATGCTCAGGGCAGTATCCCTGCTAGGCCACCACAAAATTATGCATTTTTTGGGGAACTACTAATAAAAACTGGTGTCACTTACAAGCTTTGGCCTTCACTGCTCCTCTCTCTCTTTACTAAAAGTGACCATACTCTACATTGCCTTCGCAACACCTAAGGGATCCCAGCGAGATCCACTGCATAGAGCTACCAGTACCTCAGCCTCTTGTTAGAGCCTTTCAGAAAGCAGAGAACAGGAATAGAACACACATGCAATGGAACAGTGAGGAACCAGGCACAAGTTATTGGCAATTTCTTTTCAAGCAGTTCAGACAAACAAAAGGCAGACCAAAACCACATGAAAACCTCACCTAGGTCAGATGTTTCCATGGCAGAGATCTCAGGAGACTCCTTAGAAGCACAGGAAAGGAATGTTAAGGTCTGGCAGCATCAGCCATATTAACTACTTGGTAGAATTGTCTGGTTTCATTACTTGCTCAGGTGTTTTTTGAGATGGTGAAATCACAGTATCACAGTGTCACCAAGGTTGGAAGAGACCTCAAAGATCATTGAGTCCAACCTGTCACCCCAGACCTCATGACTAGACCATGGCACCGAGTGCCACGTCCAATCCCCTCTTGAATTAAGTCAGTCATCCTCCATAACCCATAACCACAGGACACCATCATGATTAACAAACCAGTACACAAATTGGCCTTGATGGGCATCTCACAACTCACTGGAGAAGACCATTTACTTCCCAGCCCTTCTATAGTCAGACTAATAATGCAAGGAGAGGCTATTATACAGCAAGAGCAAAAAAAAAGCAGTTGACAGATGAATTCTAATCAGCAAATCTTTATCAGTATGTACTGGAGAGTGTCTTCCAGTGTATAAGTAAAGATTCTGATCTGCCTACTTTAATCAATCCTTAATTTCCTACTTGCAGAATACAGAATTAACCAGGTTGGAAAAGACCTCAGAGATCATCAAGTCCAACCTATCACCCAACACCATCTGATCAACTAAATCATGGCACTGAGTGCCTCATCCAGGCTCTTCTTAAACACTTCCAGTGATGGAGACTCCACCACCTCCCTGGGCAGCACATTCCAATGGCCAATCTCTCTTTCTGGGAAAAACCTTCTCCTCACCTCCAGCCTAAACCTGCCCTGGTGCAGCTTAAGACTCTGTCCTCTTGTTCTGGTGCTGGCTGCCTGGGAGAAGAGATCAACCCCCACCTGGCTACAACCTCCCTCCAGGCAGCTGTAGAGAGCAAGAAGGTCCTTTATTGTGGAATGTCCATCTTCAAAATCACTGCTCTCTTGCTTTGACATTTCTGAGCATGCATGGGAGAGGGAAAAAAAATAAATCATTTTGATAGGTCACAGATCAATACAATAGAATTGACCAGGTTGGAAAAGACCTTTGAGATCATCAAGTCCAACCTATCACCCAACACCATCTGATCAACTAAATCATGGCACTGAGGGCCTCATCCAGGCTCCTCATAAACACCTCCAGTGATGGTGACTCCACCACCTCCCTGGGCAGCACATCCCAATGGCCAATCTCTCTTGCTGTGAAGAACTTCTTCCTCACCTCCAGCCTAAACCTCCCCTGGCACAGCTTGAGACTGTGTCCTCTTGTTCTGGTGCTGGGTGCCTGGGAGAAGAGACCACCCCCTACCTGGCTACAACCTCCCTTCAGGCAGCTGTAGAGAGCAAGAAGGTCTCCTCTGAGCCTCCTCTTCTCAGGCATTAATTCTTCCTTTGTATATACTTAGTGATTTTGAAATAAAATTAAACAAGTGGAGAACATGCAAAGGGCTAAACCAAAGAACTGACTACAACACTGTTCTGGAACTAGAGCAGACAGAACATAGAGCAGATGAGCTCTGATCAGGGATCTACTGTGTTACAGGTGGCCTTCTTAACCCATAAAGCACCACAGAAAACTTCCCCCTTTTATCAGGTGCCATCACCTGTGGAAAAGGAAGGCAACTGCAAATTTTCTGTGGCAAATGTTGAAAAGGACATGAAAAAGCCTACTGCTGAAGCCTGAAGGTAGAGCCCCAAAACTCTATTGCAGCTTTTCAACAACTTTTGGCAAGGAGGCTTTCCATGATTGCTACAGAATAGAATTAACCAGGTGGGAAGAGACCTTTGAGATCATCCAGTCCAACCTATCACCCAGCACCATCTGCTCAACTAAACCATGGCACCAAGTGCCCCATCCAGGCTCTTCTGGAAAAGAATATGTTACATATTCATTATTATTGTTGCTGTTCTCATATGGGGTTTTGGAGTGGCTCCCCCTAAAAATCAACCACAAAAAAGTAAGCATCCTCAAGAGCTTGGCATAAGCCTGGGATGCTGCAGAATAGAATTAACCAGGTTGGAAGAGACCTTTGCAACCACGACTCACTCAGGAAGATAATCTACAGCACTTAGTTTTCTTACCTGCATTCCTGTGAACTCTTCTTTTACACTGCCATGGGAAAGAGGAAAATGAAATCATCAGAAGAATTTTGGAACAGTAAAGTTAGCCTTAGAATAGTAAAAGTGACTTTCACAGGTGCCTTTGTTTGCTTTGGTGTGTCACAGTTTGGCACCTCCTCAGTGGCTATTCAGTTTCCTTTAGGTTTCCTGTCACCTGCTCAGAAAAGCCACAAATAAATGGTAAAAAGATAGTCTATTGCTGCTAAAAATCACTGCAAGAGCTTAGCTTACAGCTGCTTTGGCCCACATGAGAGGCTAAGGCAGGATTCCAGTCCTTAATGGATTTAGTCTGTAAAGTTATCATCTCCAAGGGCCCTTCCAACTCAAACCATTCTGTGAATAAATGTGTGACAAGAAGTGGAAGAGGAACAGGAAATTCAGCCCCTTCTCTATCTCTCTTAAATACATTGTTTCCCCAAAGTGATTTTCACTCCTCATCCCCTCACTCAGTGGGCTTCAGAGCAGCTTGTCCTAGCCACCAAGGCAAAACTTAGCTTTTCAGGCAGGGAGTAGGAGCAGGGTAACTTCTAAAGAGTCATTGGGAGAAA
The DNA here is from genome assembly GCF_026170545.1 of Melanerpes formicivorus. Taxonomy (NCBI): domain Eukaryota; kingdom Metazoa; phylum Chordata; class Aves; order Piciformes; family Picidae; genus Melanerpes; species Melanerpes formicivorus. The sequence continues at coordinate 675,429 of NW_027142493.1, read as the reverse complement.
CCCTGGGATTGTGATGAAATGCCCTGCTGAGCATTCCATGGGGGAGTTTAGGAAACAGGGAAGTGACTGCTTGTCTAACATAAACATTCAGAATAGAAACTTAACAGCTTATATGGACACAACATCAATAGAGTTTGGCCTGACCCCACCAGTGCTGAGGCTGCCAAGGTGTTTTTATTATTCTAGCAGTGTCTGACACACAAACATGGATAAAAAATAAATCTAAAGATGAAACCAGGAAGCCCTTTGGAAAAGCTGACTACCTGAACCAAGATAAACTGAGTCGAGTTGTGGTAACCTCTCAAGAATGAGAGAACTGGGTCTGTTCAGGGTGGAAAAGAGCAGACTGAGGGGGCATCTCATCAGTACTTAGAGAATGGGTGTCAGGAGGAGGGGACCCAGCAGGTGAGGAGGGCACCCCCAGCAGGGCGAGGAGGGCAACCCCCCAGCAGGGCGAGGAGGGCAACCCCCCCAGCAGGGCGAGCGGGGCAACCCCCCCAGCAGGGCGAGCAGGGCAACCCCCCCAGCAGGGCGAGCAGGGCAACCCCCCCAGCAGGGCGAGCAGGGCAACCCCCAGCAGGGCGAGCAGGGCAACCCCCCCAGCAGGGCGAGCAGGGCAACCCCCCCAGCAGGGCGAGGAGGGCAACCCCCCCAGCAGGGCGAGCAGGGCAACCCCCCCAGCAGGGTGAGCGGGGCAACCCCCCCAGCAGGGCGAGCGGGGCAACCCCCCCAGCAGGGCGAGCAGGGCAACCCCCCCAGCAGGGCGAGCAGGGCAACCCCCCCAGCAGGGCGAGCAGGGCAACCCCCCCAGCAGGGCGAGCGGGGCAAGCCCCAGCAGGGCGAGCAGGGCAAGCCCCAGCAGGGCGAGCAGGGCATCCCCCCAGCAGGGCGAGGAGGGCACCTGTCTTTTTTTCCAGTGGTGCCCAGTGATAGGACAAGGGGTAATAGGGTAACAGGCAGAAAGTTGAACATCAGAAGTTCCATCTAAACATGAGAGGGAACTTCTTCAATGTCAGGGTGCTGGAGCACTGGAACAGACTGCCCAGATAGCAGGTGGAGTCTCCATCTCCAGAGATATTCCAAGTCCACTGGGACGTGGTCCTCTGTGGCCTTCTTTAGGTGAACCTGCCCTGGCAAGGGGGTTGGACTCCACCTCCAGAGGACCTTTCCAACCCCTACCATGCTGTCATTCTGTGACAATGCTCCAATGTAATCCAAAAGTAGATATCCCCATCAGACAGCATTTTAAGACAGGGTGACTGATTTTTCCAGGTCTGCCAGGGGTGCTAACCAATAGTTATCTATTTCATTCTCTCTCTTCTGATGCTCTGAGCCAATCTGTCCCCAATTGCTTACAGAAGACAGCAAGATGACAATGTACTCCTGCATACACAGCAGATTCAACCATAACTATTGCCACATTTTGACTGCAGAGTAGGACTGCATTATCAGATACCTTAAATACTTCCTTCTTCCATTCTTTGAGCTGCTTGGTTGACACTTGCCCCCACGGCTTTGGTCCTAAAAAAAACCCCACAATGTTGTGTATTTTATGTTTATATCCCCAGAAGCATTTTTGTTTTACATTACCCACACCAAGTATCATTCCAACAAGCACAAATAGGTAGGAAGAATTTCTTACATAGTTAATAAAAACCATTATCAAATCTGGGCAGCTGCCTTTTGCCCTTTCACATTACACTATGAACCAGCTTCATCTAGCTACAGCCTTCCTCTCTCTTTTCATAGCACCACAAAGTTGTTTGGTTGGAAAAGACCTCCAAGATCATCAAGTCCAACCATCAACCTAACACCACCGTGGCCTTTAAACCACATGCCACCTCCACACATCTTGAACTCCTCCAGGGATGGTGACTCCACCACTCCCCTGGACAGCCTGTTTCGAAGCCTGACCACTGTTGCAGGAGAGAGAGAAACTGTTCCTAACATCCAACCTGAACTTGATTGTGTGTATCAAAGTTTATATGCAAAACACCACACCTAAAACTCAGTATCTGTTGCAATTAGATGCCACATAACTGCCAACATCTGCCTGCTTTACTGAGTCTAAATATGCAGCATGCAAATATTAAAGCTTCAAGAAGTTCTTACCATCAGCTGTCTCATAAGTGAGGGTTTCCATGGAAATGAGCAAGTCATCTTCAAAAGGTTGATTGTACTAAGTAAAAAGGAGCATTAGGAGTTAGAAGAAATGATTAAAGCAATGTTTCATTCCTTGCATTTGATGTATTGCTTCTGTTCACAGCCTGGTCAAAGCAAAACTGCAGTTATCTGTGTGTTGTTTGCTTGGCTGAAGGTAGAAGCCAGCAAACTGGAAACCTTTATCCCTGAGGAAGGTGTTCATGTTTTAAGCATCTACAGAAGTCGCTCCACTTCCAGGTATAAGCCTGTCACTGAGAACAACAGGCCTTCAGAAGGGTTTAAAATGTTCTGTAAGTTTCTCCTAAATCCCCTGTGCAGCTGGAAGGAGCACAGACTGCTCATGACTTGGAAATCTCCCATCTCGTCATGGGAAAAACCTTCTAGGATCAGGCTTTGCACCTAGCTATTGGCACACAGGATTGCCCTGAGCAGCAGAGGTGACATCCCTGAAGACATCCTCACACCTGTGGATGGAGATGTGTGGCTGCCACATCTGTAACACAAAACAGCTCTGAAGTGAGGATTTGTGGGGGGAGTCTCTCGCTTGTTCTGTGGTCTCAGTGAAAACACTTGGTGTAATGCTAGCTAACTGGGGTTAAGGGCGCTGTAAAGATGACTTGGAATTATAAGTAAGTCACTTGGTATTGACAGTCACAGATCAGAGTTTCCTGGGTGTTACTGGAGGAGGTGGCTCCTCACCAGCTTGCTCATGCCAAGGCACAAACCTGCCGAGTCTGTGCCACGCTGGGAGGCCTCAAGTGACAGCTAGGAGGAACAGGACGCTGTGACACCACGAGTAAATAATTGGCGACGATAATTCAGCGCCAGTTACTGCGAATTAGTGCACAGAAAGCAAAGGGTCTGTACGGACACACAGGACTTAAGGGTGGTCGAGGAGAAAAGGGACAGAGAGCAGTGCCTAAGGCAGGGGGGGCAGAGGGACACGAAGAGGCGGCCAGGCCTGAACGAGCCAGGCCAGACAGCAGAAACCGCAGGGGACAGGCGTTCCTGAGGCAGACAGGAGGCATGGCAGCACAGACCCGCAGGCACCAGAGAGCTTCCCCGCAGACCCTGCCAACAGTCCGCACCCAACGGCCCAGCGCCGCACTCACCCGCTCCAAAATGCTGCTCATGGTCAGCACAAAGCGCTTGTTGTTCTGCCGCATCCGCCTGTTCAGGTCCATGGCTCACAAGGCACTCCCCACCGGCAGACGGCAGGCACCGGCACATGCAGGCCTCTGCTCCAGCCGCTGCAAGACACATCGGATCGGACCCGTCCCGACCCGCCCCACGCCGATTCAAACACCGCGCCGGGTCACCGCCCTCCCCACCTCTGATTGTACTCCACTCATGTCAGTTCAGTGTCACAGCCTATCCAAGCAAGCAGCGGGGAGATGGTCTCATTCTAATTGGCTGCTCTCTGCTAAGAGCCCACCCTCCTCCTCGCAGTCACCCCGCCTCAAAGTCCTCCCATTGGCTATAGGGCTCGCAGAGGGTTGGGGATTGGACGCCGCCGCTGCTCGGGGCGGGCTCCAGCCGCCGCGTGAGGGCCGGCCGGCTTGTGCTGCTACTCGTGTGTGCGGCGGTGTGTTGGGCCCTGAGGGGAACGGCCCTCCGAGCGGGTAGTTCCTGGGCTAGATGTGGCAGTGCAGGACCCCCGGCAGCAGCCGCTGTGAAGGCAGCCACGGCTGCTAGGAGCGGGGAAGCTCCCTTCGCCCTGCGGGGGGCTGCCTTGGCCTCGTTATAAAAAGCATCTTTCTAATGTCCAACTTCAGTCTACCCCACTGCAGATTCAAACCATTGCCCCTCGCCCTATCGCTACAAGCCCTGCTAAAAGTCCCTCCCCAGCCTTCCTGTAGGTCCCCTTCAGATACTGAAATACAGCTTTAAGGTCTCCCTGGAGCCTTGCCTCCTCCGGGCTGAACATCCCCAACTCTCCCAGCCTGTCCTCACAGGAGAGGTGCTGCAGGCCATCATCTTCATAGCCTCCTCTGGACCCCCCCTCCAGCAGGGTCCATAGCTCTTTGGAGCTACTCTTTAGCTACAGCTACTCCTCCTTACACACTTCTGAGGTTTTTTGCACAGGCTCTGAATCTAAGCATTAGTCACTGCCTTGACACAAGCTGGGCGCTGCAAGGGTTTCTGGAGCTGAGCAGTTGCTTTGTGCTCTCATACTTCCTTCTAGGAAGAGCGAGAGCAGAAGAGCACTCAGAAGAAACACACTAAAAAGCGATGAGTTTGGCATTTCAATAGTCAGTGTGATATTTTGGCTGTGCCTGAAGAGCAACATTTACAGAGCATAGATGTCTAAATCACTTTTCTATATGGTTTCTTCAGAGGTTGCTTGCTGAAAATGATTTACTGTTCCAGATGCCTCCAATACCCCCAGGATATCGACTGGCTGGAGAGGGTTCAGAGCACGACAGTAAAAGTGATCACTTGATCACTTAGTGCAGATGTTTTGATTCACCAAAAAAATAAACCAAAAAAAAAAAAAAAGAAAAAAAGAAAAAAAGAGATGATAAAAAGAGGGAGGAAATCCAGCTCGGGGATGTGCTCAGTGGTGAGATAGAAAGCACACAGCCACACAGCTTGCTCCAAATAGGAATAAACACCACGAATAAACCAAATACACATGGGAGTGTGCAGCAGGGCAAGCAGTGGCACACACAGCTCAGTTTGAGAATAGAATAGAATAGAATAAACCAAACCAGGTTGGAAGAGACCTTCAAGATCATCGTGTCCAACCCATCAACCAATCCAACCCACCCAAACAGCTAACCCATGGCACCAAGCACCCCATCAAGTCTCCTCCTGAACACCTCCAATGATGGTGACTCCAGTTCCAGGAGTTATTCCTCTATAAACCTAACTAAACCAGAGAGAAGTTGAGGTTACGCCTTCAATCAAACAATTCTGCACACACCCACTCAAGAATAGAATAGAATAGAATAGAATAGAATAGAATAGAATAGAATAGAATAGAATAGAATAGAATAGAATAGAATAGAATAGACCAGACCAGACCAGGTTGGAAGAGACCTTCAAGATCATCATGTCCAACCTATCATCCAACACCACCTAATCAACTAACCCATGCAACCAAGCACCCTAATGAGTATCCTCCTAAACACCTCCAATGATGGTGACTCCACCACCTCCCCAGGCAGCCCATTCCAATGGCCAATCACTCTCTCTTTGTAGAACTTCCTCCTAACCTCCAGCCTAAACCTCCCCTGGCGCAACTTGAGACTATGTCCTCTTGTTCTGGTGCTGATTGCCTGGGAGAAGAGACCAACATCTGCCTGTTTACAACCCCCCTTCAGGTAGTTGTAGAGAGCAATAAGGTCACCCCTGAGCCTCCTCTTCTCCAGGCTAAGCAACCCCAGCTCCCTTAGCCTCTCCTCACAGGGCTGTGTTCCAACTTTCTTGCCCTTCTCTGGACACCTTCCAGCAAGTCAACCTCCTTCCTAAACTGAGCGTCCCAGAACTGGACACAGGACTCAAGGTGTGGCCTAACCAGTGCAGTGTATAGGGCAGAATGACCTCCCTGCTCCTGCTGGCCACCATTGCAGAAGATGGCTGTATCCAGCTCTGAGGCGCCCAACACAAGAGAGAGATGGACCTGCTGGGGGGGGGGGGGGGGGGGGGGGGTCCAGAGAAAGCCACAAAGATGATCATTAGGGCAGTGTCAAACTCAGATTAGGAATCCAAACTGACAACTAACCAAACAGCAGTACTGTAAAGGAGGTGATGTGAAGTCTCTAATACTTTTCACTACCTGAATTTAAAAGCAGAAGACAGTATTAGTTGCTATATGTTCTCATGCTCCACAGATCATCAGAGGCTTCATGGAAATCATTTTTTCCTACACAAACACGAGTCCATGCAATGAATAGAAGGCTGCATTAAATACAAATAATTAAAAATATACAGCATTCATAAATGCTCTCTATTTAGGTTTTTTTTTTTGTTTGCCCTTATTTTCCATAGCTGAGCAACTCCACAGAAGGAACACCAAGATTTGACATTGACCTTGATCAGAGGGCTGGAGCAGGTCTCATATGAAGACAAGCTAAGAGAGTTGAGGCTGTTCAGCCTGGAGGAGGCAAGGCTCCAGGGAGACCTTAAAGCTGTGTTCAGTATCTGAAGGGGACCTACAGGAAGGCTGGGGAGGGACTTTTAGAAGGGCTTGTAGGGCTTGAAGGACAATGGTTTGAATCTGCAGTGGGGTAGACTTAAGTTGGACATTAGAAAGAAGTTCTTTAGGATGAGAGTGGTGGAATACTGGAACACGTTGCCTGGGGATGTGGTTGAGGCCCTGTTCCTGGAGACATTGAGGATCAGACTTGATGTGGCCCTGAGCTGCCTAACTGAGTTGGAGATGACCCTGCTGACTGGAGGAGGGTTGGACAAGATGACCTTTGAGGGTCCCTTCCAACCCAATGCAATCTGTGAACCTGTGATCTCTCTGACAGGGGCCACTAGGAGGTGTACTGCAATCAGCACCCATCCCTGTCCTGTGGGAGCAGATAATGTTGTTTGCAAAGATTCAAACACAGAGCTCATTGTGATCAATGCAATTTTGTTACCAGATCCTCAGGAGTGAAAAATAAAACCACATTTACTCAAACAACAAATATTGGCAGGGCTTCTGAAACAGGCCAAGGGCTTATTGAGAAGAATATTGATTGAGCCAAGAAAACATCAAGCAGTTATAAAAGTTTAATCATACTCTCATTCAAGCCTGCCTTCAGTGCCAGGAATTCAAATTCTCCCATCTCCTGGGGACAGAAGATACATTTCCATAATGTTCTGCAACTTCCAACACTTTGCATCTGTCCAGGATAGTGGAATTATTCATTGCAAATGATTTAGCTGTGATTTAGAACTCTTTCTGCTCTGAGCATACAAATGGTGCAGCAACAAGCTGTGATTTTGGGACTGTTTCTCCTTGGCAGTGATTTAACAAAGAGCTGGGCAAACCAGATTCAGCCCAGGAGGTATTTTTTTTTTTTGAAGTGGTCAAAATAAATGTTTGGTCTGCACAATTCACCAACATATGCCTGGTCACTCAAACCAGATGAAGTAATAATGACTCTGCAGCTGGGGGAAAAAGCTGAATTTGGTTAAAAGGATGTGGCTGTGTCCTTAGTGTAAAATGGCTCATCACGTGTGGAGCTGCCTGAGAGAACTTCTCTGAGCAGAGAATCATAGAATCCTGGAATCACAGAATGGTATTAGGTTGGAAGGGATCTTAAAGACCACCTAGTTCCATCCCCCCTACCAATGGCAGGGACAGCTTCCACTGTCACTCAGGTGACTCATGTGACCAGGTCTAGGCTAGGCCATTCAAGACCTCGTCCATCCTGGCCTTGAACACCTCCAGGGAGGGGGCATCCACAACCTTTATTATTAGAATAACCTTTATTAGAATAAACCAAACCAGGTTGGAAGAGACCTTCAAGATCATGTCCAACCCATCAACCAATCCAACCCACCCAAACAGCTAACCCATGGCACCAAGCACCCCATCAAGTCTCCTCCTGAACACCTTCAATGACGGCGACTCCACCACCTCCCCGGGCAGCCCATTCCAATGGGCAATCACTCTTTCTGTATAGAACTTCTTCCTAACATCCAACCTGAACCTCCCCTGGCGCAGCCTGAGACTGTGTCCTCTTGTTCTGGTGCTGGGTGCCTGGGAGAAGAGACCATCATCCACCTGTCTACAACCTCCCTTCAGGTAGTTGTAGAGAGTGATAAGGTCACCCCTGAGTCTCCTCTTCTCCAGGCTGAGCAACCCCAGCTCCCTCAGCCTCTCCTCACAGGGCTGTGTTCCAAACCCCTCACCAACTTTGTTGCTCTTCTCTGGACTCGTTCCAGCAAGTCAACATCCTTCCTAAACTGAGGGGCCCAGAACTGGACACAGTTCCTGGGCACCCTGTGCCAGTGTCTCACCACCATCACTGTAAAGAATTTCTTCCTATTGTCCAGTCTAAATGTACCAGCTTCAGTACATTCCCTCTTGTCCTATTACCACGAACCTTTGTAAATAGTCCCTCTCCATCTCTCCTGTAGCTCCCTTCAGGTCCTGGAAGGCTGCTATAAGATTTCCCCAGAGCTTTCTCTTCTCAGAGCAGTTTCTTTTGGCACAAGTTCTGGGTCTGGTCACAATATGTGGGTATAGAAGCTGGTAATGGTTTAAGAGCACAGAAGCTAGTGCTTGCCAGGAGAGAGGAGGAAATGGATTCTGTGGGCTACAATTGTGAAAATTCATATCTAAGTTAACCTCACTGCTGTGGAGGGAAAAAAAGACAACAGCTATGCCTGTGCTCTCCATCACTTCATCCAGGATTTAGTGTTCTACATCACTGTGTTCCATTAAAGTGAAAGATCCAGGTCACTTTCTGGCCCAATACACCCAAATACTTTATAGAGAAAAAGAAGATAGTGCTTTGCACCTGCTTTCTGCCTCTCTCTTATGATGTGCAAGGTTAAGATTTATTTGCATAGACATTTCTCTGTCTTTAGAAAAGGTCTGGTAGGGTGGACTCAGGTCTATACTGGGAGGTGAGGAGTGAAGCCATTGCAACAAGGAGGTGGGTGCTGGGAGGAAGGAAAGTTGCTGCTGGTCAAGGGATTGTGTCTATCAATACATTTTAAAGGTGGTACCACAGATAGCAGCACATCAGAAAACAAAAGCTGATCAGGAATCATTTACAGACAGAGATTAGGATAACTTTTAGAATGGAAATTAGAGCTGGAGTTCTAGATCTCACTGTGTCTGGTCACTGCACTGAGAGGCTGAGAGAGTTGGGGTTGCTTAACCTGGAGAGGGGGAGGCTCAGGGGAGACCTTATTGCTCTCTACAACTACCTGAAGGGAGGTTGTAGCCAGGTGGGGGTTGGTCTCTTCTCCCAGGCAAGCAGCACCAGAACAAGAGGACACAGTCTCAAGCTGTGCCAGGAGAGGTTTAGGCTGGATGTTAGGGAGAAGTTCTTCAAAGAAAGAGAGATTGGCCATTGGGATGTGCTGCCCAGGGAGTGATGGAGTCACCACCACTAGCGGTGTTTAGGAAGAGACTGGATGGGGTGCTTGGTGCCATGGTTTAGTTGGTTAGATGGTGTTGGGTGATAGGTTGGACTCGATGATCTCGAAGGTCTCTTCCAACCTGGTTAATTCTATTCTATACTGAGGTTACAGTGAAATTGATTCTCAACAAAATCTTCTTGACCTACAAAACCTGAATAAGAAAACAAACCTGAAAAATAAACTTGAGTAAGCTTGCCTTTATCTAAAAAAGAGGGAAAATCAACTTGTGTGTATCCATGGTTTCCTGCACTCTCTTTGGTGTCACAGAAACATGTGGGGATGGATCTGTATCCAAACACTATAATCTCCTAAACTCCACAAACACCAACACCATCTGTGGCAGTTTTTACTGCAAATCATCACATGTGGAATGCTTCTTACAGTCTGATGAGCAGGGCCTTGTCATGGGAATAGTGTCACAAGGCCTCCATGCACCATGGCTTTCATTTCCAGATGTCTCTGCTTTAGATATGTACAAGAAGATGCTTTATTCTCTCTCTCCAGTAAACAGGAAAGTTATCTTCCCAGTGCTCATTGAATGCCAATGCAAAGCAGAAATGAAAGAAGTCAAAATAAGCAGCAGGAGTAGCACATCTGTCAGCAAACAGTTTTCTGCAGCACAAAGCTACTCTCCAGATGCCAGAAAGCCATTTTTATCTCTCAGGGGCTGATTCCCTCTCCCTCAAGCTTCCAGAAATACTTGGGACAAGTAGAAGAAAGTAGAAAGTTGGTTACTAGCTGACCCTGCCGTTAGAGCCTAGCTGTACATGGCACTTTGGGACATAGTTTCGTGGCCATGGTGTTGTTGGGCTGATGGCTGGACTCAATGATCTTAGAGGTCTTTTCCAACCAAAACAATTCTATGATTGTGTAGAACAATAAAAGAACTTTCATTAGAAGAGAAACTTTAACCACCCTGACAATTAGCAAAGCTCACCCCGCTGCACAGAGTGAATGTGAAGGCCATGAGTCTTTCCAAGGTGAAGGTGGTGACAAAATGTTTAACCATTCTCAGTGCCCATCCATCTTAATTCAAACTTACCTCCCTGTGATGATGACACAGGCAGCACAGCTTCTTGAGACAGTCCCAGCTGGCATCTGCATCAATCTTGTCAGGAATGACACTGCTTGAGAGCATATTTTTTCTCCTCCATGCAGGGCTTTGAAGCAGAAGCATTCTGGTGGCATCCCCTTGGATCATCCCTCAGCACTGCCTCTTAACCACTCAAGTATTTTCTAGGTTGGGTCTACAACATCAACTATCACTGACCTTCCTTTTTTCCCTTCCTGGTCTCTATTAAACTAGCAATAAATTTTCCAGGTCAACTTACATGGTACCTTCATGACTGCAACACATTGCCACCATCATATTGTTTCAATGCAAGACTCTGTAGGAGGGTCACACTTGGCAGGTTTCCCTGGTGCCACCTGATTTCACTTGATGAGCAGATGTCAAATTCAGAAGAGTGATCCATGAGGACTTCATCTCAAGCATCTGGGTATTAAACTGGGCTTAAATAGGCCAAGGAAATTTGATTCTCTTACTAAAAAACTTAGACTCTTATGAATAGTCCCAAACACAGGTGGAGTTAGCGTATGGAAATAGTTTTGGAAATGGTCATAGAATCCAAGAATCAATAAGGTTGGAAAAGACCTCAAAGATCATCAAGTCCAACCTCTCACCCAACACCTCATGACTAAATAAACCATGGCTTCAAGTGCCACGTCCAGTCCCCTCTTGAACACCTCCAGGGATGGGGACTCCACCACCTCCCTGGGCAGCACATCCCAATGGCTAACAACTCTCTCTGGGAAGAACTTTCTCCTCACCTTGACCCTAAACCTCCCCTGACACAGCTTGAGACTATGTTCTCTTGTTCTGGTGCTGGTTGCCTGGGAGAAGAGACCAACCCCCACCTGGCTACAACCTCCCTTCAGGTAGCTGCAGGTCTCCCCTGAGCCTCCTCTTCTCCAGGCTAAGCAACCCCAGCTCCCTCAGCCTCTCCTCACAGGGCTTGTAACAAAACCAGTTGGTGTGGGTAGTTAGCAGTTATTTTTTCAGAGCCTGTAACTTTTATTTGTTTATAAGCAAGAAATCCAAACCACAGCTGTTCCCACATAGCCACCTTGCTTAGATTGGAGCATTTTATGTGTCACAAAGCAAGCTCTGAAGGACATCACCCTCTTTGGCTCTAAATACATAAGAAAGTTAAGATGAAGACAAAGTGACTGTTTAAGTGTGAGAAAACGGATATTGACAAAGATGTATTCGTGTGCCAGTGATGAATAACTACAAGAACCTGAAACTCCAACCACCAGCAGCCTCATACATCACTCCTTTTTGTTGAGATGTAAAAGATTCAAATGTCAGAACTAGAATGTCAGAACTGGAATGTCAGAGCTGTTTATAATGTCAAGTGATGCACATTGCATACTCATAGGATATCACCGAATCAATAAGGTTGGAAAAGACCTCAGAGATCATCAAGTCCAACCTAGCACCCTACACCTCATGACTAACTAAACCATGGCTTCAGGTGCCACATCCAATCCCCTCTTGAATACCTCCAGTGATGGTGACTCCAACACCTCCCTGGGCAGCACATTCCAATGGCCAATTACTCTTTCTGGGAAAAACTTTCTCCTAACATCCAGCCTAAACCTCTCCTGGCACAGCTTGAGACTGTGTCCTCTTGTTCTGGTGCTGGCTGCCTGGGAGAAGAGACCAACCCCCACCTGGCTACAACCTCCCTTCAGGTAGTTGTAGAGAGCAATAAGGTCTCCCCTGAGCCTCCTCCTCTCCAGGCTAATCAACCCCAGCTCCCTCAGCCTCTCCTCACAGGGCTGTGCTCAAGACCTCTCCCCAGCCTTGCTGCCCTTCTCTGGACATGTTCAAATGTCTCAGTGTCCTTCTTAAGCTGAGGGGCCGTCTTGAAGAGGGTAGGTTTGGACTGGATATTAGGAAGAAATTCTTGGCAGTGAGAATGGTGAGAGACTGGAGCAGGCTGCCCAGGGAGGATGTGGATGCCTCTTTCCTGGAGGTGTTCAGTGCCAGGTTGGATGAGGTTTAGAGCAACCTGGCCTAGTGGGAGCTGTCCCTGCCCATGGCAGGGGGTTGGAACTAAATGATCATTAAGGTCCTTTCCAAGCCAAACCATTCAATGAATCTATGCCAGAATGTAGGAAATGGATAAAATGTGTTGCAGGACTGAGAGAGAATCAGTCCAAGCAGACCCAGAGAGAACTCTGATTTTCCCTTTGCAGACACTTCATGTAGTTCCATTCAGCTCACAAAATTAATCTTTATAAAGTAAGGTTGAGTTGGTTTCAGCCTAGTTTCCTAGGCAAATGAGACATAGGAGGTCATGCCATCTGCAGATGCCACCTCTGCACTCCCAACAGCTACCAGATTCAGAGCAATCACAACCACGGTTGTGAGAAGGTCACAGTCTCAGAGAGACTGAGTTGCTAACAGCTTTTGCTCAGGTATCTGGGCAGGGCAAAGATTCCCAAATGAGACCTCCTTGTCAGGGAGAGGCAGGAAGATTTAGCTGTTAAACAGTCTGCCTAGCAGGTGCCAGCAATCCCACCAGCAGGAACCAGTCACCACACCTCTTACCTTTTTTCTCATACAGCTGTGGCAAAGAACTCAGTGAAAACACATAGTTGTGAACAGGAGGACATACAGGACAAAGGGCACACATCTCTGGGGAAACAGAATGCTTACCAAATGATTTGGTTTTAGCTGTTCTTTGAACATCTAATTTTACTCTACAAAGATAAGATTTCATTCCAGCCCTCTCTCGTCCTGCCCCGCGGCTTGTGGCTCCTCCTCCTCTGCAGGAGCTCCCTCTGGGCAGGAGGGATGTTGGCACTGCCGTGGCTGGGATGTGGTTTTGTTCTTCAGAAGCAGAGTCCCAGAGCATGGGCTGTGGAGCCCCGGGAGCAGGGGAAGAGGGCAGAGGTTGCTCCGAGCTGGGCTCTGTGTGCAGCGGGAGCTGCTGGAGAGACGAAGGCTGCCCCTGCTGTGAGCGCAGCAGGCAGCGCTGTGCAGCCGCAAGGAGGCCGTGGGGACGAGGCTGTCAGATGCCCTCTCGGTAGGTTGCTGTGGAGCTGGGAGACCGGGAAGGGTGGTGTGGGGGTGCTGATGCTGGGCAAAGATGCTCTGCTAGGCACGGTCCAAGGAGAGCAGGATTCTGCAGACTCTGAGTGGAAACGTAAATGTGAGCAGGCTGGAAGGTGAGGTGAGCCAACTGCACAAAGCGCTCCGGGAAACGAGAGAGGCTTTGGGCAAGGCAAAAAGAGCACTGAAGAGGACGGCGAAGGAGCTGGAAACTGAGCAAAAGAGGCCACGGGTCTTGATATGACTACAGATTCTCTACCACAATAAACTATTTCATCCTGGGAGGAGGTGGCTCTGTGTTTCCATCTACATCATGGGAAACTAAACCAGTTGTGCTGCTGGAGACACCTGGGTATCCCAGGCTCTCACATCACACTATGGGCCCCCCTTGCTTGCCCTCCCTCACTCTCTGCACAGTTTCCTGATATGATTTCATGGTGGGACCCTTGTCCTAGGGACAGTTTTGCCTGATGAGAAATTCCAGGTGGGAAAGGGGAGGAAAACACCCTTAGCTTCATCAAAATGCTGTTAGACGATGGTGAGCCTGCCTGTGTCCCGATGGCCAAGCTGGCCAACAGCATTCTGTCTTGCATCAAGCATTAGTGTGGCCAGCAGGACCAGGGCAGGGATTGCTCCCCCTGTAATCAGCAGTGGTGAGGCAGATCCTTGATTCCTGGGTTAATTTTTGCCCACCCCTCCCCCCCCTACAAGAAGAACATTGAGGTGCTGGAGTATGTCCAGAGAAGGGCAGTGAGGCTAATGAAAGGTCTTGTGAGGAGCATCTGAGGGAACTGGGGTTGTTCTGCTTGGAGAAAAGGAGGCTGAGGGGAGACCTTCTGGCTTTTTACAACTTCCTGAAAGGAGGTTGGAGTCATGTAGGGGCTGGTCTCTTCTCTCCAGTGTCAAGTTTTGGTGAAGACACATTATGATGATGCTGAATCTTGTCCCAGCTTGTGGACAAGTTCCCCCTCCTTCAGGAGGAAGACGAAAGCCAAGGCATTAGCCAGGCCAGCATGCAGCCAGCGCATGCAGTGCTCGTGCTGACACCAAGTATGGGCATAAGCCTAGCTTCACGCTTTCTATAGGCTGAAGCCAGTTGTTTATGAGAGTGCCCTTTGGTGAAGCCCAGCCTTGAGGAATCTATAAGTATCACCCCAGTTGGTAAAGAAGTTGCCCCCTCTTTCACTTTGTCCCTGTGCTTGCTCGAGAGAGCAACTCTCGAGCTGCAGCCTCTGCCATTGAGCTTATTGTTGTTAGCTTCTGTTATACATGCACGCATACTGAAAGCCTCTGCATCGTGAGAAGCACAGAGGGAGGACCTCAGCATCGCTACAGCCAGTCGTACCGACCAGGAGAGCCCACAGTGCCACCGGAGGAGTGGACCCACCCCCGAGGGTAAGATCTGCCCAGTTGCTGGGGAGAAGGGACTTGATCGAGACTGAGTCCACATATGCCTAGCCCCGCCGTAGCGGGAGAGGAGCCGCCACGTGTGCCGCTCTGAGCCCTGTGAACCCCAGGGAGGACTAAAGCATTGTTCGTGCCTATACTGCACCGAATCCGGGACCACTCCGAGAGTCCCGCTGTTCCTTTAAGCTCAGTAAACGAGAATCCGCCGCCTAACGCAGCCGCATTCTCTCCCCGAGGCTGTTTGCATCAGCCCTGAGAATCGCCGTGGTTGGGCTGACCCCATAGCTTTGCTTGCTGCCGCGTCATCCGAGCCCGCCTACCGGCAACTGTCGCCCCACCCTGTCGTGCGAGCCGACTCCGAGGGCTGACCCCACGGGCCGACCCCGACCAGGACCGATCCCTGCTGTCTGGAGGGAATCGACCGAGTCCTGAAGGGAACCTGCTTCCGCGCTAAGTCCAGGTTTCATTATTCCCTCTTCCCTGCTGTGAAGAGAGGAAACCATAACCCAACGCCGCCGTGCAACTCGACTAGGAACCAGTCCAGCGGCAGCCGTCTGCCGGCCCCCCACCTTGCTACAAACAACAGCTACAGAGTATCGTCCACGTGCTTTCCATCCACTAGCACTCGGTTCAAAGTATCCGCGTCCAGCAGAGTAAGCGCTGACGCTTAGAAAGATTGTAATATTGCTGTGTAGAGCCAGAAGCCGCCCGCGTCCCGCCGAGTCGCCATCTAGTGGCCAAGCGGCGGAACTGCACCCTTTGCTATGTAAATATAGAAAGGGTCTATAGATAGTTCAATTAAGTCCTAGTCATAACATTAAGCCACTTGTGGAATGTATTTCACGACCGTGCGCTAGAACATGTATATAAGTTGGTGATTCATCGGTTATTAATCGTTTGATAGTTAATAAAAATAATAATTTATTATTAATATTTCATATTAATAAATTTAATCACCTCTTCACCACACACGTTATAGGATGAGGGGATTGGATGTGGCACTTGATGCCATGGTCTAGTAGTCATGAGGTCTTGGGTGACAGGTTGGACTTGATCTTTGAGGTCTTTTCCAACCTTCATGATTCTATGAGAGGAAATGGCCTCAAGTTGCAGCAGGGGAGGTTTAGACTGGAGATGAGGAAAACATTTCTTCACTGAAAGGGTTCTCAACCACTGGCACGGGCTGCCCAGGGAGATGGTTGAATCCCCATCCCTGGAGGGCTTTAAAAGGCACAGTGCTGTGGTGCTGAGGGCCATGGTTTAGCACCAAACTGGGTAGAATTAGAGCATGGTTGGACTCTATGATCTTAAAGGTCTTTTCCAACCAAAACAATTCTGTGTAATTGCACAGCCCCAGGAGCTGCCACTTGACAGGACATGCAAGAGCTGCAGGGGCTGTGAGAAAGCTATCAGGTCTGCAGTGCTGCTCCTGCTGCTTCCACGTGGTCGATGCCATTTTGGTTGTGTTTAAATCCTCACGTGTGCCACGAGGTATGGGGATCAGTGAGTCATTATGAAATCTGATTTTTATAAGCATCTATTGCAGGTCTGTTGCCCTAGGGAATTCTGGAGTCCCCCCCCTGCCCCTTGTTGTTTCTGGATTTTTCTGTACACAGTGTTTGAATTGTTACTTGTTCCTGCTGGTGAGAGATCTGGCCCACGACCGAATATCTCGAACCTGTAAATAGGTTTTATTTAGTATTTACCATGGGATTTTTATGATTAACAAAGTTATTAACATTTGTGTCAATCGTTGCGCCTATTGGATATCAAATAGCCTTTTCACCGATCATAACACACAAGAGCCACCTTTCTTTCAGATCTCCTACTCCTGGGCCCCAAATCCCCTCAGTCTGGGATGTGGGCTGCAGGGCTGCTCAGCAGTGGTGAGTGATGGACACAAGCTGGAGTGAAGGGGGGACTGTAAAATAAGAATGGGTGAAGCTGAGTGATCACAAGCCTGTGTCTGGCTGAAGCTGTAGAGCTGTGTGGCAGCTCAGCTTCAGCATTCTGGGCCCCTCGGTTTAGGAAGGACATCGAGACACTTGAAGGTGTCCAGAGAAGGGCAACGAGGCTGGGGAGAGGCCTTCAGCACAAGCCCTATAAGGAGAGGCTGAGGGAGCTGGGCTTGCTTAGCCTGGAGAAGAGGAGGCTCAGGGGAGACCTCATTGCTCTCTACAAGTACCTGAAAGGTGGTTGTAGCCAGGAAGGGGTTGGTCTCTTCTTCCAGGCAACCAGCACCAGAACAAGAGGACACAGTCGCAAACTGCACCAGCCTAAGCTCGAGGTGAGGAGAGAGTTGTTAGCCATTGGAATGTGCTGCCCAGGGAGGTGGTGGAGTCACCATTCCTGGAGGTGTTCAAGAGGAGATTGGACGTGGCACTTGGTGCCATGGTCTAGTCATGAGGTCTGTGGTGACAGGTTGGACTCATAGTTTCATAGTTTCATTCAGGGTTGGAAGGGACCACAAGGATCATCTAGTTCTAACCCCCCTGCCATGGGCAAGGACACCCTACACGATCAGGCTGGCCAGAGCCTCATCCAGCCTGGTCTTAAACACCCCCAGGGACGGGGCCTCGACCACCTCCCTGGACAACCCATTCCAGGGCTTCACCACTCTCATGGTGAAGAACCTCCTCCTCACATCTAGCCTGAATCTCCCCACCACACAATGATCCTTGAGGTCTCTTCCAACCTTGGTGATACTGTGTCACTTAGCATCTTCAAGACTTGGCTGCTTTCTCCAAAGTCAAAGTGAATTTCAGGGTAAAGAGAGATTTTTTTCCAGTCCATCATTCTAGGGGGCATCCTTCCTTTGTTGTTTCTTATCCCAAAATTCATGAAAACCAGAGGGCTGGAACCCCTCTACTATGAGGGCAGGCTGAGAGAGTTGGAGTTGTTCAGCCAAGAGAAGGCTCCAGGGAGAACTTAGAGCAGCCTTTCAACACTCAAAGTGACCTATAAGGAAGATGGGGACAGACTTTTTAGCAGGGCCTGCTGTGACCAGGCAAGGGCTGATGGTTTTTCACTGAAAGAGAGGAGATCTAGACTGGATATAATGAAACATTTTGCATTGAGGGTGGTAAAACACTGGTCCAGGCTGCACAGAGAGGTGGTACATGTCCCACCCCTGAACATATTCCAGTTCAGGCTGGATGGGACTCCGAGCAACCTGATCTAGTAGATTACAGAATCACAGTACCAGGTTAGAAGGGACCTCCAGAGATCATCAGGTCCAATCCACCTGCCAAAGCAGGATCACCTAGGGTAGTCTGCACAGGAAGGCATCCAGGTGGGTTTGGAAAGTCTCCAGAGAAGGACACTCCACAACCTCTCTGGGCAGCCAGCTCCAGGGCTCTGGCACCCTCACCATAAAGAAGTTTCTCCTCATGTTGAGCTGAAACCTTCTGTGTTCAAGTTTGTATCCATTGGTCCTTGGCTTATTCCTGTGCAGCACCCAAAAGAGCTTGGCCCCCTCCACTTGACACCCATCCCTCAGATAATGAGAGACACTGATCAGATCCCCTCTTAGCCTTCTCTTCTCCAGACTAAACAGCCAGACTAAACAGCTCTTCACAGGGCAGATGCTCAAGTCTCCTAAGCATCCTCATGGCTTTCCATTGGACTGTCTCGGTCAGGTCTCTGTCTCTCTTGAACTGGGGAGCCCAAAACTGGACACAGGATTGCAGCTGTGGTCTCAGCAGGGCAGTTTTGTATCATCAGGAACTTGCTGAAGGTACTCTCAATCTCCTCATCCAGGTCATTGATAAAGATATTGAACAAAGCTGGGCCCAGTACTGATCCCTGGGGAACACCACTGGCCACAAGCCTCCAAGCTGACTCTGTGTCACTGATGGCAACCCTCTGAAATCTGTTACTGAGCCAGTTTGCAATGCACCAATCATCTGTGCCATATTTCTTGAGCTTTTCTTTGAGGATATTATGACAGTATCAAAACCTTTACCAAAGTCAAGGTGTATGACATCTACTGCTCTTCCCTCATCTACCCATGTGGTCACTATGGTTTCATAGAAGATGTCCCTGCTCAGTGTGAGGACGGAGGAGTAGCTGACCCTTAAATGTCCCCTCCAATGCAAAGCATAGTAAGATTCTGGCTCAGGGCCATCCCAGGCACTGATACAGGCTGGGCAGGGACTGGCTTGAGATCAGCCCTGAAGAAAAGGCCTTGGGGGTGCTGGTGGATGAGAAGCTCAACAGGAACCAGCAGTGAGCACTTGCAGCCCAGAAAGCCAAGCAGAGCCTGGGCTGCATCAAGAGAAGCATAGCCAGCAGGTCGAGGGAGGTGATTCTCCCCCTCTACTCTGCTCTGGTGAGACCCCACCTAGAGTACTGCATCCAGTATTACAGGATGCATTACAGGACAGATCTGGAGGTTCTGGAAGGTGTCCAGAGAAGGGGATGATCAGAGGGCTGAAACTCTTCTGCTATGAGGACAGACTGAGGGAGTTGGGGCTGTTCAGTCTGGAGAAGAGAAGGCTCGGAGGAGACCTTCTTGTGGCCTTCCAGTATCTGAAGGGGGCTACAGGAAAGCTGGGGAGGGACTTTTCAGGGTGTCAGGGAGTGATAGGACTGGGGGGAATGGAACAAAAATAGAAATGGGGAGATTCAGATTGGATGTTAGGAAGAAGTTCTTCCTCATGAGGGTGGTGACACACTGGCACAGGTTGTCCAGGGAGGTGGTGGAAGCCTCATGCCTGGAGGTTTTTAAGGCCAGGCTGGATGTGGCTGTGAGCAACCTGCTGTAGTGTGAGGTGTCCCTGCTCATGGCAGGGGGGTTGGAACTGGCTGATCCTTGAGGTCCCTTCCAACCCTAACAATTCAATGATTCTATGATATTTAGGATTATTCCAGACTATAGCATCTCACCCTACATTTCAAGGTATTGAGGATGATCCTAAATAATGATGGACTTAAAATCTCTCTTTTCTCTGATATTTAATATGAATTTTGAGAAAGCAGCAGTTGAGAGGGTTGAAATTGAGCTGTCACAACCCCCTAGAGCTTCAGACAAATAGGATTATCCTAATTATCTTGACATTTAGAGTGAGAGGCTACAGTCTGAGTCGTTGTGAAAGTCGCTTCATCACCCAAAAGACCAACTTGGGCATATCTCAAGTCAAATTCCTTCTAAATTCAGGAGATTGGCAATACAAAGGAAGATTCAGACCTGCTTGCAGACACTGAACACATCCACCACCTGCAGTTCCTTTCCACCCCACTACCTGCTCAATATGCAACTTGTGCTGCACATGTTGACCAGGGCATGCCCAGGCAGGAAAACTGTTTTCTAAACTTCTGCTCTGTCCAGGGCTTCTCTCCTCATCTGGCTTGGAGAGATTAAAAGTCCACCTCGGTGCTCACCTCTGCAGGTGCTTCCTTCCTTGCTGCAGGGGCCTGCAAGCTGAAGGGGGGTGTGAGCTGGAAGTATCTTTGCATTTGGGGTTGGACTACTTGACCTTTAATGGTCCCTTCCAACCCAGTGCACTTTATGATTGTATGAAATGATGGCTACCAACTCTCTGTAAATCCATGCTTGAGGAGCAGGCCCAAGGTCCTGCCCTGGGGTCACAACAACCCCAAACAAGAGTCCAGGCTTGTGGCAGTGTGACTGAAAAGCTGCCTGGCAGAAAGGGACCTGGGGGTGCTAATGGACAAGCAGCTGAATGGGAGCCAACAGTGTGCCCAGGTGGCCAAGAAAGCCAATGGCCTCCTGGCTGGGATCAGCAATGCTGTGTCCAGCAGGAGCAGGGAGGGGATTGTCCCCTGGGACTCAGCTCTGGTCAGGCTACACCTTGAGTATTGTGTCTAGCTTTGGGCAGCTCAATACAAGAGATATGTGGAGGTGCTGGAGCCAGTGCATAGGAGGGCAAGGAAGCTGGGAAGGGCCTGGAGAATAAATCTGGTGAAGAGCTACTGAAGGAGCTGGGGATGGTTAGTTTGGAGACAAGGAGGCTGAGGGGAGACCTCGTTGATGTCCACGACTACCTGAAAGGACATTGTGGGGAGGCTGCTGCTGGTCTCTTCTCACAGGTGATTAGTGATAGAACCAGGAGGGAAGGGCCTCAAGCTGCAGCAAGGTAGGTTTAGACTGGACAGTAGGAAACATTTCTTCATGGCAAGAGTGGTCAGGCACTGGAATGTGCTGCCCAGGGAGGTGGTTGAGTCCCCAAGCCTGGATGTGTTTCCAGGTGGTTCGGATGTGGTGCTTCGGGATACTGTTTAGGGGTGAACCTTGCAGGGCATCAGTTGGGCTTGATCCTGAGGGTCTTTTCCAACCTGAATGTTTCTGTAATTATATGATAAAAACATCAAACTGACAGTTGCAAAGAATTGGCTTATTTAAGGCGGATTCTACTCCCCAGAGCACCTTGGCCCTTACACATAACTCTTCCCCCCTCACTGCACACTGAATCAAAGCATCTGGTGTCTTCTGAAGCTTTGTAAAAGACTCCAGAGTGACCTTGGCCCCCACACGAGGGGACACACAAGGGGGCCCACGAGGGGACACACAAGGGCATTTCTGGAGGTTCCTTTCAACCCCTAACATCCCGTGATCCTGTGACATTTGAGCAGTTAATTGCACCCCTGCATCTGATGGTGTAAGGGCTCAGCACAGAAAGACATAGACCTGTTGGTGTGAGGCCAGAGGAGGACACAAAAATAATCCAAGAGCAGGATGCCCTCTGCTGTGAGGCCAGGCTGAGAGAGTTGTGGTTGCTCCACCTTGAGAAGAGAAGGCTCTGGGGGGACCCTCTGCTGGCCTGTCAGTACTTAAAGGGGGCCTGCAGGAAAACTGGGAGAGGCTTTTATCAGAGCCTGTTGTGACAGGACAAGGGGTGATGATTTTAAACTAAAAGAGAAGAGATTCAGACTAGACAGAAGGAAGACTTTTTTCTTTTTACAGTGAGGGTGGTGAGACCTTGGCCCAGGTTGCCCAGAGAGGTGGCACATGCCCCATCCCTGGAACCATTCCAGGTCAGCTTGGATGAGGCTCTGAGCAACCTGATCTAGCTGAAGGTGTACCTGCTCACTGCATAGAGGCTGGATTAGATGACCTCTAAAGGTCCTTTCCAACCCAAAGCATTCTTTACTCTAGGATTGTGTAGCTCTGTGATTCTAAGGACATTTTCTTCCTTCCACAGCACTGGTCCCTTAAAAAAGAAAAAAAAAAGACATTATAAAATGAGTTCTGCAAAGCCACTGGGCTGAGCCTGCCTCCTAATTGCCACTGACCCACATATATGTTGGCTCAGACCTCCAGATCTGGTCGATGGTAGGCTGAACATGAGCCTGCAGTGTGCCCAGACAGCCAAGAGGGCCAGTGGCATCCTGGCCTGCATCAGGAACAGTGTGGCCAGCAGGAGCAGGGAGGTCATTCTGCCCCTGTACACTGCACTGGTTAGGCCACACCTTGAGTCCTGTGTCCAGTTCTGGGCCCCTCAGATTAGGAAGGAGGTTGACTTGCTGGAACGAGTCCAGAGAAGGGCAACGAAGTTGGTGAGGGGTTTGGAACACAGCCCTGAGGAGAGGCTGAGGGAGCTGGGGCTGCTCAGCCTGGAGAGGAGGAGGCTCAGGGGAGACCTTATTGCTCTCTCTACAACTACCTGAAGGGAGGTTGTAGACAGGCAGAGGCTGGTCTCTTCTCCCAGGCAGCCAGCACCAGAACAAGAGGACACAGTCTCAGGCTGCACCAGGGGAGGTTCAGGTTGGATGTTAGGAAGAAGTTCTATACAGAGAGAGTGATTGCCCATTGGAATGGGCTGCCCAGGGAGGTGGTGGAGTCACCATCACTGGAGGTGTTTAGGAGGAGACTTGATGGGGTGCTTGGTGCCATGATTTAGCTGATTAGGTGGTGTTGGATGATAGGTTGGACTCGATGATCTTGAAAGTCTCTTCCAACCTGGTCTATTCTGTTCTGTTCTGTTCTGTTCTATTCTATTCTATTCTTTAAACCCAAAATCACCATGAGAGGCTTCTGAGTTAAACAGGACATCAATGAAAAGTCCCAAGTAGTTGGCTGAGTTCTCCCAGGAGTAATTCACCTCCTCTGACACTGCATAGGTCATGGAGTATGGCTATCAGCGACGGAGATTGGAATCAATACGGCTGACCAATCTGATCGAGTATCGTTCCTTTATTGTTCCAGCCTTGCAGGCTGATGGTGCAGGCCTGAGGTGCAGGCCTATGGAGCAGGCCTGTAGTGCAAGTATAGCACTGTAAAGTGTAGAAGAAACAGGAGACAGGAAAGGCAGAAGTGCGTAGCAAGGCACCTGCTACAACTGAGATGAACTGGGAGTGCCCTGTTGGCACAGCTCCATTGGCTGCCTCTGAGTGACCACACATTGCACTAGGACAGATTATTGGTCCAACTGCTAATGACACAACGAGGTTGTTGATGCAGGTGCATGTCCTGTTGTCCCAAGATAACTGTCCATGTTTATAGCTACCAGTGCCTTGTTTTAGTTACAAGCTGCAGGCACAGCACTGTTTTGCTCCACTGCTAGCTGGCTCTGCACTTATGCTGAGCATGGCCAACCACCATGTCAGGCTCTAGGCCTGCACTGCCAGATTGCTCACACTGCTCGTCGCTGGCATTGCCACACTCCCACCCTCTAACAGCTCAACTCCTGCCCCCAGCTTGCTGTCATCTGCACACTGACTGATGATGGACTCAGTGCCCTCCTCCAGATCATCAATAAAGAGATTGAGCAGGCTGGGGCCCAGCACTGATCCCTGGGGCACACCACTAGTGCCTGGCTGCCAGCTGGCTGTGGCACCATTCACCACCACTCTCTGGGCTCAGCCTCCAGCCAGTTCCTCAGCCAGCACAGAGTGCTGCTGTCCAAGCCAGGGGCTGACAGCTTGGCCAGGAGTTTGCTGTGGGGGACGGTGGCAAAGGCCTTGCTGAAGTCCAGGCAGACCACAGCCACAGCCTGCCCCACATCCCCCAGGCAGTCACCTGAGCAGAGCAGGAGATCAGGTTGGTCAGGCAGGAGCTGCCCTTCCTGAATCCATGCTGGCTGGGCCTGAGCCCTTGGCCCTCCTGGAAGTGCTGTGTGATTGCCCTCCAGATGCCCTGTTCCATCCTCTTGCCTGGCACTCAGGTCAGGCTGACAGGCCTGGGATTGCCTGGCTCCTCCTGCTGGCCCTTCTTGTGGATGGGCATCACCTTGGCAGCTTCCAGTCCCCTGGGACCTCTCCAGTGAGCCAGGGCTGGTGGTAAATGATGGAGAGAGGCTTGGCCAGCTCATCTGCCAGCTCTCTCAGCACCCTAGGATGGATCCCAGCCGCTCCCATGCACTTGTGGGGATCCAAGTGGCTCAGCAGGTCTCTAACTCCTTCCTCCTGGATCTCAGGGGCATTATGCTGCTCCCTGACCCCACCTGCCAGCTCAGGAGGCTGTTAGCCTGGAGTCCTCCTGCCTTGCTGCTGAAAATGGACAGCCTGAGGCTGCTGCTGAGCAGGGTTGGAGGTGCTGGAGGTGGAAGGAGAGGCTGAAGCTGGTGCTGAGGAGGGTTGGAGGTGCTGGAGGTAGAAGGAGAGCCTGAAGCTGGTGCTGAGGAGGGTTGGAGGTGCTGCTGGTGGATGGAGAGTGTCAGGCTGGGGGGGGAAGGGTTTTAGGGGTCCTTCTCTGCTCCTTCAACACAGCTGGCAGTCAGGAGGGTCCCTGTGGTCATCTCCTGGGGGGGGTCCCTACAGGGGGGATCTGGTTGAAGCCCCCAGGAGCTGTCCCCTGGGTCTTGGTCCCTGGCAAGCTGTCTGGAAGCTGAGGGCAGGTTTGCCTACAAGCTGCTCCAGGACCTCTTCTCCAACTACTCCAAGGCCCTGCTGCCTGTGGAGGACACTGACAGAGCCCTCAACGTCACCCTGCAGGTCAGCCTCTCGCAGACCATCAACATGGTGAGAGCTGGAGCTGGCCCAGGGCCCTCACAGTCCATGCCCAGACCCTCAAACCCAGCCCAGACCTCCTCAAACCCAGCCCAGATCCACTCAAACCCAGCCCAGATCCACTCAAACCCAGCCCAGACCTCTCAAACCCAGCCCAGATCCACTCAAACCCAGCCCAGACCTCTCAAACCCAGCCCAGATCCACTCAAACCCAGCCCAGACCTCTCAAACCCAGCTCAGATCCACTCAAACCCAGCCCAGACCTCTCAAACCCAGCCTGGCACCGAGCCGCCCAGCGCCACGCCAGACACTGGCAGGAGGTGGCCACGGTGCTGGATCGCTGCTGCATGTGGCTTTTCCTCGCCATGGTCTTCCTCAGCAGCCTGCTGCTGCTGGCCAGAGCTGCCTGCAGGTCATGGCCTCAGGGACCTGATGGCCATAGGGAGCTTGCCCAGGACCTCTTCCAGGGGTGGTAGTGGCCACTGAGGCCCCATGAGGGTGGCTTGGGCCAGCAGCTAGAGGCTTGGAGCTGCACCAGCAGCAGGGAGGAGGAACCCAACAGCAGGACCTGAAGCCCCAGCTTCAGGCTTGAGAGGTCTCAGCTGCCCCAATGACCACACCCAGGCTGTGGCTCCAAGTTCTTCCCTTCCCTATGTCCAAGAAACTGGAGCTAAACCCTGGGGCTGTGTCCTACTCCTCCTGCTTGGAGCCAGAGTGCTCCCAGGACCTCCTGGTCCCAGGCGAGCTGAGGCAGCACCCCTGGAACCAGCTGCCATGGAGCTGCTCCTGCCTGGAGCCTTGGGGCTGCTCCTGCCTGGAGCCTTGGAGCTGCTCCTGCCTGGAGCCATGGGGCTGCTCTCCCCTGGAGCCTTGGGGCTGCTCCTGCCTGGAGCCTTGGAGCTGCTCCTGCCTGGAGCCATGGGGCTGCTCTCCCCTGGAGCCTTGGAGCTGCTCCTGCCTGGAGCCTTGGGGCTGCTCCTGCCTGGAGCCTTGGAGCTGCTCCTGCCTGGAGCCATGGGGCTGCTCCTGCCTGGAGCCTTGGGGCTGCTCTCCCCTGGAGCCTTGGGGCTGCTCTCCCCTGGAGCCTTGGAGCTGCTCCTGCCTGGAGCCTTGGGGCTGTTCCCACCTGGAGCCTTGGAGCTGCTCCTGCCTGGAGCCTTGGGGCTGTTCCCACCTGGAGCCTTGGAGCTGCTCCTGCCTGGAGCCTTGGGGCTGTTCCCACCTGGAGCCTTGGGGCTGCTCCTGCCTGGAGCCTTGGGGCTGTTCCCACCTGGAGCCATGGGGCTGCTCCTACCTGGAGCCATGGGGCTGCTCCTGCCTGGAGCCTTGGGGCTGCTCTCCCCTGGAGCCTTGGAGCTGCTCCTGCCTGGAGCCTTGGGGCTGCTCCTACCTGGAGCCTTGGGGCTGCTCCTGCCTGGAGCCTTGGAGCTGCTCTCCCCTGGAGCCTTGGAGCTGCTCTCCCCTGGAGCCTTGGGGCTGCTCCTGCCTGGAGCCTTGGGGCTGCTCCTGCCTGGAGCCTTGGGGCTGCTCTCCCCTGGAGCCTTGGAGCTGCTCTCCCCTGGAGCCTTGGAGCTGCTCCTGCCTGGAGCCTTGGGGCTGCTCCTGCCTGGAGCCTTGGGGCTGCTCTCCCCTGGAGCCTTGGAGCTGCTCCTGCCTGGAGCCTTGGGGCCGCTCTCCCCTGGAGCCTTGGAGCTGCTCCTGCCTGGAGCCTTGGGGCCGCTCTCCCCTGGAGCCTTGGGGCTGCTCCTGCCTGGAGCCTTGGGGCTGCTCCTGCGTGGACCTCCCTGATCCCACCCAGCCCCCAAACCAGGCTCCTGACTGCCCCCATCCCCCAAAGCAGCTCCCCCTGACCCTTGTTGTCCCTTGGGGGGGCACAGGGCCCCAGAAAGTAATTTTTAAGGTGGAATTTGGAAATAAATGTTTATTTTTGCTTCTCACTTTGGGGTCCTTTGAGTTCCATTTGTGACCCCCACATTTGGGAAACACACCTCCGAATTGTCACCTCCCTCCCCATTCCCCCTCCCAAACTTCTCTCTCCCTGTCCCCCACCCTCCCCCAACCCAAGGTCCTACCCCTTAAAATGTCCTGAAGCGATTTTGGAGCAGAACCTCCCCACACCAAATCCTTCCCAAACCCTTCCAAAAGTCCTAGGGAGGAACTTGGCCAAATCCTGACCAATTCCCCCCAACACTTCCTCAATCCTGCCCCAACCCTCCACAACCTCACCAAAACCTCCCACATCCTGCACCAACCCCCCACAGCCTGACCCAAACCTCCCAAATCCTTCCCTAAACCTCCCAAATTTTGGGCAGGATTTGGCAAACCCTGCTTCAATCCAGAGACCAAATCCTTCCCAAATCCCCACAAAACCTCCCAAATCCTGCCCAAAACCTCCCAAAGACCTATGGAGGAACTTGGCCAATGTCTGACAAATTCCCCCCAAAACCTACCAAATGCTGTACAGAACTTGGCCAAATCCTGGCCCAAATGAGACCAAAACCTCCCAAATCCTTCCCCAAACTTCCCAAAGTCCCAAAGAGGAACTTGGCCAAAGCCTGACAAATTGCCCCCAAAACCTCCCAAGTCCTGCACCAACCTCCCACAACCTGACCAAAATCTCCCAAAGTCTTCCCCAAAACCTCCCAAAGTCCTAGGGAGAAACTTGGCCAGATCCTAAAAAATTCCCCCCAAAACCTCCCAAATCCTGCACCAACCCCCCACAACCTGAACCAAACCTCCCAAATCCTGAACAAAACCTCACAAAGTCCCAGGGAAGAACTTGGCCAAAGTCTGCTCCAATCCAGAGACCAAATCCTCACCAAATCTCCCCAACACCTCCCAAACCCTGGGCACAACTTGGCCAAATCCTGCCCCAACCCACACCAAATCCTGACCAAATTCTGCCCCAAACCTCCCAAAGTCCCAGCGAGGAACTTGGCCAAAGCCTGACCAATTCCCCCCAACACTTCCTCAATCCTTTCCCAACCCTCCACAACCCTCCACAACCTCCCAGATCCTGGGCACCGAGTCCTCCAAATCCTTCTTCCTAGAGCTGAGAGTCCTGCTAAGGATTACTAAAGCTAATAGCCCTGCTGCTGAGAATGAATGGTGCTAATGATCCTGCTGGGAGGGATCAACACCATGGCTGCTGTGGGGGTGGGGTTGTTGTTATTACTATTATTTAGAGCTAAAAGTCCTCCTAATAATAACTAACAGAGCTAACAGTCCAGTTTAAAAGAGCTAAGAATCCTGTAATATTGATAAATAACATAGATAATAGTCTTAATAATGCAAATAATTACTAATAGAGCTAAGAATCCTGCTAATATTAAGTAATGGTGCTAATAATCCTGCCTATAATTAATAATAGAGCTCATATTATAGTTTCATAGCTTCCTAGTTTCATTCAGGGTTGGAAGGGACCACAAGGATCATCTAGTTCCAACCCCCCTGCCATGGGCACGGACACCCCACACTAGATCAGGGTGGCCACAGCCTCAGCCAGCCTGGGCTTAAACACCTCCAGGGACAGAGCCCCAGCCACCTCCCTGGACAACCCATTCCAAGGTTTCACCACTCTCATGGTGAAGAACTTCCTCCTCACATCTAGCCTGAATCTCCCCACCTCCAGCTCCATTCCATTCCCCCTAGTCCTATCACTACCTGAGATCCTGAGAAGTCCTTCCCCAGCCTTCCTGTAGCCCCCTTCAGATACTGGAAGGCCACAATTAGGTCTCCTCGGAGCCTTCTCTTCTGCAGACTGAACAGCCCCAACTCCTTCAGTCTGTCCTCATAGGAGAGGTGCTCCAGCCCTCTGATCATCCTTGTGGCCCTTCTCTGGACACGTTCCAGCACCTCCACATCCCTCTTGTAATAGGGGCTCCAGAACTGGACACAGTACTCCAGGTGGGGTCTCACCAGGGCTGAGTAGAGGGGGAGGATCACCTCCCTCGACCTGCTAGCCACACTTCTCCTGATGCAGCCCAGGATCTGATTGGCTTTGCGGGCTGCAAGTGCACACTGAGAGCTCATGTTGAGCTTTTTGTCCACCAGCACCCCCAAGTCTCTCTCCTCAGGGCTACCCTCCAGCCAGTCACTGCCCAGCCTGGATTTGTGCCTGGGATTGCCTCGACCCAGATGCAGGACCCTGCACTTGCTCTTATTGAACTTCATGAGGTTGGCTTGTGCCCACCTCTCCAGCCTGTCAAGGTCCCTCTGGTTCCTGCCATAACACTTAGATGAGCTAATAATCCTCTTAATAATTCATAATAGATGAAGCTAATAATAATAATGGATAAATACTGATAAATAATGTGCCTAATAGTCTTAATAAGAATAATCAATAATAGATCTAATATTCTTCCTAATAATAACCAATACAGCTAATAACTAATAGAGCTAACAGTCCTGCTAGGGATGAATTATAGAGCTATAGTCCTAATAATGGTAATAATTAACAATAGAGCTGGTAGTCCTGCTGAAAGTAATTGACAGAGCTAATAACCCTGCTAATAATTATAAATAATGTGGCTAATAATCCTGCTAATAGTAATAAACAACGTGTCTAACAGTCATAGCAGCAATTACAATGATAACAATAACAACACCAGTAATGATGATGATGATGATGATAATAATAATAATAATAAACCATCTAATTGTGCTGCTAATAACAATAGGGCTAATAATCCTGCTAATAATTAATATCAGGGGATCCCCACAGAGGACCTCACAGCCTCCCAGAGCTGTCTCCTGACCAAGCCCTGACCAAAACCATCCAAATATTGAGCAGAACCTGACCCAAGCCAGACCAAAACCTCCCAAACCCTTTCCAATCCCTTCCCCAAAGTCCTAGGGAAGAACTTGGACAAATCCTGACCAGTTCCCCCCAACACTTCCTCCATCCTGCCCCAACCCCCCACAACCTCACAAAAACCTCCCAAATCCTCAGCTCAACCTCACCAAACCCTCACCCAATCCACACCAAAACCTCCCAAAACCTCCTCAAGCCTTTCCCAACCTCCCAGCCCCTCACCAAAAGCATCAAACACTTCCCAAAGCCTCAGCACAACTTGCCCAAGTCCTGGCCCAAGCCTGACCACAGCCTGCTCCAAACCTCCCAAATCCTCAGCTCAGCCTGACCTAATCCTGACCCAACCCAGACTAAAAGCTCCCCAAACCTTCACAAACCCTTCCCAAAACCTCCTGAAGTTCTAGGGAAGAACTTGGTCAAATCCTGAACAAATCTCCTCCAGATCTCCCAAATCCTGCACCAACCGCCCAACAACCTGACCTAAACCTCCCAAGCTTTAACCAAGACCTCCCAAACCTGGGCACAACCTGACCAGCTCCTGACAAATTCCCCCCAAAACCTCCCAAATCCTGCCCTAATCCTCCCAAACTCCTAGGGAAGAACTTCCCATGTCCTGGCCCAAGCCAGAACAACTCCTGACCAGATCCTGCCCAAAACCTCCCAAAGTCCTAGGGAGGAAGCTGGCCAAATCCTGAACAAATCCCCAACAAATCCCCAAACCTTCTCATACCTGTCCCAACCCCCCAAAACCTCCCAAGCTCTAACTACGACCTCCAAACCTGCCCACAACCTGACCAACTCCTGACAAATCCCCCCCAAATCTCCCAAATCCTGCACCAACCCCCCACAACCTGACCCAAACCTCCCAAATCCTTCCCTAAACCTCCCAAATTCTGGGCAGGATGTGACCAAACCCAGCTCCAATCCAGAGATTAAATCCTTACCAAATTCCCCCAAAACTGCCAAAGTCCCAATATGGAACTTGACCAAATCCAGACAAATTACCCCGAAAATTTCCTCAATCCTGCACCATCCCCCCAAAACCTGACTAAAACCTCCCAAATCCTTACCCTGTCCTCCCAAAGACCCAGGCAGAAACTTGGTCATATCCAGGCCAAATTCCTCCCAAAACCTCCCAAATCCTGTCCCAAACCCCCATGACCTGACCCAAACCTCCCAAATCCTGATCAAAAAATCCCAACCCTTGGGCACAACTTGAACAAAGCCTGGCCCAACCCACAGCAAATCCTGACCAAGCCCTGACCAAAACCTCCTAATGTCCCAGGGACAAAATGGCCAAATCCTGGACAAATCCACCCAAAACCTCCTCAATCCTATCCCAACCCCCCACAACCTGACCTAAACCTCCCAAGCTCTAACCAAGATCTTCCAAACCTGCCCAGAACCCGATCAACTCCTGACAAATTCCTTCCAAACCCTGCACCAACCCCCCACAACCTGACCTGAACCTCCCAACCCTTCCCTAAACCTCCTAAATTTGGGCAGGATATAACCAAATCCTGCTCCAATCCAGAGACCAAATCCTTACCAAATCCCCACAAAACCTCCCAAATCCTGCCCAAAACCTCCCCATGTCCTACAGAGGAACTTAGCCAAAGCCTGACAAATTCCCCCCCAAACTGACCAAATGCTGTACAGAATTTGGCCAAATCCTGGCCCAAAGAAGAGCAAAACCTCCCAAATCCTTACCAAAACCTCCCAAATCATTACCAAAACCTCCCAATGTCCCAAAGAGAACTTGGCCAAATCCTGACAAATTCCCCCCAAAACCTGCCAAGTCCTGCACCAACCCCCCACAACCTGACCCAAACCTCCCAAATCCTCAACAAAACCTCCCAAACTCCTAGGGAAGAACTTGGCCAAGTCCTGGCCCAAGCCAGAACAACTCCTAAATAAATCCTTCCCCAAACCTCCCAAAGTCCTTCTCCTCAATCCTTCCCCACCTCTCCAGAACCTGACCCAAACTCCCAGATCCTGAGCACAGCCTCCCCAGTCCTCAGCTCAACTTGGCCAAACCCTGCCCCAACCCACACCAAAACCTCCCAAAGCCTCCTGAGTCCTGTCCCAAACCTCCCAAAGTCCCAGGGAAGAACTTGGCCAAATCCTGACCAATTCCCCCCAACACTTCCTCAATCCTGCCCCAACCCCCACAACCCTAATCTTAACCATGCCAATAATTAATAATAGAGCTAATTATCCTGGTCATAATAACTAATGGAGATAATTATCCTGCTAATACCTACAAGTAAGGTTGTTAATAATCATAACTATGGCAATAACTAATAATAGAGCTAATAACACTGTAAATAATAATTAATAGAGCTAATAATCCTGCTAATACCTAGAAATAATGTGGCTAATAATCTTAACTATGGCAATAATTAATAATAGGGCTAACAAACCTGCTAATTATTATTAATGGAGCAAATAATCCTGCTAATACCTAGAACTAAGGTGGCTAACAATCTTAACTATGGCAATAATTAAAAATAGAGCTAATAATCCTGATAATAATAACACATAGAGCTAATAATACTGCTAACATTGATAAATAATATGTCTAATAATCTTAATTATGGTAATAATTTATAATAGAGCTTATAGTCCTATTACTTCTAATAACTAATAGTGCTTATAACAGAAATTATCATTAATGGAGTAATAGTTTTGCTAACAGTAATTAATGGAGCTAGTAAGCCTGCTAATTGTGATAAATAATATGGCTAAAGGTCTTAATACTACTTCTACAAATAATAATACTAATAACTAACAGAGCAAAAAGTCCGCCTAGTAATAACTAATAGAGCTAACATTCCTGCTGGGGATTAATGCTAGAGCTAGAATCAGGCTAAGAATGAGAAACAATATGGCTAAGAGCCTGAGAGATAATAACAAGAACAATGAATTAGAGCAATATTCCTGCTAATAGTAAGTAATGGAGTTAATGTTCCTGCTAACACTGACAAACACTATGGCTAATAATCTGACTTATGGTAATAGTTAATAACAGACCTAATAACACCACCAATGCTAATGTTTAAAAAGCTACGAATCCTGCTAATATTGATGAATAATATGGCTAAGCATCTTAATAAGAATTCCACGTACATTGAGTAATGGTGCTAATAATCCTGTTAGTAATTAATAACAGAGCTAATCCTCCTCTTAATAACTAATAATACAGCTAATAGTAATACTAATGGTAATACTTTAAAGAGCCAATAATAATTAAAGCAACTAAAATTCCTGCTAATACTGATAAACAATGTGCCTAATAGTCTTTAGAAGAATAATCAATAATAGAGCTAAAGGACATCCTAATAACAATCAATAGACCCTATAACTAATAGAGCTAACAGTCCTGCTGAAAACAATTGATAGTTAATGCAGTTAATAATGTGGCTAATAATCCTGCTAATAATGATAAACAAAGTGGCTAACAGTTTTAGTTAATAATGATAACAACAACAACAAAGCAGCTAATCGTGCTGTTAATAACAATAGGGCTAATAATCCCAGTAATGATTAATATCAGGGGATGCCCCAGAGGACCTCACAGCCTCCCAGAGCTGTCTCCTGACCAAGCCATGACCAAAACCTTCCAAATACTGAGCAGAACCTGACCCAAGCCAGACCAAAACCTCCCAAATCCTTCCCAAACCCTTCCCAAAGTCCCAGGGAAGAACTTGGACAAATCCTCACCAATTCCCCCCAACACTTCCTCCATCCTGCCCCAACCCCCCACAACCTCACCAAAACCTCCCACATCCTCAGCTCAACCTCACCAAACCCTCACCCAGTCCACACCAAAACCTCCCAAAACCTCCTCAAGCCTTTCCCAACCTCCCAGCCCCTCACCAAAAGCATCAAACACTTCCCAAAGACTCAGCACAACTTGCCCAAGTCCTGGCCCAAGCCTGACCACAGCCTGTTCCAAACCTCCCAAATCCTCACCTCAGCCTGACCTAATCTTGACCCAACCCAGACCAAAGCCTCCCAAAGTTGTCTCCTGACAAATTCCCCCCAAAACCACCCAAATCCTGCACCAACCCCCCACAACCTGACCCAAACCTACCAAATCTTGAACAAAACCTCCCAAAGTCCCAAGGAGGAACTTGACCAAATCCTGACAAATTCTTCCCAAAACTGCCTCAATCCTATCCCAAACCCCCAACAACCTGACCCAAACCTCCCAACCTCTAAGCAAGACCTCCCAAACCTGCCCACAACCTGATCAACACCTGACAAATCTCCCCCCCAAACCTCCCAAAATCCCAACCAAAACCTCCCAAAGCCCAAGAGAAGAACTTGGCCAAGTCCTGGCCCAAGCCAGAACAACTCCTGACCAAATCCTGAACAAAACCTCCCAAAGTCCCAGGGAAGAATTTGGCCAAATCCTTTCCAAATCCCCACAAAACCTTCCAAATCCTGCACCAACCCCCCACAACCTGATCCAAACCTCCCAAATCCTAATTAAAACCTCCCAAATTCTGGGCAGGATTTGGCAAACCCTGCTTCAATCCAGAGACCAAATCCTTCCCAAATCCCCACCTAACCTCCTAAATCCTACCCCAAACCTCCCAAAGTCTTAGGGAGGAACTTGGCCAAAGCCTGACAAATTCCCCCCAAAACCTACCAAATGCTGTACAGAACTTGGCCAAATCCTGGCCCAAAACGAGACCAAAACCTCCCAAATCCTTACCCAATCCCCCCAAAGACCCAGGGAGGAACTTGGTCAAATCCAGGCCAAATTCCCCCCAAAACCTCCCAAATCCTGCACCAACCCCCCACAGCCTGACCCAAACCTCCCAAATCCTTCCCTAAACCTCCCAAATCCTTCCCCAAAACCTCCCATAGTCCAAAGGAAGAACTGGGCCAAATCCTTACAACTTGCCCCCAAAACCTCCTCACTCCTGTCCCAACCATCCTCTTAATAATTAATAAAAGACCTAAGAGGCCTGATACAGAAAATTAATGAAGCTAATAATCCTACTAATAATGATTAATAATATGGCTAATAATCTAAATAAAGTTAATGATTAACAATAGAGCTTATAGTCCTGCTAATAATGATAAATAATATGGCTACTAGTCTAAATAATTATAACAGTAATAACTAAGAGAGCTAAAAGTTCCCCTAATAATAAATAATACAGGTAATAGTACTGGTAATGATTAATACTGGAGCTACAATCAGGCTAATGATGATAAATAACATGGCTAAGAGTCTTACTACTAATAATAATAAAACTTAGTGCTAATAATCATGCTAATCATAAAGAACAGAGCTAATATTCCTGTGAATAGCAATCAAGGGAGCTAATAATCCTGCTTATATTGATAAATACGATGGCTAATAGCCTTAATTATGGTAAAAATAACGGAGCTACTAGTTCTGCTAATAATAACAACTAATAGAGCTAATAATCCTGATAACACTGATAAATAACACAACTAATTATCCAAATACGGCTAACAATTAATAGTAGAGCTAAGAGCCCTGCTAATCATAACTAATAGAGCTAAAAGTCCTGTGGATGGTTAATAGAGGTAAGAGTCCTGGGAATAAAAATTAATAGAGCTAATAATCCTGTTCAAAATTAATAATAGAGCTAATACACCTGCTAAGAATAATTAATAGAGGTAATAATACTGCTAATAATAATTAATAGAGCTTATAAACCTGCTAACACCAAAACAATATTATGGCTAATAATATTAACTATGGCAAAAATTAATCATAGAGCTAATAATAGTGCGAATAATAATTCATAGAACTAATAATCTTGCTAATACCTATAAATAATACAGCTAAACATCTTAACTATGGCACTAATTATAATAGAGCTAATGATACAGCTAATAATTCTTACTACAGCTAATACCTACAAATAATATGGCTAATAATCCTAACTATGGCAATAATTAATAAGAGAGCTAATTATCTTGCTAATAACAATTAATGGAGTTAATAATCCTGCTAATACCTATTAATAATATGGCTGTTAATTTTATCTATGGCTATAAATAATGATAGATATAATTATGCTGGGAATAATAATTAATGGATGTAATAATCCTGCTAATAGCTATAAATAATATGCCTAATAATCCTAACTATGGTAATAATTAAAAATAGAGCTAATAATCCTGCTAATAATAATTTATAGAGCTAACAATCCTGCTGACATTGATAAATAATATGTGCAATATTCTTAATTATGGTAATAATTAATAATAGAGCTTATCGTCCTATTACTACTAATAAATAATAGTGCTAATGATAGTAATTATCATTAATGGAGCTAATAGTTCTGCTAACAGTAATTAATGGAGCTAATAATCCTGCTAATTGTGATAAAGAATATGGCTAAGAGTCTTAATACTACTACTACTTATAATAATACCAATAACTAACAGAGCTAAAAGTCCTCCTAATAATAAATAATTGAGCTAACATTCCTGCTGGGGATTGATACTAGAGCTAGAATCAGGCTAAGAATGAGAAACAATATGGCTAAGAGCCTGAGAGATAATAAGAAGAACAAAGAATTAGAGCTAAAATTCCTGCTAATAATAAGTAATGGAGTTAAGGTTCCTGCTAATACTGATAAATACTATGGCTAATCATCTGACTTATGGTAATAGTTAATAACAGACCTAATAACACCACTAATGCTAATGTTTAAAAGAGCTAAGAATCCTGCTAACATGGATGAATAATATGGCTAAGCATCTTAATAACGGAAATAATTAATAATAGAGCTAAGAATCCCACAAATATTGAGTAAGGCGCTAATAATCCTGTTAATAATAAATACACCTCTTAATAGCTAATAATAGAGTTAGTAGTCATACTTAAAAGACCTAATAATAATTAATGCACCTAAGAGTTCTGCTAATACTGATAAATAATATGGCTAACAGACTTAATAAGAATAATAAATAATAGAGCTAAAAGACTTCCTAATAATAACTAATAGAGATTACTAATACAGCTAACAGTCCTGCTAGGGATTAATTATGGAGCTATAGTCCGAATAATGGTAATAATTAATAAGAGAGCTGGTAGTCCTGCTGAAATTAATTGATAGATATAATAAACCTGCTAATAATTCTAAATAATCTGGCAAATAAAACTACTAACAATAATCAAGATAATCATCATCATCATTAAAAAAAAACCATCTAATTGTGCTGCTAATAACAATAGGGCTAATAATCCTGCTAATAAGAAACATCAGGGGATCCACCCAGAGGACCTCACAGCCTCCCAGAGCTGTCTCCTGACCAAGCCCTGACCTAAACCTTCCAAATATTGAGCAGAACCTGACCCAAGCCACACCAAAACCTCCCAAGTCCTCAGCTCAACCTCACCAAATCCTCACCCAATCCACAACAAAACCACCCAAACCCTCCTGAAGCCTTTCCCAACCTGAGCAAATCCTGACCCAACAAAGACTAAAACCTTCCATACCCTTCCCAAAACCTCCCAAAGTCCTAGGAAGGAAGTTGGCCAAATTCAGACTAAATTGCCCCCAACACTTCCTCAATCCATTCCCAACCCCCCAACAACCTCACTCAAACCTCCCAAGCTCTAATGAAGGCCTCCCAAACCTGGGCACAACCTGACCAACTCCTGACAAATTCCCCCCAAAACCTCCCAAATCCTGCACCAACCCCCCACAACCTGACCCAAACCTCCCAAATCCTTCCCTAAACCTCCCAAATTCTGGGCAGGATGTGACCAAACCCAGCTCCAATCCAGAGATTAAATCCTTACCAAATTCCCCCAAAACTGCCAAAGTCCCAATATGGAACTTGACCAAATCCAGACAAATTACCCTGAAAATTTCCTCAATCCTGCACCATCCCCCCAAAACCTGACTAAAACCTCCCAAATCCTTACCCAGTCCTCCCAAAGACCCAGGCAGGAACTTGGTCATATCCAGGCCAAATTCCCGCCAAAACCTCCCAAATCCTGCACCAACCCCCCACGACCTGACCCAAACCTCCCCAGTCCTGATCAAAAAATCCCAACCCTTGGGCACAACTTGAACAAAGCCTGGCCCAACCCACAGCAGATCCTGACCAAGCCCTGACCAAAACCTCCCAATGTCCCAGGGACAAAGATGGCCAAATCCTGGACAAATCCACCCAAAACCTCCTCAATCCTATCCCAACCCCTCACAACCTGACCTAAACCTCCCAAGCTCCAATCAAGATCTTCCAAACCTGCCCAGAACCCGATCAACTCCGGACAAATTCCTCCCAAACCCTATGCCAACCCCCCACAACCTGACCCAAAACTCCCAACCCTTCCCTAAACCTCCCAAATTTGGGCAGGATATGACCAAATCCTGCTCCAATCCAGAGACCAAATACTTACCAAATCCTCACAAGACCTCCCAAACCCTGGACACAACTTGGCCAAATCTTGGCTCAACCCACACCAAATCCTGACCAAATCCTGCCCCAAACCACCCACCAAATTCCCACCAAAATATCCTCAGTTCTGCACCAACCCCCCACAACCTGACCAAAACCTCCCAAATCCTACCCAAACCCTCCTCAATCCTGTCCCAACCCCCAAAAACCTGACCCAAACCTCTCAACCACTATCCAAGACTTCTCAAACCTGGCCACAAGCTGAACAACTCCTGACAAATTCCCCCCAAAACCTCCCAAATCCTGCACCAACCCCCCACAACCTGACCCAAACCTCCCAAAATCCCGATCAAAACCTCCCAAACTCCTAGGGAAGAAGTTGGCCAAGTCCTGGCCCAAGCCAGAACAACTCCTGACCAGATCCTGCCCAAAACCTCCAAAAATCCCATGGAAGAACTTGGACAAAGCCTGACGAATTCCTCCCAAAACCTCCTCAATCCTTCACCAACCCTCCAGAACCTGACCTAAGCCTCCCAAATCCTTACCCAATCCTCCCAAAGACCCAGGAAGGAACTTGGCCAAATCCAGGCCAAATTCCCCCCAAAACCTCCTAAATCCTGCACCAACCCCCCATAACCTGACCCAAACCTCACAAATCCTTCCCTAAACCTCCCAAATTCTGGGCAGGATGTGACAAATCCTGCTT
Source organism: Melanerpes formicivorus (assembly GCF_026170545.1). Taxonomy (NCBI): domain Eukaryota; kingdom Metazoa; phylum Chordata; class Aves; order Piciformes; family Picidae; genus Melanerpes; species Melanerpes formicivorus. The sequence continues at coordinate 636,804 of NW_027142493.1, read as the reverse complement.
CAATCCAGAGACTAAATCCTTCCCAAATCCCCAAAAACCCTTCCAAATCCTGAACAATACCTCCCAATGTCCTACAGAGGAACTTGGCCAAATCCTGACCAATTCCCCCCAAAACTTCCTCAATCCTATTCCAGTCCCCCAACAACCTGACACAAACCTCCCAAGCTCTAACCAAGACCTCCCAAACCTAGGCACCACCTGAACAACTCTTGACAAATTCCCCACCAAACCTCCCAAACTCCTGAACAAAACCTCCCAAATTTCTAGAGAACTTGGCCAACTCCTGTCACGAGCCAGAACAACTCCTGACCAAATCCTACCCAACACCTCCCAGACTCCAAGAGAGGAAGTTGGCCAAAGCCAAACCAAATCCCCCAAGGCTTGCTGAATCCTGTCCCAACCTCCTCCAGTCTGACCCAAACATCCCAAATCCTGAACAAAACCTCCCAAATCCTGACCCAAACCTCCCAAATCCTGACCGAAACCTCCCAAATTCTGACCCAAACCTCCCAAATCCTTCCCCTAATCTACCAAAGTCGTAGGGATGAACTTGGCCAACTCCTGGCCCAAGCCAGAACAACTCCTGACCAAATCCTGCCCAAAACCTCCCAATGACCCAGGGAGGAACTTGGCCAAATCCTTCCCAAATCCCCCCAAAACCTCCCAAATTCTGCCCAAAACCTCCCAAAGTCTTAGGGAGGAACTTGGCCAAAGCCTGACAAATTCCCCCCCAAACCTACCAATTGCTGTACAGAACTTGGCCAAATCCTGGCCCAGACGAGACCAAAACCTCCCAAATCCTTCCCCAATCCTCCCAAAGACCCAGGGAGGAACTTGGTCAAATCCTGCCAAATTCCCCCCAAACCTCCCAAATCCTACACCAACCCCACACAACCTGACCCAAACCTCCCAAATCCTTCCCTAAACCTCCCAAATCCTTCCCCAAAACCTCCCATAGTCCAAAGGAAGAACTGGGCCAAATCCTTACAAATTGCCCCCAAAACCTCCTCACTCCTGTCCCAACCATCCTCTTAATAATTAATAAAAGACCTAAGAGTCCCGATACTAAAAAGTAATGGAGCTAATACTCCTGCTAATATTGATTAATAATATGGGTAATTATATAAGTGATAATAATAATAATAATTAACAATTAATAATTAAGATTAATTAACAGAGCTAATAATCCTGCTAATACTGGTAAATAATATTGCTAATAATCTAAATAAAGTTAATAATTAACAATAGAGCTTATAGTCCTGCTAATAATGATAAATAATATGGCTACTAGTCTAAATAATTATAACAGTAATAACTAAGAGAGCTAAAAGTTCCCCTAATAATAAATAATACAGGTAATAGTACTGGTAATGATTAATACTGGAGCTACAATCAGGCTAATGATGATAAATAACATGGCTAAGAGTCTTACTACTAATAATAATAAAACTTAGTGCTAATAATCATGCTAATCATAAAGAACAGAGCTAATATTCCTGTGAATAGCAATCAAGGGAGCTAATAATCCTTCTTATATTGATAAATACGATGGCTAATAGCCTTAATAATGGTAAAAATAATGGAGCTAGTAGTCCTGCTAATAATAACAACTAATAGAGGTAATAATCCTGATAATATTGATAAATAACACAACTAATTATCCAAATATGGCTAACAATTAATAGTAGAGCTAAGAGTCCTGCTAATCATAACTAGAATAACTTTATTTATTTATTTAGAATAAACCAAACCAGGTTGGAAGAGACCTTCAAGATCATCGTGTCCAACCCATCAACCAATCCAAACCACCCAAACAGCTAACCCATGGCACCAAGCACCCCATCAAGTCTCCTCCTGAACACCTCCAATGACGGCGACTCCACCACCTCCCTGGGCAGCCCATTCCAATGGGCAATCACTCTCTCTGTATAGAACTTCTTCCTAACATCCAACCTGAACCTCCCCTGGCACAGCCTGAGACTGTGTCCGCTTGTTCTGGTACTGGCTGCCTGGGACAAGAGACCATCATCTGCCTGTCTACAACCTCCCTTCAGGTAGTTGTAGAGAGTGATAAGGTCACCCCTGAGTCTCCTCTTCTCCAGGCTGAGCAACCCCAGCTCCCGCAGCCTCTCCTCATAGAGCTTGTGCTCCAAACCCCTCACCAACTTTGTTGCTCTTCTCTGGACTCGTTCCAGCAAGTCAACATCCTTCCTAAACTGAGGGGCCCAGAACTGGACACAGCACTCAAGGTGTGGCCTAACCAGTGCAGTATACAGGGGCAGAATGACCTCCCTGCTCCTGCTGGCCACACTGTTCTTAATGCAGGCCAGGATGCCATTGGCCCTCTTGGCTGCCTGGGCACACTGCAGGCTCATCTTCAGCCTACCATCGACCACTACCCCCAGGTCCCTCTCTGCCTGGCTGCTCTCTAGCCACTCTGACCCCAGCCTGTAGCACTGCATGGGGTTGTTGTGGCCAATGTGCAGAACCCGGCACTTGGATGTGGTAAATCTCATGCCGTTGGATTCTGCCCATCTGTCCAGCCTGTCAAGGTCCCTCTGCAGAGCCTCTCTACCCTCCAGCAGATCAACTCCTGCCCCCAGCTTGCTGTCATCCGCAAATTTACTGATGATGGACTCAAAGCCCTCATCCAGATCATCAATAAAGATGTTAAAGAGCACAGGGCCCAGCACTGATCCTTGGGGCACACCACTGGTGCCTGGCCGCCAGCTGGATGTGGCAACGTTCACTACCACTCTGTGGGCCCAGCCATCCAGCCAGCTCCTAACCCAGCACAGAGTGCTGCTGTCCAAGCCAGGGGCTGACAGCTTGGCCAGCAGTTTGCTATGGGGGACAGTGTCAAAGGCCTTGCTGAGGTCCAGGTAGACTACATCCACAGGCCTCCCCACATCCACCAGGTGGGTCACCTGATCATAGAAGGAGATCAGGTTGGTCAGGCAGGACCTGCCCTTCCTAAATCCATGCTGGCTAGGCCTGATCCCTTGGCCATCCTGTAAGTGCTGTGTGATTGCACTCAGGATGACCTGTTCCATGATCTTGCCTGGCACTGAGGTCAGGCTGACAGGCCTATAATTCCCTGGCTCATCCAACCGGCCCTTCTTATGGATGGGCACCACGTTGGCCAGCTTCCAGTCCTCTGGGACCTTGCCAGTGAGCCAGGACTGCTGGAAAATTATGGAGAGTGGCTTGGCCAGCTCGTCTGCCAGCTCTCTCAGCACCCTAGGATGAATCCCATCTGGTCCCATGGACTTGTGGGGATCCAAGCTGCTAAGGAGAGTTCCAACCACCTCCTCATGGAACATAGGGAAACTGTGCAGCTCCCTGGCTCCTTCTGCCAGCTCTGCAGACCAGCTCTCAGGAAGACGTTCTGCCCTTCTAGTAAAAATTGAGGCAAAGAAGGTGTTAAGTATCTCTGCCTTTTCCTCATCCTTTGTTACAATGTTCCCCTCCGTGTCCACCAAGGAGTGGAGGTTGTCCTTTCCCTTCCTCTTACTATTAGTGTATTTATAGAAGGACTTTTTGTTGTCCTTCACAGTAGAGGCCAGTTTAAGCTCCAAGTGTGCTTTTGCCTCCCTAATTTTCTTCCTACAAGACCTAGCAACATCCTTAAACATTCCATGGGTTGCCTCCCCTCTCTTCCAAAGGTGATACACCCTCTTTTTTTCCCTTAGTTCCATTAAGAGTTCATTAACCATCCAGGCTGGCCGTCTGCCCAGGCGGCTCATCTTCCGGCGCACTGGCACAGCCTGTCCCTGAGCCTTCAACAATTCTTCCTTGAAGTAGGTCCAGCTCTCCTGGACCCCTTTATTATTGAGGGCTTTATCCCAAGGAACCCTCTGAATTAGTTCCTTGAGTAACCCAAAGTCTGCCCTCTGGAAGTCCAGAGTGGAGGTCTTCTTGCTGCCCCTCTTGGCTTGACCAAAAACCGAGAATTCAATTATCTCGTGGTCACTGGACCCCAAACACCCTCTGACCACCACATCACCCACCAGCCCTTCCCTGTTGGTGAAGAGGAGGTCAAGCATAGCCTTGCCCCTGGTAGGCTCTCGCAGCACCTGGGATAAGAAGCTGTCCTCCATGCATTCTAAGAAACTCCTAGACTGTCTTCTCTCTGCTGTGTTGAGATCCCAGCAGATGTCAGGCAGGTTGAAGTCGCCCATGAGAACAAAGTCCGGAGATCTTGAGACAGCCCTAAGCTGCCTATAGAATGCTTCATCAACATCTTCCTTCTGGTTGGGTGGTCTATAACAGACTCCAACCAGGGTGTCTGCCCTGCTGGTCTTCCCTCTAATTCTTACCCACAAGCACTCAACCCGATCGTCCCTAATCTCCATCTCAATGGCATCTAGTGCCTTCCTGATGTACAGGGCCACCCCTCCACCCCTTCTTCCTCGCCTGTCTCTCCTGAAGAGCCTGTAGCCATCAATTGCAGCACTCCAGTCATGTGAGTCGTCCCACCACATCTCTGTGATGGCAGCTACATAGAGCTACTAATAGATCTAAAAGTCCTGTGGATGGTTAATAGAGTTAAGAGCCCTGGGAATAAAACTTAATAGACCTAATAATCCTGTTCAAAATTAATAACAGAGCTAATAGACCTGCTAGGAATAATTAATAGAGGTAATAATACTGAAAATAATAATTAATAGAGCGTATAAACCTGCTAATACCAAAACAATATTATGGCTAATAATATTAACTATGGCAAAAAATAATCATAGAGCTAATAATACTGCTAATAATAATTAATAGAACTAATAATCCTGCTAATACCTATAAATAATACTGCTAAAAATCTTAACTATGGCAATAATTAATAATAGAGCTAATGATACAGCTAATAATAATTAATACAGATAATACCGACAAATAGTAGGGCTAATAATCCTAACTATGGCAATAATTAATAACAGAGCTAATTATCCTGGTAATAACAATTAATGGAGTTAATAATCCTCTTAATTCCTATTAATAATATGGCTAATAATTTTACCTATGGCTATAAACAATAGTAGAGTTAATTATGCTGGGAATAATAATTAATGGATGCAATAATCCTGCTAATAGCTATACATAATATGCCTAATAATCTTAACTAAGTTAATAATTAATAATAGAGCTACTAATACTGCTAATAATAATTTACAGAGCTAACAATCCTGCTGACATTGGTAAACAATATGTGTAATATTCTTAATTATGGTAATAATTAATAATACATCTTATAATCCTATTACTAATGCTAGTGCTAATAATAGGAATTATCATTAATGGAGCTAATAGTTCTGCTAACAGTAATTAATGGAGCTAATAATCCTGCTAATTGTGATAAATAATATGGCTAAGAGTCTTAATATTACTAATAATAATACTACTAATAACTAACAGAGCTAAAAGTTCTCCTAATAATAACTAATAGAGCTAACATTCCTGCTGGGGATTAATACTAGAGCTAGAATCAGGCCAAGAATGATAAACAATATGGCTAAGAGTCTGAGAGATAAGAAGAAGAACAAAGAATTAGAGGTAATATTCCTGCTAATAACAAGTAATGGAGCTAATGTTCCGGCTTATACTGATAAATACTATGGCTAATAATCTGATTTATGGTAATATTTAATAACAGACCTAATAACACCACCAATGCTAATGTTTAAAAGAGCTAAGAATCCTGCTAACATGGATGATTAATATGGCTAAGCACCTTAATAATGGAAATAATTAATAATAGAGCTGAGAATCCCATGAATATTGAGTAATGGCACTAATAATCCTGTTAATAATAAATACACCTCTTAATAGCTAATAATAGAGTTAGTAGTCATACTGAACAGAGCTAATAATAATTAATGCACCTAATAGTTCTGCTAATATGGATAAATAATGTGGCTAATAGACTTAATAAGAATAATAAATAATAGAGCTAAAAGACTTTCTAATCATAACTAACAGAGATAACTACTAATACAGCTAACAGTCCTGCAAGAGACTAATTATAGAGCTGTAGTCCGAATAATGGTAATAATTAATAAGAGAGCTGGTAGTCCTGCTGAAATTAATTGATAGATATAATAAACCTGCTAATAATTATAAATAATCTGGCAAATAAAACTACTAACAATAATCAAGATAATCATCATCATCATCATCATTATCAAAAAACCTCTAATTGTGCTGCTAATAACAATAGGGCTAATAATCCTGCTAATAAGAAACATCAGGGGATCCCCACAGAGGACCTCACAGCCTCCCAGAGCTGTCTCCAGACCAAGCCCTGACCTAAACCTTCCAAATATTGAGCAGAACCTGACCCAAGCCAGACCAAAACCTCCCAAGTTCTTCCCAAACCCTTCCCAAAGTCCTAGGGAAGAACTTGGCCAAATCCTGACCAATTCCCCCCAACACTTCCTCAATCCTCCCCCAACCCCCCAGGACCACACCAAAACCTCCCAAATCCTCAGCTCAACCCCACCAAACCCTTACCCAATACACCAAAACTTCCCAAACCCTCCTGAAGCCTTTCCCAACCTGACCAAATCCTGACCCAACAAAGACCAAAACCGTCCATACCGTTCCCAAAACCTCCCAAAGTCCCAGGAAGGAAGTTGGCCAAATTCAGACCGAATTGCACCCAACACTTCCTCAATCCATTCCCCACCCCCACACAACCTGACCCAAACCTCCCAAAGTCCTAGGGAAGAACTTGGACAAGTCCTGGACCAAGCCAGGTCAAAACCTGTCCAAATCCTTCCCCAAAACCTCCCAAAGTCCCAGGGAGGAAGTTGGCTAAATTCAGACCAAATTGCCCCCAACACTTCCTCCATCCATTCCCAACCCCCCAACAACCTCACCCAAACTTCCCAAGCTCTAACCAAGACCTTCCAAACCTGGCCACAACCTGACCAAGTCCTGACAAATTCCACCCAAAACCTCCCAAATCCTGCACCAACCCCCCACAACCTGACCCAAACCTCCCAAATCCTGAACAAAACCTCCAAAGTCCCAAAGAGGAACTTGGCCAAATGCTGACAAATTCCCCCAAAACCTCCTGTGTTAGGTTAATGCCCATTCTGGGAACAAAAAACCCAAGCAGGGTGGAGGGCTTGAGGGGACTTTACCCTCCCTGCAGGGCATTGCCCCCCTGGGAAGCTGAGTCTGTTCCACTCCCCCCTCCCTGCCCAGCTAGGCTAGAAAAAGCAGGACATCGTAGCTGTTGGCTCTCCTTTTGGCTCCTGCCTCTGCTGGATGAGAGCCACTGCAGCTGCCCTCCTGCTCCTCTGCCACGTGGTCACACCTGATCCTTCTCCCTGCTGCCTTCTCAGAGAAAGACTGGTTTTGTATTTGTCCCTTTTTTTGTCCCACTCCCATCCATCCTTCTCCCTTGCCCTTGTGAACCTTTCCTGTTATTGTTATATATATATATATTGTTTAAAGACAACTCTTTACCTCTCTACTTCCAAGCCGACTCCAAATTATTGCCTGGTGGATTTATCCTTCCTTTTCTCCCCTCTCTGTTGGGAGGGAGGAGGGGGGAGTGGGGGAGAGATTCTCAGCCTTGCCCCCATCTGAGCTCTTAACTCCCAGTTAAGGCTCAAACCACCACACCTCCCAAATCCTGCACCAACCCCCACAGCCTGACCCAAACCTACCACATCCTGAACAAAACCTCCCAAATTCAGGCCAGCATTTCACCAAAGCTTGCTTCAATCCAGAGACCAATTCCTCAGCAAATCCACCCCTAACCTCCCAAATCTTGAACAAAACTTCCTCAATCCTGTCCCAGTCACCCAAAACCTGGCCCAAACCTCCCAAGCTCCAACCAAGCCCTCCAAAACCTGGCCACAACCTCACCAACTCCTCACAAATTATTCCCAAAACTACCCAAATCCTTCCCAAAAACTATCAAAGTCCTAAGAGAAGAACTTGGCCAAATCCAGACAAATTCTCCCCAAAACCTCCCCAATCCTGAACAAACCCTCCCAAAGTCCTAGGAAAGAACTTGGCCAAATCCTCACCAATTCCCCCCAACACTTCCTCAATCCTACCCCAACCCCCCACAATCTCAACACAACCTCCCAAATCCTTAGCTCAACCTCACCAAACCCTCACCCAATCCACAACAAAACCTCCTAAAACCTCCTGAGACCTTTCCCAACCTCCAAGCCGCTCACCAAAAGCATCAAACACTTCCCAAAGCCTCAGCACAACTTGCCCAAGGCCTGGCCCAATCCTGACCACAGCCTGATCAAAACTTCCCAATTAGTGAGCTCAGACCAAAAACTTCCCAAAACCTTCTCAAACCCTTCCCAAAACCTCAAAAAGTCCCAGGGACGAACTTGGACAAAGCCTGACAAATTCCCCCCAAAACCTACCAAATCCTGCACCAACCCCCCACAACCTCACCCAAACCTCTCAAATCCTTCCCTAAACCACCCACATTCTGGGTAGGATTTCACCAAAGCCTGGCCTAATCCAGAGACCAAATCCTTACCAAATCCCCACAAACCCGCCCAAATCCTGCCCAAAACCTCAAAAAGTCCCAGGGAGGAACTTGCCCAAACCCTGACAAATTCCTCCCAAACCAACCAAATGCTGTACAGAACATGGCCAAATCCTGCCTAAACGAGATCAAAATTGTCCAAATCCTTCACCAAACCTCCCAAAGTGGAACTTGGCCAAATCCTGACAAGTTCCACCCAAAAGGTGCTCAATCCTATCAAAAACCCCAACAACCTGACCCAATCCTGACAAAATCTCCCCCAAATCTCCCAAATCCTACCCAAAACCTCCCAACCCCCTACAACCTGACCCAAACTTCCTAATGTCCTAGGGAAGAACTTGGCCAAGTCCTGGACCAAGACAGAACAAAACCGGACCAAATCCTGCCCCAAAATGTCCCAAAGTCCCAGGAAGGAATTTGGCCAAGTCCTGACCAAATTCCCCCCTAAACTTCCTCAATCCTGTCCCAAACCCCCACAACCTGACCAAAACCTCTCAAATCCTACCCAAAACCCACTCAATCCTGATCCAACCACCCACAATCTGACCCAACCCTTACAAGCTCTAACCAAGACCTCCCAAACCTGGGCACAACCTGACCAAATCCTGACAAATCCTGACACAAAACCTCCCAAATCCTTCCCCTAACCTCCCAAACTCCCAGGGAGGAACTTGGCCAAGTCCTGGCGCAAAGCAGAACAACTCCTGACCAAATCCTGCCCAAAACCTCCCAAAGTCCCAGGAAGGAACTTGGTCAAATCCTGACCAATTCCCCCCAACACTTCCTCAATCCTTTCCCAACCCTCCACAACCTGACCACAACCTCCCAGATCCTGGGCACGGAGTCCTCCAAATCCTTCTTCCTAGAGCTGAGAGTCCTGCTAAGGATTACTAAAGCTAATAGCCCTGCTGCTGAGAATGAATGCTGCTAATGATCCTGCTGGGAGGGATCAACACCATGGCTGCAGTGGGGTGGTTGTTGTTGTTGTTATTATTATTATTATTATCATCATCATCATCATCATTGTACAGAGCTAAAAGTCCTCCTAACAATTACTAATAGAGCTAAGAATCCTGCTAATATTAAGTAATGGCACTAACAATCCTGCCTATAATTAATAAGAGAGCTAACAGTCCTGCTACCAATACTTAGATGAGCTAATAATCCTCTTAATAACTTATAAAAGACCTAATAGTCCTGCGAAGAATAATTCATAGAGCTTATAATACTGCTAATACTGATAAATAATACAGCTAATAATCTAAATAATGTTAATAATTAACAATAGAGCTTATAGTCCTGCTAATTATGATACATAATATGGCTAATAGTCTAAATAATTATAACAGTAATAACTAAGAGAGCTAAAAGTCCTGCTAATAATAACTAATAGAGCTAATAGTACTGGTAATGATTAATACTGGAGCTACAATCAGGCTAATAATGATAAATAACATGGCTAAGAGTCTTACTACTAATAATAATAAAACTTAGCGCTCATAATCATGGTAATCATTAAGATCAGAGCTAATATTCCTGCTTATAACAATCAAGGGAGGTAATAATTCTGCTTATATTGAGTAATACGATGGCTAATAGCCTTAATAATGGTAATAATAATGGAGTTAATAGTCCTGATAATAACAACCAATAGAGCTAATAATCCTGCTAATATTGATAAATAACACAACTTATAATCCAAATACTGCTAATAATTAATAGTAGAGCTAAGAGCCCTGCTAATCATAACTAATAGAGCTAAAAGTCCTGCTAATGGTTAATAGAGTTAAGGGTCCTGGGAATAAAAATTAATAGAGCTAATAATCCTGTTCACAATTAGCAATAGAGCTAATACACCAGCTAAGAATAATTAGTAGCACTAATAAAAATGCAAATAATAATAATTAATAGGTCTAATAATCCTGCTAATACCTATAACTAAGTTGGCTAATAATCTCAACTATGGAAATAATTAATAATAGACCTAATTATCCAAATATCTCGGTAATAATAATTAATGGAGCTAATTATCCTGCTAATACCTATACATAATATGGCTAATCATTTTAACTATGGCAATAATTAATATTAGAGGTAATAATATTCCTAATAATAATTAATAGATCTAACAATCCTGCCAATACCTATAAATAATGTGGATAATAATCTTAGCTACTGCAATAATTAATAATGGACCTAATTATACCATTATCCTGGTAATTATAGTTAATGGAGCTAATAACAAGCTAATACCTATAAATAAAATGGCTAATAATCTTGACTATGGAAATAATTAATAATACAGCTAATAATACTGCCAATAATAATTAATAGAACTAATAATCCTGCTAATACCTATAAATTGTGTGGCTAGTAATCTTAACTATGACAATAATAATAGAGCTAATAATACTGGTAATAATTATTAATGGAGCTAATAATCCTGCAAATACCGATAACTAAAAAAGCTAATAATCTTAACTGTGGCAATAATTAATAATAGAGCTAATAATTCTAATAATGATTAATAGAGCTAATAATACCACTAACATGTCTAATAACCTTAATTATGGTAATAATTAATAATAGTGCTTATAGTCCTATTACTAGTAATAACAAATAGTGCTAATAATGGTAATTATAATCAATGGAGCTAATAGTTCTGATATCAGCAATTAATGGAGTTAATAATCTTGCTCATAGTAATAAATAATATGGCATATAAATAATAAGTCTTAATACTACTACAAATAATACTACTACTAAGAACTAAGAGAGCTAAAAGTCCTCCTAATAATAACTAATAGAGCTAACATTCCTGCTGGGGATTAATACTAGAGCTAGAATCAGGCTAAGAATGAGAAACAATTTGGCTAACAGTTATAGAATAGAATAGAATAGAATAGAATAGAATAGAATAGAATAGAATAGAATAGAATAGAATAGAATAGAATAGAATAGAATAGAATAGAATAGAATAGACCAGACCAGACCAGACCAGACCAGAGCAGACCAGACCAGGTTGGAAGAGACCTTCAAGATCATCACGTCCAACCTATCATCCAACACCACCTAGTGGAGTTCTTACTATGGCCTTGCCAGTGACATGGGACATCCACTTTCTGATACTCACAAAAAGTGAGAATATAATATCCTTGGGTGCTCTATCCGCCAACTTTGAAGTTTCACTCCCCAACATGAAAGGGGGATATATTATGGATGAGCTGGGCTCACAATCTGCTGGCAACTAGAAAACTCAGGAAAGGTCAAGCTTGCTCTAACTAACCTGCTTGTGATGCTCTTGCTCAGGCAAAGTTCTCAGCAGATGTCTTTACAGTTGTCAGTAGAAGTCCTTCCCATGGAAGGACCTAAGAATTTGGTGCACTGCTTATGAACTTCATAAGAAAATTGATTTTCCTACCCAAAACCCCTACACAGCTATTCTATTATTCTATAGCTCTACTTGCTTTCTTTGCTCTTAAGCGGAGGGACTTCTCAGGATATCAGGTAGTGATAGGACTAGGGGGAATGGAATGAAACTGGAGGTGGGGAGATTCAGGCTGGATGTGAGGAGGAGGTTCTTCATCATGAGAGTGGTGAAACCCTGGAATGGGTTGTCCAGGGAGGCGGTTGGGGTGCCATCCCTGGAGGTGTCTAAGAGCAGGCTGGATGAGGCTCTGGCCAGGCTGATCTAGTGTGGGGTGTCCCTTCCCATGGCAGGGGGGTTGGACCTAGATGATCCTTGTGGTCCCTTCCAACCTGACTGATACTATGACACTAAGATTTGTTTCACTGAAGTGCATTAGAATAACCTTTATTAGAATAAACCAAACCAGGTTGGAAGAGACCTTCAAGATCATCGTGTCCAACCCATCAACCAATCCAAACCACCCAAACAGCTAACCCATGGCACCAAGCACCCCATCAAGTCTCCTCCTGAACACCTCCAATGACGGCGACTCCACCACCTCCCCGGGCAGCCCATTCCAATGGGCAATCACTCTTTCTGTATAGAACTTCTTCCTAACATCCAACCTGAACCTCCCCTGGCGCAGCCTGAGACTGTGTCCTCTTGTTCTGGTACTGGGTGCCTGGGGGAAGAGACCATCATCCGCCTGTCTACAACCTCCCTTCAGGTAGTTGTAGAGAGTGATAAGGTCACCCCTGAGTCTCCTCTTCTCCAGGCTGAGCAACCCCAGCTCCCTCAGTCTTTCCTCATAGGGCTTGTGTTCCAAACTCCTCACCAACTTTGTTGCTCTTCTCTGGACTCGTTCCAGCAAGTCAACATCCTTCCTAAACTGAGGGGCCCAGAACTGGACACAGCACTCAAGGTGTGGCCTAATCAGTGCAGTATACAGGGGCAGAATGACCTCCCTGCTCCTGCTGGCCACACTCTTCCTGATGCAGACCAGGATGCCATTGGCCCTCTTGGCTGCCTGGGCACACTGCAGGCTCATGTTCAGCCTACCATCGACCAGTACCCCCAGGTCCCTCTCTGCCTGGCTGCTCTCCAGCCACTCTGACCCCAGCCTGTAGCACTGCAAGGGTTGTTGTGGCCAATGTGCAGAACCCGGCACTTGGATGTGTTAAATCTCATGCCGTTGGATTCTGTCCATCTGTCCAGCCTGTCGAGGTCCCTCTGCAGAGCCTCTCTACCCTCAGTAGTAGTCTCAGTAGTAGGAGTAATAGTTAATAATAATAATAATAATAATAATAATAATAATAATAACAACTATAACAATTATAATAATAATAAAGCAGCTAATAGTGATGTTAATGACAATAAGGCAAATAATTCTGCTAATAATTAATATCAGGGAATTCCCCCAGAGCACCTCACAGCCACCCAGATCTGTCTCCAGACCAAGCCCTGGCCAAACCCTTCCCAAAACCTCCCAAAGTCCTAGGGAGGACTCGGCCAAAGCAGAACAAATCTTACCCCAAACCTCCCAAATCCGCAGCTGAACCGCACCAAATCCTGACCAAAACCCCCAAAACCTCCTGAACCCTTCCCCAGTCTCCCAGAACCTGACCCAAACCTCCCAACCTCTAACCAAGACCTCCCAAACCTGGGCACAACCTGACCCAATCCTGACAAATTCCCCCCAATACTCCAAATCCTACTCAAAACCTCCCAAAGTCCCAGTGAAGAACTCGGCCAAACACCGTACAAATTCTCCCCAAAAATACCTCAGTCATTCACCAACCCCCCACAACCTGACCAAAACCTCCCAAATCCTTACCCAATCCTCCCAAAAACCCAGGGAGGAACTTGGTCAAATCCAGGCCAAGTTCCCCCAAAACCTCCCAAATCCTTCCCCAAAACCTCCCAACCTCTAACCAAGTTCTCCCAAACCAGGGCACAACCAGACCAAAGCCTGGCCAAATTCCCCCAAAAACTTCCTCAATCCTGCACCAACCCCCCACAGCCTGACCCAAACCTCCCAAATCCTGAACAAAACCTACCAATCTCGTAGGGAAAATCATGGTCAAAGCCTAACAAATTTCTCCCAAAGCCTCCTAAGCTCTAACCAGGACCTCCCAAACTTGGCCACAAACTGACCAAATATTGACAAATACTCCCCAAAACCTACCAAATCCCCCACCAACCCCCCACAACCTGACCCAAACCTCCCAAGCTCTAACCAAGGACTCCCAAACCTGGCCACAACCTGATCAAATCCTGACTAATTCCCCCCAAAACCTCCCAAATCCTGCACCAACCCCCCACAACCTGTCCCAAAACTCCCAAACTTCTAGGGAAGAACTTGGACAAGTCCTGGACCAAGCCACAACAAATCCTGTCCAAATCCTTCCCCACACCTCCCAAAGACCCAGGGAGGAAGTTGGGTAAATTCAGACCAAATCCCCCAAGACTTGCTGAGTGCTTCCCCAACCCCACACAGCATGACCCAAAACCTCCCAAATCCTGGCCAGGATTTGACCAAAGCCTGCTTCAATCCAGCAACAAATCCTGCAACAAATCCTCACAAAACATCACAAATCCTGCACAAAATCTCCCAGATCCAGGAGAGAACTTGGCCAAATCCTGGTCCAAACCTGACCAAAACCTCCCAAATCCTTCCCCAAAACCTCCCAAGCTCTAACCAAGACCTCCCAAGCCTGCCCTCAACCTGACCAACTCCTGACAAATTCCCCCCAAAACCTCCCAAATCCTGCACCAACGCCCCACAACCTGACCCAAACCTTCCAAATCCGGAAAAAAAACCTCCCAAAGTTCTAGGGAAAAAGCTGGCCGAAGCCTAACCAATTTCTCCCAAAACTTCCTAAATCCTGACCAAAACCTCCCAATGTCCCACGGAGGAAGCGGGCCAAGTCCGGAACAAATCCAACCCAAACCTTCTCATATCTGTCCCAAACCCCCAAAACCTCCCAAGCTCTAACCAAGACCTCCCAAGCCTGCTCACAACGTGACCAACTCCTGAAAAATTCCCCCCAAAACCTCCCAAATCCTGCACCAACCTCCCACAACCTGACCAAAACCTCCCAAATCCTTACCCAATCATCCCAAAGACCCAGGAAGGAACTTGGTCAAATCCAGGCCAAGTTCCCCCAAAACCTCCCAAATCCTTCCCCAAAACCTCCCAACCTCTAACCAAGTTCTCCCAAACCAGGGCACAACCAGACCAAAGCCTGGCCAAATTCCCCCAAAAACTTCCTCAATCCTGCACCAACCCCCCACAGCCTGACCCAAACCTCCCAAATCCTGAACAAAACCTACCAATCTCGTAGGGAAAATCATGGTCAAAGCCTAACAAATTTCTCCCAAAGCCTCCTATATCCTGACCAAAACCTCCCAATGTCCCATGCAGGAGGCTGGCCAAATCCAGATCAAACCCACCCCAAACCTTCTCATACCTGTCCCAACCATCCAACAACCTCCCAACCTCTAACCAAGACCTCCCAAACCTGCCCACAACCTGACCGACTCCTGAATTCACCCCAAAAACCTCCCAAATCCTGAACAAAACCTCCCAAAGTCCTAGGGAGAAACTTGTCCATAGCCAGACAAATATCCCCCAAAACTTCCTCAATCCTTCACCAACCCCCAAAAACCTGACCAAAACCTCCCAAGCTCTAACCAGGACCTCCCAAACTTGGCCACAAACTGACCAAATATTGACAAATACTCCCCAAAACCTACCAAATCCTGCACCAACCCCCCACAACCTGACCCAAACCTCCCAAGCTCTAATCAAGTCCTCCCAAACCTTCCCACAACCTGACCAACTCCTGAACAATTGCCCCAAAACCACCCAAATCCTTCCCCTAACCGCCCAAAGTCCCAGGGAGAAACTTGGCCACATCCTGGCCCAATCCAGAACAACTCTTGACCAAATCCTGCCCAAAAGCTCCCAAAGTCCTAGGGAGGAACGCAGCCTAACCCTGAAAAATTCTCCCCAAAACTTCCTCAATCCTGCACCAACCCCCCACAACCTGACCCAAACCTCCCAAATCCTGACCAAAACCCCCCAAATTCTGGGCAGGACGTAACCAAACCCCGCTTCAATCCAGAGAATAAATCTTTACCAAATCCATACCAAAGCTCCCAAATCCTGACCAAAACCTCCCAAAGGCCAAGAGAGGAACCTGGACATTTCCTCACCAAAACCCCCAAAACTTGCAGAATCCTTCCACAACCTCCCACAACCTGTCCCAAACATCGCAACGTCCTAGGGAAGAACCTGGACAAGTCCTGGACCAAGCCAGAACAAATCCTTTCCAAATCCTTCCCCAAACCTCCCCAAGTCCCAGGGAGGAAGTTGGCCAAATCCAGACCAAATCTACCAAGACTTGCTGAATCCTTCCCCAACCCCACACAGCATGACCCTAAACCTCCCAAATTCTGGGCAGGATTTGACCAAAGCCTGCTTCAATCCAGCAACAAATCCTGCACCAAATCCTCACAACACTTCCCAAATCCTTCCCAAAACCTCTCAGATCCAGGACAGAACTTGGTCAAATCCTGGCCCAAACCAGACCAAAACCTCCCAAATCTTTCCACAAAACCTCCCAACCTCTAACCAAGACCTCCCAAACCTGGCCACAACCTGACCAACTCCTGACAAATTCCCCCCAATACCACCCAAATACTGCACCAACCCCCCACAACCTGACCAAAACCTCCCAAATCCTTACCCAATCCTCCAGAAGTCCCAGGGAGGAAGTTGGCCAAACCCAGACCAATTCCCCTCAAAACTTCCTCAATCCTTTCACAACCACCCCATCCTGACCCAAACTTCCCAAATCCTGAAGAAAACCTCCCAAATCCTGCCCAAACCTCCCAAAGTCCCAGGGAGGAACTTGGCCAAATCCTGACCAATTCCCCCCAACACTTCCTCAATCCTTTCCCAACCCTCCACAACCTGACCACAACCTCCCAGACCCTGGGCACGGAGTCCTCCAAATCCTTCTTCCTAGAGCTGAGAGTCCTGCTAAGGATTACTAAAGCTAATAGCCCTGCTGCTGAGAATGAATGCTGCTAATGATCCTGCTGGGAGGCATCAACACCATGGCTGCAGTGGGGGTGGGGGTGTTGTTGTGATTATTATTATTATTAAACAGAGCTAAAAGTCCTCCTAATAATTACTAATGGAGCTAAGAATCCTGCAAATGTTAAGTAATGGCACTAACAATCCTGCCTATAATTAATAAGAGAGCTAACAGTCCTGCTACCAATACTTAGATGAGCTAATAATCCTCTAAATTACTAATAAAAGCCCTAATAGTCCTGCTATGAATAATTAATAGAGCTAATAATACTGCTAATACAGATAAATAATATGGCTAATTATCTAAATAATGTTAATAATTAACAATAGAGCTTATAGTCCCGCTAATAATGATAAATAATATGGCTAATAGTCTAAATAATTATAATAGCAATAACTAATAGAGCTAAAAGTCCTCCTAATAATAACTAACAGAGCTAATAGTACTGGTAATGAGTAATACTGCAGCTACAATCAGGCTGTCTTATTTCTATTAATAATAAAACAGAGCTAATATTCCTGCTAATAACTATTAAGGGAGCTAGTGACCCTGCTTATATTGATAAATACTATGGCTAATAGCCTTAATAATGGTAATAATAATGGAGCTAATAGTCCTGCTAATAATAACAACTAATAGAGCTAATAATCCTGCTAATATTGATAAATGACTAACAATCCAAATATGGCTAATAATTAATAGTAGAGCTAAGAGCCCTGCTAATCATAACTGAAGGAGCTAAAAGCCCTGCAAATGGTTAATAGAGTTAAGAGTCCTGGGAATAAAAATCCATATAGCTAATAATCCTGTTCACAATTAATAATAGAGCTAATACACTGGCTAAGGAGAAATGATAGAGCTAATAATATTGCTAATAATAATTATTGGAGCTAATAATCCTGCTAATACCTATAAATAATATGGCTAAGGATGTAAACTATGACTATAACTAATAACAGAGCTAATGATACTGATAATAATTAATAGAGGTAATAATCCTGCTAATACCTATAACTAAGATGGCTAATAATATCAACTATGGAAATAATTAATAATAGACCTAATTATCCAAATATCCTCATCATAATAATTAATGGAGCTAATTATCCTGCTAATACCTATAAATAATATGGCTAATAATTTTAACTATGGCAATAATTCATAATAGAGGTAATAATATTCCTAATAATAATTAATAGAGCTAACAATCTTGCCAATACCTATAAATAATGTGGATAATAATCTTAGCTACTGCAATAATTAATAATGGACCTAATTATCCTGGTAATAATAATTAATGGAGCTAATAATCCTGCTAAAACCAATAACTACGGTGGCTAAGAATGTTAACTATGGTAATAGGTAATGATAGAAATAATAAAGAAAGGTAATAAACCTGCTAATGCCTATGAATAGCAAGGCTAATAATCTCCACTATGCAATAATTAATGATAGAGCTAATTATCCTGATAATAATAACTAATGGAGCTAATTATCCTGCTAATACCTATAACTACAGTGGCTATTAATCATAATTATGGCAATAATTAATAATAGACCTAATTATCCAATTATCCTGGTAATACTAATTAATGGAGCTAATAATTCTGCTAATACCTATAACTAAGGTGGCTAATAATCTTTACTATGCAAATAATTAATAATAGAGCTAATAATACTGGTAATAATTATTAATGGACCTAATAATCCTGCAAATACAGATAACTAAGAAGGCTAATAATCTTAACTGTGGCAATATTTAATAATAGAGCAAATAATCCTAACAATGATTAATAGAGCTAATAATACCACTAACATGTCTAGTAACCTTAATTATGGTCATAATTAATAATAGCGCTTATAGGCCTATTACTAGTAATAACTAATAGTGCTAATAATAGTAATTATAGTCAATGGAGCTAATAGTTCTGATATCAGCAATTAATGGAGGTAATAATCTTGCTAATAGTAATAAATCATATGGCTTATAAATAATAAGTCTTAATACTACCACTAATAATACTACTACTAATAATTAACAGAGCTAAAAGACCTCCTAATAATAACTAATAGAGCTAACATTCCTGCTGGGGATTAATACTAGAGCTATAATCAGGCTAAGAATGAGAAACAATATGGCTAAGTGTCTGAGAAATAATAAGAAGAACAAAGAATTAGAGCTAATATCCCTGCTAATAAGAAGTAATGGAGTAGTAGTAAGATTTAATCATCATCATCATCATCAAATAGTGATGTTAATGACAACAGGGCTAATAACTCTGCTAATAATTAATATCATCATCATCATCATCTAATAGTGATGTTAATGACAATAGGGCTAATACCTCTGCTAATAATTAATATCAGGGGATTCCCCCAGAGACCCAGAGGACCTCACAGCCTCCAAGAGTTTTTTCAAGACCAAGTGTGGCCAAGCCCTTCCCAAAACCTCCCAAAGTCCTAGGGAGGAACTTGGCCACAGCCTGGCCCAATGCAGAACAAATCTTCCCCAAACCTCCCAAATCCTCAGCTGAACCTCACCAAATCCTGACCAAAACCCCCAAAACCTCCTGAACCCTTCCCCAGTCCCCCAGAACTTCAACCGAACCTCCCAACCCCTAACCAAGACCTCCCAAACCTGGGCCCAACCTGACCCAATCCTGACAAATTACCCCCAAAACCTCCCAAATCCTCCCCAAAACCTCCCAAAGTCATAGGGGAAAGTTTGGCCAAAGCCTAAAAAGTTCTCCACAAAGCCTCCTAAATCCTGACCAAAACCTCCCAATGACCCAGGGAGGAAGCTGGCCAAACCCTGAACAAGTCCACCCCAAACCTTCTCATACCTCTCCCAACACCCCAAAACCTCCCAACCTCTAACCAAGACCTCCCAAACCTGGCCACAACCTGACCAACTCCTGACAAATTCCCCCCAAAACCTCCCAAATCCTTCCCCAAAACCTCCCGCAGTCCTAGGGAGGAACTTGGCCATAGTCTGACAAATTCCCCCCAACACTTCCTCAATCCTGCACCAACCCCCAACAACCTGACCCAAACCTCCCAAGCTCTAACCAGGACCTCCTAAATTTGGCCACAACATGACATAATAATGGTAATAATAATGGAGCTAATAGTCCTGTTAATAATAACAACTAATAGAGCTAATAATTCACCTAATATTGATTAAGAACACAACTAATAATTCAAATATGGCTAATCATTAATAGGAGAGCTAAGAGCCCTGCTAACCATATCTAATAGAGCTAAAAGTCTTGCTAATGCTTAATAAAGTTAAGAGTCCTCAGAATAAATTTAATATAGCTAATAATCCTGTTAACAATTAATAATAGAGCAAATAAACCTGCTAAGAATCATTAATAGAGCTAATATTACTGCTAATACTAATAATTCAAAAAGCTAATAATCCTGCTAATACCTATAACTAAATTGGCTAATAATCTCAACTCTGGAAATAATTATAGACCTAATTAGCCAATTATCCTGAAAATAATAATTAATGGAGCTCATACTCCTGCTAATATCTATAAATAATGTGGCTAATAATCTTAACCATGGAAATAATTCATAATAGAAGTACTAATACTCCTAATAATAATTAATAGAGCTAAAAATCCTGCCAATACCTATAAATAATGTGGATAATAATCTTAGCTATTGCAATAATTAATAATGGATGTAATTATCCAATTATGCTGTTAATAATAGTTAATGGAGCTAATAATCCTGCTAAAACCTATAACTAAGATGGCTAATAATCTTAACTATGGCTATAATTAATAAGAGAGCTAATAATACAGCTAATAATTATTAATGGAGTGAATTATCCTGCTGATACCTCAAAATAATGTGGCTAATAATCTTAACTATGGCAACAATTAATAATAGAACTAAAAAACCTGCTAATTATAATTATTGGAGCTAATAATACTGGTAACATTGATACATAATAGGTCTAATAATCTTAATGATGGTAATAATTAATAATAGAGATTATAGTCCTATTACTACTAATAACTACTAGTGCTACTAATAGTAATTATAATTAATGGAGTTAATAAACCTGCTAATAGTGATAAATAATATGGCTAAAGGCTAAAGACCACAACTAATAATAATAATAATACCAATAACTAACAGAGCTAAAAGTCCTCCTAATAATAACTAATAGAGCTAATATTCCTGCTGGGGATTAATACTAGAGCCATAATCAGGCTAAGAATGATAAACAATATTGCTAAGAGTCTGAGAAATAATAATAAGTAATGGAGTTAATATTCCTGCTAACACTGATAAATACTATGGCTAATAATCTGACTTATGGTAATAGTTAATAACAGACCTAATAACACCACTGATGCTAATGTTTAGAAGAGCTAAGAATCCTGCTAACATTGATGACTAATATGGCTAAGCATCTTAATAATGGAAAGAATTCATAATAGAGCTAAGAATCCCACAAATATTGAGTAATGGTGCTAATAACCCTGTGAATAATTAATAACAGAGCTAATACTCCTCTTAACAACTAATTACACAGCGAACAGTAATACTAATACTTAAAAGAGCTAATAATAATGAATGCACCTAATAGTCCTGCTAATACTGATAAATAATGTGCCTAATAGTCTTAATTAGATAATAAATAAGAGAGCTAAAAGACTTCCTAATAATAACTAAGAGATATAATTACTAATACAGCTAACAGTCCTGCTAGGGATTAATTATAGAGCTATAGTCCTAATAATGGTAATAATTAAGAATAGAGCTGGTAGTAGCTACAGAAAACAATTGACAGAGCTAATAACCCTGCTAATAAAAATAGATAATGTGGCCAATAATCCTGCTAATAATGATAAACAATGTGGCTAACAGTTATAGTCTCAGTAGTAGGAGTAGTAGTAATGATGATGATAATAATAATAATAATAATAATAATAATAATAATAATAATAATAATAATAACAACAACAACAAAAATAAAGCAGCTAATAGTCATGTTAATGACAATAGGGCTAATAATTCTGCTAATAATTCATATCAGGGAATTCCCCCAGAGGAACTCACAGCCTCCCAGAGCTGTCTCCAGACCAAGCCCTGGCCAAACCCTTCCCAAAACCTCCCAAAGTCCTAGGGAGGACTCGGTCAAAGCAGAACAAATCTTACCCCAAACCTCCCAAATCCTCAGCTGAACCTCACCAAATCCTGACCAAAACCTCCCAAAACCTCCTGAACCATTCCCCAGTCCCCCAGAACTTCAACCGAACATCCCAACCTCTAACCAAGACCTCCCAAACCTGGGCACAACCTGGCCCAATCCTGACAAATTCCCCCCAAAACCACCCAAATCCTGCACCAACCCCCAAAAACCTGACCCAAACCTGCTAAATCCTTCCCTAAGCCCCCCAAATTCTGGCCAGAATGTGACCAAACCCTGCTTCAATCCAGAGACTAAATCCCAACCAAACCTCACAAATCCTGCCCAAAACCTCCCAAAGTCCAAGGGAGGAACCTGGACAATTCCTCACCAAATCCCCCATGACTTGCTGAATCCTTCCCCAACCCCCCACAACCTGACCCAAAACTCCCAAACTCCTAGGGAAGAACTTGGACAAGTGCTGGACCAAGCCACAACAAATCCTGCCCAAATCCTTCCCCAGACCTCCCAAAGTCCTAGGGAGGAATTTGGCCAAATCCTGGGCAAACCAGACCAAAACCTCCCAAAGCCTGACAATTTCCACCAAAAATTTCCTCAATCCATTCCCAACCTCCCAGCTATGACTATAATTAATAATAGAGCTAATTATACTGATAATAATTAATAGAGCTAATAATCCAGCAAATGCCTATAAATAATGTGGCTAATAATATTAACTATGGAAATAATTAATTACAGACCTAATAATACAGCTAATAATAATTAATTGCACTAATAATCCTGCTAATATCTATAAATATTAGGGCTAATAATCTTAACTATGGCAATAATTAATAAGAGAGCTAATAATCCTCCTAATAATAATTAATATCTCCCAAATTAATATCTCCCAAAGTCCCAGGCAAGAACTTGGACAAAGCCTGAAAAATTCCCCCCAAAACCTCCCAAATCCTGCACCAACCTCCCAAGTCCTTCCCTAAACCTCCCAAATTTTGGACAGAATTTAGCCAAAGATTGGTTCAATCCAGAGACCAAATTCTCTCCAAATCTGCACAACCATCTCCCAAAGTCCTAGGGAAGAACTTCACCAAGTCCTGGCCCAAGCCAGAACAAATCCTGGCAAATCCTGCCCCAAACCTCCCAATGACCCAGGGAGCAAGTTAGCCAAAGCCTGTCCAAATCCCCACAAAACCTTCCAAATCCTGCCCAAAACCTCCCAATGTCTTATGAGGGAACTTGGACAAAGCCTGACAAATTCCCCCAAACCTACCAAATGCTGTACAGAACTTGACCAAATCCTGGCCCAAATGAGACCAAAACCTCCCAAAGACTTCCCATATCCTCCCAAAGTCCCAAAGAGGAACTTGGCCAAAACCTGAGAAATTCCACCCAAAAGGTCCTCAATCCTATCAAAAACCCAACAACCTGACCCAATCCTGACAAAATCTCCCTAAAACCTCCCAAATCCTGCACCAATCCCCCACAACTTGACCCAAAAGTCCCAAATCCACAACAAAACCTCCCAAATTCTAGGCACGATGTGACCAAACCCTGCTTCAATCCAGAGATCAAATCACAGCAACCCCCCCCAAAACCTCCCAAATCCTGACCAAAACCTCCCAAAGCACTGGGGAGGAAGTTGTCCAAAGCCTGAACTAATCCCCCCTAAATCTCCTCAATCCTGCACCAACAGCCCACAACCTGACCAAAACCTCCCAAATCCTTACCCAAGCCTCCCAAAGTCCCACGGAGGAAGTTGGCCAAATCCAAACCAATTCCCCTCAACACTTCCTCAATCCTTTCCCAAGCCCCCCCAACCTGACCCAAACTTCCCAAATCCTGAACAAAACCTCCCAAAGTCCCTGGGAGGAACTTGACCAAGTCCTGACCAAATTCCCCTCAACACTTCCTCAATCCTGTCCCAACCCCCAAAACCTGACCCAAACCTCTCAAATTCTGGCCAGGATTTGACCATAGCCTGCTTCCATGCACAGACCAAATTCTCACCAAATCCCCACAAACACCTCCCAGATCCTGCCACAAAACCTCCCAAAGTCATAGGAAGGAACTTGGCCATAGCCTGACAAATTCCCCCCAAGTCCTGGACCAAGCCAGAACACATCCTGTACAAATCCTTTCCCAAACCTCCCAAAGTCCCAGGGAGGAACTTGGCCAAATCCAGACCAATTCCCCTCAACACTTCCTCAATCCTTTCCCAACCTCCCCATCCTGACCCAAACTTCCCAAATCCTGAACAAAACCTCACAAATCCTTCCCCTAATCTACCAAAGCCCTAAGGACAAACTTGGCCAACTCCTGGCCCAAGCCAGAACAACTCCTGACCAAATCCTGCCCCAAAACCTCCCAACGTCTCAGGGAGGAACTTGGCCAAGTCCTGACCAAATTCCCCTCAACACTTCCTCAATCCTGTCCCAACCCCCCAAAACCTGACCCAAACCTCTCAAATTCTGGCCAGGATTTGACCATAGCCTGCTTCCATCCACAGACCAAATTCTCACCAAATCCCCACAAACACCTCCCAGATCCTGCCACAAAACCTCCCTAAGTCCTAGGGAACAACTTCCCAAGTCCTGGCCCAAGCCAAAACAACTCCTTCCCCAACACCCCACAGCATGACCCAAAACCTCCTGAATTCTGGGCAGCATTTGACCAAAGCCTGCTTCAATCCAGCAACAAATCCAACAAAATCTCCCAGATCCAGGACAGAACTTGGCCAAATCCTGACCAAACCAGACCAAAACCTTCCAAATCCTTCCCCAAAAACTCCCAACCTCTAACCAAGACCTCCCAAACATGGCCACAACCTGACCAACTCCTGACAAATTCCCCCCAAAACCTCCCAAATCCTGCACCAACCCCCCACAACCTGACCAAAACCTCCCAAATCCTGACCCAAACCTCCCAAAGTTCCAGGGAGGAACTTGGCCAAATCCTGACCAATTCCCCCCAACACTTCCTCAATCCTTTCCCAACCCTCCACAACCTGACCACAACCTCCCAGACCCTGGGCACGGAGTCCTCCAAATCCTTCTTCCTAGAGCTGAGAGTCCTGCTAAGGATTACTAAAGCTAATAGCCCTGCTGCTGAGAATGAATGCTGCTAATGATCCTGCTGGGAGGCATCAACACCATGGCTGCAGTGGGGTTGGCGTTGTTGTTGTTGTTGTTGCTGTTATTATTATTATTATTATTATTATTATTATTATTATTATTATTATTATTATTATTATTATTATTATTATTATACAGAGCAAAAAGTCCTCCTAATAGAATAGAATAGAATAGAATAAACCAGGTTGGAAGAGACCTTCAAGATCATCGCGTCCAACCTATCATCCAACACCACCTAATCAACTAACCCATGGCACCAAGCACCTGGCCACAAACTGACCAAATACTGACAAATCCCCCCCAAAACCTCCCATATCCTGCACCAACCCCCCAAAGCCTAACAAAACCCTCCCAAACCCTCCAAATCCTGCCCAAACTCCTACGGAAGAACTTCCCAAGTCCTGGCCCAAGCCACAACAACTCCTCACCAGATCCTGCCCAACACCTCCCAAAGTCTTAGGGAAAAACTTGGCCAAAGCCTAACAAATTCCCCACAAAGCCTCCTAAATCCTGACCTAAACCTCCCAATGTCCCAGGGAGGAAGCTGCCCAAATCCTCAACAAATCCACCCCAAACCTTCTCAAATCTGTCCCAACCTCCCCAAAACCTCCCAACCTCTAACCAAGACCTCCCAAACCTGCCCACAATCTGACCAACTCCTGAAAAATTCCCCCCAAAACCTCCCAAATCTGGCACCAACCCCCCACAACCTCACCCAAACCTCCCAAATCCTTACCCAATCCTCCCAAAAGCCCAGGGAGGAACTTGCTCAAATCCAGGCCAAATTCCCCCAAAAAACCTCCCAATTCCTGCACCAACCCCCCACAACCTCACCCAAACCTCCCCAATCCTTCCCTAAACCCCCCAAATTCTGGGCAGGATCTGACCAAACCCTGCTTCAATCCAGAGACTAAATCCCCACCAAAACTCCCAAATCCTGACCCAAACCTCCCAAAGGCCAAGAGAGGAACCTGGACAATTCCTCACCAAAACCCCCAAAACTTGCAGAATCCTTCTCCAACCCCCCACAACCTCTCCCAAACCTCCCAAACTCCTAGGGAAGAACTTGGCTAAGTCCTGGCCCAAGCCACAGTTAAGAGTCCTCGGAATAAAGTTAATAGAGCTAATAATCCTGTTAACAATTAAGAATAGAGCTAATAAACCCGCTAAGAATAATTAATAGAGCTAATATTACTGCTAATACTAGTAATTCAAAAAGCTAATAATCCTGCTAATACCTATAACTAAATTGGCTAATAATCTCAACTATGGAAAGAATTAATAATAGAGCTAATAATACTCCTAATAATAATTAATACAGCTAACAATCCCACCAATACCTATAAATAATGTGGATAATACTCCTCTTAACAACTAATTACACAGCGAATAGTAATACTAATACTTAAAAGAGTAATAATAATTAATGCACCTAATAGTCCTGCTAATACTGACAAATAATGTGCCTAATAGTCTTAATAAGATAATAAATAATAGAGCTAAAAGACATCCTAATAATAACTAAGAGAGATAATTACCAATAGAGCTAATAGTCCTGCTAGGGATTAATTATAGAGCTATAGTCCTAATAATAGTAATAATTAAGAATAGAGCTGGAAGTAGCTACGGAAAACAATTGACAGAGCTAATAACCCAGCTGATAAAAATAGATAATGTGGCCAATAATCCTGCTAATAATGATAAACAATGTGGCTAACAGTTATAGTCTCAGTAGTAGGAGTAATAGTTAATAATAATAATAATAATAATAATAATAATAATAATAATAATAATAATAATAATAAAGAAGCAGCTAATAGTGATGTTAAGGAGAATAGGGCTAATAATTCTGCTAATAATTAATATCAGGGGATTCCCCCAGAGCACCTCACAGCCACCCAGAGCTGTCTCCAGACCAAGCCCTGGCCAAACCCTTCCCAAAACCTCCCAAAGTCCTAGCGAGGACTCGGCCAAAGCCAAAAAATCTTGCCCCAAACCTCCCAAATCCTCAGCTGAACCTCACCAAATCCTGACCAAAACTCCAAAAACCTTCTGAACCCTTCCCCAGTCCCCCACAACCTGACCCGAACCTCCCTGCCTCTAACCAAGACCTCCCAAACCTGCCCACAACCTGACCCAATCCTGACAAATTCCCCCCAAAACCTCCCAAATCCTGCACCAGTCCCCCACAACCTAACCACAACCTCCCAAATCCTTACACAATCATCCCAAACACCCAGGAAGGAACTTGGTCAAATCCAGGCCACATTCCCCCCAAAACCTCCCAAAGCCTTCCCCAAAACCTCCCACAACCTGTCCCAAAACTCCCAAACTCCTAGGGAAGAACTTGGACAAGTCCTGGACCAAGCCACAACAACTCCTCATCAAATCCTTCCTCAAACCTCCCAAAGTCCTAGGGAGGACCTTGTCCACAACCAGGCAAATTCCCCCCAAAACTTCCTCAATCCTTCACCAACCCCAAAAAACCTGACCAAAACCTCCCAAGCTCTAACCAGGACCTCCCAAATTAGGGCACAACCTGACCCAATCCTGACAAATTCCCCCCAAAACCTCCCAAATCCTGCTCCAATCCCCCCACAACCTGACCCAAACATCCCAAATCCTGAAGAAGACCTCCCAAAATCCTACAGAAGAACTTGACCAAGTCCTGCCTCAAGCCAGAACAACTGCTCACCAAATCCTACCCAAAGCCTTCCAAAGTCCCAATGAGGTAATTCACCAAATCCTGATATATTCCCCCCAAAACTTACTAATTCCTACATCAAACCCCAAAAACCTGACCAAAACCTCCCCAGCTCTAACCAGCACCTCCCAAATTTGTCGACAAACTGACCAAATATTGACAAATTCCCCCCAAAACCTGACAAATCCTGCACTAACCCCCCACAACCTGACCCAAACTGCCTAAGCCTAACCAAGTCCTCACAAACCTGCCCACAACCTGACCAAATCCCAACTAATTCACCCCAAAACCTCCCAAATCCCGCACCAACCCCCCAAAGCCTGACAAAACCCTCCCAAACCCTCCAAATCCTGCCCAAACTCCTGGGGAAGAACTTCACAAGTCCTGGCCCAAGCCAGAACAACTCCTCACCAGATCCTGAACAAAACCTCCCAAAGTCCTAGGGAAAAACTTGGCCAAAGCCTAACAAATTCCCCACAAAGCCTCCTAAATCCTGAACAAAACCTCCCAATCACCCAGGGAAGAAACTGGCCAAATCCTGAACAAATCCAACCCAAACCTTCTCATACCTGGCCCAACCCCCCAAAACCTACCAACCTCTGTCCAACACAACCCAAACCTGCCCACAACCTGACCAACTCCTGACAAATTCCCCCCAAAACCTCCCAAATCCTTCCCCTAAACTCCCAAAGTCCTAGGGAGGAACTTGGCCAAATCCTGGCCCAAGCCAGAACAACTCCTCACCAAATCCTGCCCAAAACCTCCCAAAGTCCCAGTGAAGAACTCGGCCAAACCCTGACAAATTCTCCCCAAAACTTCCTCAATCCTGCACCAACCCCCCACAACCTGACCAAAACCTCCCAAATCCTTACCCAATCATCCCAAATACCCAGGAAGGAACTTGGTCAAATCCAGGCCAAATTACCCCCAAAACCTCCCAAATCCCGCACCAAGCCCCCTACAACCTGAACCAAACCCCCCAAGCTCTAACCAAGGCCTCCCACACCTGGCCACAACCTCATCAAATCCTGACTAATTCCCCCCAAAACCTCCCAAATCCCGTACCAACCCCGCACAACCTGTCCCAAAACTCCCAAACTCCTAGGGAAGAACTTGGACAAGTCCTGGACCAAGCCACAACAAATCCTGGCCAAATCCTTCCCCAGACCTCCCAAAGTCCCAGGGAGGAACTTCGCCAAATTCAGACCAAATCCCCCAAGACTTGCTGAATCCTTCCCCAACCCCACACAGCATGACCCTAAACCTCCCAAATTCTGGCCAGGATTTGACCTAGGCCTGCTTCAATCCAGCAACAAATCCTGCAACAAATCCTCACAAAACATCCCAAATTCTGCCCAAAACCTCTTAGATCCAGGACAGAACTTGGCCAAATCCTCACCAAACCAGACCAAAACCTTCCAAATCCTTCCCCAAAACCTCCCAACCTCTAACCAAGACCTCCCAAACCTGGACACAACCTGACCAACTCCTGACAAATTCCCCCCAAAACCTCCCAAATCCTGCACCAACCCCCCACAACCTGACCAAAACCTCCCAAATCCTACCCAAAACCCCCTCAATCCTGTCCCAAACACCCACAACCTGACCCAACCCTACCAAGCTCTAACCAAGACCACCCAAACCTGGGCACAACCTGACCAGATTCTGACAAATCCTCAGACAAAACCTCCCAAACCCTTCCCCTAACCTTCCAAAGTCCTAGGGAGGAACTTGGCCAAGTCCTGGCCCAAGCCAGAACAAATCCTGACCAAATCCTGCCACAAAACTCCCAAAGTCCCTGGGAGGAACTTGGCCAAAGCTTGAACACATCCCCCCCAAACCTACCAAATGCTGTACAGAACTTGGCCAAATCCAGGCCCAAACGAGACCAAAACCTCCCAAATCCTTCCCTAAACCTCCCAATGTCCCAAAGAGGAAGTTGGCCAAATCCAGGCCATATCCCCCAAGACTTGCTGAATCCTTCCCCAACACCCCACAGCATGACCCAAAACCTCCCGAATGCCGGGCAGCATTTGACCAAAGCCTGCTTCAATCCAGCAACAAATCCAACAAAATCTCCCAGATCCAGGACAGAACTTGGCCAAATCCTGGTCCAAACCAGACCAAAACCTCCCAAATCCTTCCCCAAAAACTCTCAACCTCTAACCAAATCCTCCCAAACCTGGGCACAACCTAACCAAATCCTGACAAATTCCCCCCAAAACCTCCCAAATCCTGCACCAACCTCCCACAGCCTGACCCAAACCTCCCAAATCCTCAACAAAACCTCCCAAGGTCCTCAGGACGAACTTGGCAAAAGCCTGAAAAATTTCTCCCAAGGCCTCCCAAATCCTGACCAAAACCTCCCAATGTCCTAGGGAGGAAGCTGGCCAAATCCTGAACAAATCCACCCAAAACATTCTCATACCTGTCCCAACCCCCTAAAATCTCCCAACCTCTAACCGAGACCTCCCAAACCTGCCCACAGCCAGACCAATTCCTGACAAATTCCCCCCAAAACTTCCCAAAGTCCTAAGGTGAACTTGTCCATAGCCTGACAAATTTCCCCCAAAACCTCCTCAATCCTTTCACAACCCCACAAAACCTAACCAAAACCTCTCAACCTCTAACCATGATCTTCTAAACCTGGCCACAAACTGACCAAATATTGAAAAACCCACCATAAAACCTCCCAAATCCTGCATCAACCCCCCAAAGCCTGACAAAACACTCCCAAACTCTCCATATCCTGCCCAAACTCCTACGTAAGAACTTCACAAGTCCAGGCCCAAGCCAGAACAACTTCTGACCAGATCCTGCCCACCACCTCCCAAAGTCCAAGGGAAAAACTTGGCCAAAGCCTAACAAATTCCCCACAAAGCCTCCTAAACCCTGAGCTAAACCTCCCAATGACCCAGGGAGCAAGCTGGCCAAATCCTGAACAAATCCAACCCAAACCTTCTCATACCTGTCCCAACCTCCCAATCCATAACCAAGACCTCACAAACCTGCCCACAACCTGTCCAACTCCTGACAAATTCCCCCCAAAACTCCCAAATCCTACCCAAAACCTCCCAAAGTCCCAGTGAACAACTCGGCCAAACCCTGAAAAATTCTCCCCAAAACCTCCTCAGTCCTGCACCAACCCCCCACAACCTGACCCAAACCTCCCAAATCCTTACACAATCGTCCCAAATACCCAGGAAGGAACTTGGTCAAATCCAGGACAAATTACCCCCAAAACCTACCAAATCCCGCACCAACCCCCCACAACCTGAACCAAATCCCCC
The DNA here is from genome assembly GCF_026170545.1 of Melanerpes formicivorus. Lineage (NCBI taxonomy): Eukaryota > Metazoa > Chordata > Aves > Piciformes > Picidae > Melanerpes > Melanerpes formicivorus. The sequence goes on along the minus strand of NW_027142493.1, from coordinate 605,471 downwards.
AAGCTCTAACCAAGGCCTCCCACACCTGGCCACAACCTCATCAAATCCTGACTAATTCCCCCCAAAACCTCCCAAATCCTGCACCAACCCCCCACAACCTGTCCCAAAACTCCCAAACTCCTAGGGAAGAACTTGGACAAGTCCTGGACCAAGCCACAACAAATCCTGTCCAAATACTTTCCCAAACATCCCAAAGTCCCAGGGAGGAAGTTTGCCAAATTCAGACCAAATCCCCCAAGACTTGCTGAATCCTTCCCCAACCCCACACAGCATGACCCTAAACCTCCCAAATTTTCGCCAGGATTTGACCTAGGCCTGCTTCAATCCAGCAACAAATCCTGCAACAAATCCTCAGAGAACTTCCCAAATTCTGCCCAAAACCTCTTAGATCCAGGACAGAACTTGGCCAAATCCTGACCAAACCAGACCAAAACCTTACAAATCCTTCCCCAAAAACTCCCAACCTCTAACCAAGACCTCCCAAACCTGGACACAACCTGACCAACTCCTGACAAATTCCCCCCAAAACCTCCCAAATCCTGCACCTACCCCCCACAACCTGACCAAAACCTCCCAAATCCTGACCCAAACCTCCCAAAGTTCCAGGGAGGAACTTGGCCAAATCCTGACCAATTCCCCCCAACACTTCCTCAATCCTTTCCCAACCCTCCACAACCTGACCACAACCTCCCAGACCCTGGGCACCGAGTCCTCCAAATCCTTCTTCCTAGAGCTGAGAGTCCTGCTAAGGATTACTAAAGCTAATAGCCCTGCTGCTGAGAATGAATGCTGCTAATGATCCTGCTGGGAGGGATCAACACCATGGCTGCAGTGGGGTTGGGGTTGTTGTTGTTGCTGTTATTATTATTATTATTATTATTATTATTATTATTATTATTATACAGAGCAAAAAGTCCTCCTAATAGAATAGAATAGAATAAACCAGGTTGGAAGAGACCTTCAAGATCATCGCGTCCAACCTATCACCCAACACCACCTAATCAACTAACCCATGGCACCAAGCACCTGGCCACAAACTGACCAAATACTGACAAATCCCCCCCAAAACCTCCCATATCCTGCACCAACCCCCCAAAGCCTAACAAAACCCTCCCAAACCCTCCAAATCCTGCCCAAACTCCTACGGAAGAACTTCCCAAGTCCTGGCCCAAGCCAGAACAACTCCTCACCAGATCCTGCCCAACACCTCCCAAAGTCTTAGGGAAAAACTTGGCCAAAGCCTAACAAATTCCCCACAAAGCCTCCTAAATCCTGACCTAAACCTCCCAATGTCCCAGGGAGGAAGCTGGCCAAATCCTCAACAAATCCACCCCAAACCTTCTCAAACCTGTCCCAACCTCCCCAAAACCTCCCAACCTCTAACCAAGACCTCCCAAACCTGCCCACAACCTGACCAACTCCTGAAAAATTCCCCCCAAAACCTCCCAAATCTGGCACCAACCCCCCACAACCTCACCCAAACCTCCCAAATCCTTACCCAATCCTCCCAAAAACCCAGGGAGGAACTTGGTCAAATCCAGGCCAAATTACCCCTAAAAACCTCCCAATTCCTGCACCAACCCCCCACAACCTCACCCAAACCTCCCCAATCCTTCCCTAAACCCCCCAAATTCTGGGCAGGATCTGACCAAACCCTGCTTCAATCCAGAGACTAAATCCCCACCAAAACTCCCAAATCCTGACCCAAACCTCCCAAAGGCCAAGAGAGGAACCTGGACAATTCCTCACCAAAACCCCCAAAACTTGCAGAATCCTTCTCCAACCCCCCACAACCTCTCCCAAACCTCCCAAACTCCTAGGGAAGAACTTGGCTAAGTCCTGGCCCAAGCCACAGTTAAGAGTCCTCGGAATAAAGTTAATAGAGCTAATAATCCTGTTAACAATTAAGAATAGAGCTAATAAACCCGCTAAGAATAATTAATAGAGCTAATATTACTGCTAATACTAGTAATTCAAAAAGCTAATAATCCTGCTAATACCTATAACTAAATTGGCTAATAATCTCAACTATGGAAAGAATTAATAATAAAGCTAATAATACTCCTAACAATAATTAATAGAGCTAACAATCCCACCAATACCTATAAATAATGAGGATAATACTCCTCTTAACAACTAATTACACAGCGAATAGTAATACTAATACTTAAAAGAGTAATAATAATTAATGCACCTAATAGTCCTGCTAATACTGATAAATAATGTGCCTAATAGTCTTAATAAGATAAGAAATAATAGAGCTAAAAGACATCCTAATAATAACTAAGAGAGATAATTACCAATAGAGCTAATAGTCCTGCTAGGGATTAATTATAGAGCTACAGTCCTAATAATAGTAATAATTAAGAATAGAGCTGGAAGTAGCTATGGAAAACAATTGACAGAGCTAATAACCCAGCTGATAAAAATAGATAATGTGGCCAATAATCCTGCTAATAATGATAAACAATGTGGCTAACAGTTATAGTCTCAGTAGTAGGAGTAAGAGTTAATAATAATAATAATAATAATAATAATAATAATAATAATAATAATAATAATAATAATAATAATAATAAAGCAGCTAATAGTGATGTTAAGGAGAATAGGGCTAATAATTCTGCTAATAATTAATATCAGGGGATTCCCCCAGAGCACCTCACAGCCATCCAGAGCTGTCTCCAGACCAAGCCCTGGCCAAACCCTTCCCAAAACCTCCCAAAGTCCTAGGGAGGACTCGGCCAAAGCCAAAAAATCTTGCCCCAAACCTCCCAAATCCTCAGCTGAACCTCACCAAATCCTGACCAAAACTCCCAAAACCTTCTGAACCCTTCCCCAGTCCCCCACAACCTGACCCGAACCTCCCTGCCTCTAACCAAGACCTCCCAAACCTGCCCACAACCTGACCCAATCCTGACAAATTCCCCCCAAAACCTCCCAAATCCTGCACCAGTCCCCCACAACCTAACCACAACCTCCCAAGTCCTTACACAATCATCCCAAACACTCAGGAAGGAACTTGGTCAAATCCAGGCCACATTCCCCCCAAAACCTCCCAAAGCCTTCCCCAAAACCTCCCACAACCTGTCCCAAAACTCCCAAACTCCTAGGGAAGAACTTGGACAAGTCCTGGACCAAGCCACAACAACTCCTCATCAAATCCTTCCTCAAACCTCCCAAAGTCCTAGGGAGGACCTTGTACACAACCAGCCAAATTCCCCCCAAAACTTCCTCAATCCTTCACCAACCCCAAAAAACCTGACCAAAACCTCCCAAGCTCTAACCAGGACCTCCCAAATTAGGGCACAACCTGACCCAATCCTGACAAATTCCCCCCAAAACCTCCCAAATCCTGCTCCAATCCCCCCACAACCTGACCCAAACATCCCAAATCCTGAAGAAGACCTCCCAAAATCCTACAGAAGAACTTGACCAAGGCCTGCCTCAAGCCAGAACAACTGCTCACCAAATCCTACCCAAAGCCTTCCAAAGTCCCAATGAGGAAATTCACCAAATCCTGATATATTCCCCCCAAAACTTACTAATTCCTACATCAAACCCCAAAAACCTGACCAAAACCTCCCCAGCTCTAACCAGCACCTCCCAAATTTGTCGACAAACTGACCAAATATTGACAAATTACCCCCAAAACCTGACAAATCCTGCACTAACCCCCCACAACCTGACCCAAACTTCATAAGCCTAACCAAGTCCTCCCAAACCTGCCCACAACCTGACCAAATCCCAACTAATTCCCCCCAAAACCTCCCAAATCCCACACCAACACCCCAAAGCCTGACAAAACCCTCCCAAACCCTCCAAATCCTGCCCAAACTCCTGGGGAAGAACTTCACAAGTCCTGGCCCAAGCCAGAACAACTCCTCACCAGATCCTGAACAAAACCTCCCAAAGTCCTAGGGAAAAACTTGGCCAAAGCCTAACAAATTCCCCACAAAGCCTCCTAAATCCTGACCAAAACCTCCCAATGACCCAGGGAAGAAACTGGCCAAATCCTGAACAAATCCAACCCAAACCTTCTCATACCTCTCCCAACCCCCCAAAACCTACCAACCTCTGTCCAACACAACCCAAACCTGCCCACAACCTGACCAACTCCTGACAAATTCCCCCCAAAACCTCCCAAATCCTTCACCTAAACTCCCAAAGTCCTAGGGAGGAACTTGGCCAAATCCTGGCCCAAGCCAGAACAACTCCTCACCAAATCCTGCCCAAAACCTCCCAAAGTCCCAGTGAAGAACTCGGCCAAACCCTGACAAATTCTCCCCAAAACTTCCTCAATCCTGCACCAACCCCCCACAACCTGACCAAAACCTCCCAAATCCTTACCCAATCATCCCAAATACCCAGGAAGGAACTTGGTCAAATCCAGGCCAAATTACCCCCAAAACCTCCCAAATCCCGCACCAAGCCCCCACAACCTGAACCAAACCCCCCAAGCTCTAACCAAGGCCTCCCACACCTGGCCACAACCTCATCAAATCCTGACTAATTCCCCCCAAAACCTCCCAAAGCCTTCCCCAAAACCTCCCACAACCTGTCCCAAAACTCCCAAACTCCTAGGGAAGAACTTGGACAAGTCCTGGACCAAGCCACAACAAATCCTGTCCAAATCCTTCCCCACACCTCCCAAAGTCCCAGGGAGGAACTTCGCCAAATTCAGACCAAATCCCCCAAGACTTGCTGAATCCTTCCCCAACCCCACACAGCATGACCCTAAACCTCCCAAATTCTGGCCAGGATTTGACCAAAGCCTGCTTCAATCCAGCAACAAATCCTGCAACAAATCCTCACAAAACATCCCAAATTCTGCCCAAAACCTCTTAGATCCAGGACAGAACTTGGCCAAATCCTCACCAAACCAGACCAAAACCTTCCAAATCCTTCCCCAAAAACTCCCAACCTCTAACCAAGACCTCCCAAACCTGGACACAACCTGACCAACTCCTGACAAATTCCCCCCAAAACCTCCCAAATCCTGCACCAACCCCCCACAACCTGACCAAAACCTCCCAAATCCTGACCCAAACCTCCCAAAGTCCCAGGGAGGAACTTGGCCAAATCCTGACCAATTCCCCCCAACACTTCCTCAATCCTTTCCCAACCCTCCACAACCTGACCACAACCTCCCAGACCCTGGGCACCGAGTCCTCCAAATCCTTCTTCCTAGAGCTGAGAGTCCTGCTAAGGATTACTAAAGCTAATAGCCCTGCTGCTGAGAATGAATGCTGCTAATGATCCTGCTGGGAGGCATCAACACCATGGCTGCAGTGGGGTTGGGGTTGCTGTTGTTGTTATTATTATTATTATTATTATTATTATTATTATTATTATTATTATTATTATTATTATTATTATTATACAGAGCAAAAAGTCCTCCTACTAGAATAGAATAGAATAGAATAAACCAGGTTGGAAGAGACCTTCAAGGTCATCGCGTCCAACCTATCACC